>NC_080169.1:16519617-16845658 GCF_950295315.1 Erinaceus europaeus
GGAGAAACGGCATGAGGGAACATGCTCTACTTTAGATATAGCTCCTCAGAAAAGCAATTCCCAGAGGGATAAATTCAGCTGTGAGACCTTCAGGGAAAGCTTATTTAGGACTTACAGAGATCCCAGACTGACAGCAGTCTGAAGGCCAAGCAACAGAGAGCATCCAAGTTCCACCATGATTGCGTCAGCGTGGAAAGTTGCGGCCTGGCCTCACCCAACCTGAGCAGTAGTTCATCAGAATCCCAATTCCTAGGCCTCTCCCTCTGGCCAGCCACTGCAGGTCCCAGCTCATTGTTTTCTTGAGTCCACCATGAAACAACATTCTTTCCAGAGCCTTGATTAACCTTATTAGAGCCTATAAAACTCAAAAAGCATGTCAGCCTGTTCAAATGTCTCCATTTTCTTTTAGATATTTGTGGTTGCGAGCTCCTTTGCTGTCAGTTTTCAATTAGTAAAGAGATGTGGTTCAAAACAAAAATTAAATAAAGGAGGGCAAATTAGAATTTGAAAGCACTGCTTCTTAATACCCTGAGAAAGATGGAAAAAGAATGCCTAAACCTCAGAAAAGGAATGAGGTATGGGGAAGGCATCCATCCTTTCCACATTCCAAGGGTAAATCCACTGCTGATTTTTGGGATGCTTATCAGGCAAATATATTATATGAGCTGTTTCATTCTTGTCACCAACTGAAGGTATTACTGGTGCACAGTCATATTTATAGAATCGTTTATATGTCGTGGCTTATGTATGGTTGTGGACTGTATATTACCCATTGATGATGGCAAATTGACCCTGGATATGTCTAGGATCCATTGAAAATTTGGTAGAGTCTAGCGGAACCCAAGGCAATGTTACCAGAGATCTCTTCATGATACTTTTCTCTTATTTGTATAACCTATGTATGTTTTTTATATTGATTTATTTATTCCCTTTTGTTGCCCTTGTTTTTTTGTTGTAGTTATTATTGTTGTCATCATTGTTGAATAGGACAGAGAGAAATGGGGAGAGAAGGGGAAGACAGAGAAGGGGAGAGAAAGATAGACACCTGCAGACCTGCTTCACCGCCTGTGAAATGACTCCCCTGCAGGTGGGGAACCAGGGGCTCAAACCGAGATTCTTGTGCCGGTCCTTGAGCTTTGCGCCACCTGCGCTTAACACGCTACACTACCGCCTGACTCCCAGCCTATATATGTTTTAACACAAACTTTATCCATCTTTTTCTGATTCATTTGTACTTTATTCATGAAATCTGTTGTCATAGCAATGTTGTCCTATAGGTTTTGCACTGATATGCTATGTTGAACTATTCTGCCCTAGATGTCAAGAAGTCTCATTTAGCCAAGAGAAGGTATGCTCCACTCCCTAGAGTCAATGGAATAAGAGGGTGGAGAGAGAGAGAGAGAGAGAGAGAGAGAGAGAGAGAGAGAGAGAGAGAAAACTTTCTAAATACTAAACTCTTTGGTGAGGCAGTCCACTGTGGCTTGGCAAAGTGTCTCCTCTCATCCACAGTGCTGAGTTGATTGAGTTATTATTGTTATGGTGTATTTGTGAAGAGAGAGTTGGAGAGAGAGAAAGCAAGAGAGAAAGAGATTAAGCAGATTTTGTGGCATTTGTTCAGAACTTGGGTGGGCTTCACTTCTCTATAATCAGACTATCTGGGTGACTTCACAAAGTGTGAAACTAGACAGAATTATTACTATGACTTCAACTGCGGTGGGTTGTAGTCTCCTGCCAACTAGGAACTGAATTAGAAGCAAGGAGCTCTCTGAAATAGGAGGGGGAACTGTGTTTCTGGAAGATGTCTCTACATTCTCCCATTTAGGCAACTTTGCTCCCAGATGTGAAGAGGCCACAGAGATGACCATGAGGCAGCTCTGCACTCAGCTTAGACAAGTGAGTAATGCAACCACTATCACTACAGCTGTGGTAGACACTAGCATCATGTCACTCCAACAGCCTCACCCCAAACAAGGAGTCAAAAGACCTAAGCCACCTAAGGTTGTCCTATAGTCCAGAAGGGAATTAGCATATAAAAGAAGAAAAATGCTCCCCTATCAAATATACTAAGATCTTTTCACAGTTAAGTGCAGCACTATCTGATAACTTAATATGCAGACAAAAGAAGAGAAAAAAGTCAAAGAAAGAAAACTGATTTATTTTAGAAATACAGAGTTCTGAAAGCAACAGTTCTCAATTCTGGTATAATGAAATGCTTTTGTATCAAGTATTGCAAGCAATCTGTTGCTAATAATAAAGTACTGACATTTGTGAATGATTCACTTTTTTAAAAATAAAACCTTGAAATAGCCTCCAGTGTACCTCTGTAATCATTTAGATCATAAGTACCCTAGTACAGTTCGCTTATTTGGAAGAAAACGGGGGAGGATTGGTGTTACCTTCAGAATCCCTGAAATCATACAAGGAAATACAGTGGATACACTCATGAGGAAATATCTGACATGTAAACATCATCCATCAGGGGTCAGGCTTGGCACACCTGGTTAAGCACATAGATTACAGTGCACAGGGGTATAGGCTTAAGTCCCTGGTCCCCATTAGAAGGGGAAAAGCTTCACGAGTGGTAAAGCAGGGCTGCAGGTGTCTCTCTGTCTCCTTCTCTCTCATTCCCTCTCTTCCATTTCAATTTCTCTGTATCCATCCAATAATAAACAAACAAATAAATAAATGATTTAAAAGGGGAGTTGGGCAGTATCACAGTGGGTTAAGCTCAGGTGGCGCAAAAGGCAAGGACCGGCAAGGATCCTTACCATACCAGTTCGAGCCCCTGGCTCTTCATCTGCAGGGAAGTTGCTTCATAAGTGGTGAAGCAGGTCTGCAGGTGTCTATATTTCTCTCCCCCTCTCTGTCCTCCCCTCCTCTCTCCATTTCTCTCTGTCCTATCCAATAACAATTACATCAATAACAACAACAACAACAATAAAACAGTAAGGGCAGTAAAAGGAAATAAATAAATATTATAAAAAATAAATGATTTAAAAGAATAAAAAATAAACATCATCCATCACACGCGTTTTGGCAGAAAACATTTAGGGGCTGCTATGATCAAGATTTTAGTATATATCACAGTTAGAACTGTGACTCCTTTTTGCTGGGCTAGCTTCGTGGGTGGGAGAGAGATGACCAGGAACTCATGGCTGAGCGGGAACACAATCCAGTGTTTATTGATCAGAGAAAAATGGCTTTTATACTTTCCAAAGAGGAAGTGGCAAGTGGTAAAAGGAAATGACTAGAAAAGGGGATGGAGCAAAAAAGAGCAGGAGGTAACAAGCTTCCATCTAACCAGTGGGGATTAAACCAATACCCTGCAGGCAGGGCAGGTCTCAGGCAAAACAGTGATTCTGTAAATAGACTACAGCATCAAGCCATGCAAGGGAACCTGGCTTGGTGACCAACACAGATAGAAACAGAAGCAGAATTAGCCAAAGGAGAAATTATGACCAACACCTTTTCACTCATTAACATATAGAGATTTGATTTTATTATTCCTTTGTGGCCTTGAACATTATGTAAAACAAATTCAGATTCAGAAGATGACATCCAAGTCTTATCCGTGGCTGAATCATCATTACTACATAGCATGACTTTCTAGTAAAGTAGACTTAGGAAACAGCACTGATATTGACACATCTTTTCTTTCTCCATGTGTGTATGATGGTTGATTTATCAGTTGACTACTTAGCGTAAAAAAGGAGATACTGATTCTGTGAACTGTGAATGAGTACAATTGTATCAATTTGGGGGAAAAGCATGGAACACTGGAAGGGTGACTCTGGAACCTAGATGGGAAACTAATGAGACCAATGTGACAGCCAGATGTTCAATATATACTGAGACTATTCAACTTTATAGTATTACATAGCCACAGGCTCACCACATCTCACCCTTGAGTCAGTATCTCCCAAATACAGTTTTGATTAGGTCCACAATCTACACCAAAATATCAAACATCACAACTGGTACCAGTCACTAAGAATTCAGCATTCCCCAAGCTCCTACATAGAAATAAATTAATTAATGATTAATAATAATAGTAATTTTCCCCAAGGAGAAATAAGGGAAAACTCTATAAAAGCATCTAAAAAATTCAAAATTTCTGTAAAGCCCTGTAACCCCACTCTGAAGATCACTTGACTTTTCTAGCTAATAGACAAAGCTATTTCATCTGTTTCTTCTCCAAGCATGCACTCAACTCATTATCTGTTTGTTACTACGATCTATTCTTAACACATTAAATCTTTGCCTTTAGATTGGGACAAGTCTTTGACCATGATTCACTAACCAGTGAAGAGTCTAACATCTGTTATTCCTCTTCTCATTATAAATATTAATAAATGAAAGTACAGATTAAGATTGACTAAGACCCAAATGCACCAACTAGCCATTTAAAGTGTATTTTGTCTTATTTTTCATGTCCCCAGTTGCTCCTCACTCTTCTATTCTTTACCACCTACAACTTCTGTCTTTCTTATGTTATTACAAGTCCAGAAATCTACAATTGCAATTCACAGAAATCCAACTGGATTAAATGTGTTGACTGGAAACTGGAGCCCAAGGTTTTTTTTCAAGATGTTTTGTCCACATTATAGTCAAGTTTCATTTCTCTGTATCTTCCTCTTGCATCTCTCAGCTTGATCTTGACTCTAATTTTCTCCTCTTTGACCATCAGATGATAATCAGCAGCAAGAGGAAGGGAATATCCTTGTATGTTAAAAGAGAAGTTGATTTATGTTCTGTTTTCTCAAGGACAGATCAGACATTTTCCTAAAGTCTCTAGCAATTTTCCTCCCTAAATAGGACCATATTCCTTGACTGACCAAGATTAACAAAGTCTTAAGTCAGAAGGTAAAAAATAGGATAACCTCTCCCTAAAAGTTATTTTAAAAAAGCAAAACAAAACAAACAACAACAACAACAAAAACACCTGTAATGCCTTTGTTTAAAAAAAACAAAAGACAGGGAGTCAGGCGGTAGCACAGTGGGTTAAGCGCAGGTGGCGCAAAGCTCAAGGATCAGTGTAAGGATCCCAGTTTGAGCCCCCAGCTCCCCACCAGCAGGGGGGTCGTTTCACAGACTGTGAAGCAGGCCTTCAGGTATCTATCTTTCTCTCCCCTCTGTTTTCCCCTCCTCTCTCCATTTCTCTCTGTCCTATCTAATAATGACAATATCAATAACTACAACAATAAAACAAGGGCAACAAAAGGGAATAAATATTTTTTTTAAAAAAAGACGTTCTAGATAGGCTTTCTACAGTGTCGACTAGAGACAGTGGGTATTTGCTATTTTAAATCCTGTGTGAGTGTCGTTTATGTCTGGGGGCTCCAGCAGGCCAGGCTAGCTTCGTGGCAGTAGACAGAGACAGAGACTCGGGGACACACGGCTGGGCTGAGAAGCTGCAGTTTAATCTTTATTCACGAACGGGCAAATCACCACACCATGTGCTTCTCAATCATTCTCCCTCCGCCGCTGCTGCTGGGACTCTCAGAGTCCTTAGCATAGGGGGAAGGGAGAAAGTGGGGCACGGAACTAGCAAGGGCCAAACCATTTCTCTCAGAGGTAGGGGGAAGGGTGCCAAACCAACACGAAGAATACCAACATATTCCCCCTTTTCTTTTTAACTGAATGACCACAGTATCAGGGGTGTGGGGTGAACAGAAACCTATATCGTACAGGCATTTTCAAAAAAGAAACTGGCACAAACATGGAGAAACATGTAAGCAAGTAACAAGAACCAGTGTGCTGCCAAGGGAAGGCCTGAGGGGGCCATTTTTTGCCTCTGGGCAAAACTTTATCAGCTTAAAAAAACATTTCCTGCCTCTGGGGGGCGTACTTGCCTCGATGGGCATTTTCTAGCATGGGGGGAGGGTGAGGCCTAGAGTCCCAAGGCGTGGCTGTAGTCAGTCTTTGAGAAACCCAGCAGCATAAAAGGAAGCCGCTAGTTTTGTGCAGTGTCTGAGGTGTACCAGTGAGTCTGATAGAAGTCCAAAGCAGATGTCCACTGAAGAATTGCCAGGGGGTTAATTGTTGTACGTCTGTCTCGATGGGGAATGTCAGCCATCGGAATTCTGCTTTTCAGGAGAGAACTTGACAGCTGCAATTTACTTACTATGAAACAAACTTGTAGCAGGTTAGAAGTTTATCACAATTGATAACTCTATTACAATTAGAAGTCTTTTTTAGAATGATTTTAAGGTTGTTTAAAGTTTAAACAATATAATGTAAAAAGGTAGACATAAGAATCAAGGAAAGAAAACCTCAGGCATGAGAATCATTAGCATAGCCATTGTGTAATCTACCATTTCTAATAGAGAAGGTAATTGAGAGTTTTACATGTCAACAAGTCTATTTAACCTTTTGTTACACCCATTCAAGTTGGAGACACACCCTAGGTGTACACAGGTTTTGTTTAGACCAACTTGGTTAAAATATATTGATTTTTAACTAATTTTTTACCTCAGACTCTAAATGTAAGTTAATTTTATCTTTATCCTTTTTCATTTAACTTTGCCTGGTAAGAATTTAGCCTTAAAGTTACGTTTTTAACCTTAAAGTTACTGTTTACCAAACTTTAAACACACACATAAACATGGTCTTTAATACACAAGGAGAGAAACCTTTGTTACGAAGACATGTCATTTTAAACATGAATTTAGATCTGTACTGTCTTAGTTGTTGTTGGGGGGTCACCATCGGGAGGTGGGGCCTCCCGCGCAGCTCCACTTCTAGGAATTGCAGGTTGCAATCTCTGCACGAATCTCTGCGTACTCCAGCTTGTCTGCCCTCAGACTGGAGCTGAGGATCTCAGCCAGGGGGCCCAGTTTTGGCAGGGAGCCCGCAGTCTCTGGGTGGTCTGGGATCTGCCCAGACTTCGTAGCACGAGGGTGGGTGGGCCAGTCTTGCAAAAGGCATGGGCCGAGGTGCCACGGGGTGGCAACCAGGATAGGCCACCATGTCTGCTGCCCTGCTCCCAGCAGCTGAGCAGCATGGAGGGAGCCCATGCCCAGTGCCCCGCACCATGCGGTGGAAAGCCGGCTCATGTGGGCTGGCATTGGGCTCCTGTGGGCTGGCGTTGGGTGGAAATCACAGAGTGGTCCAGAGATAAATGTTCCAGAAACAGCAAAACAGTCTAGCAAAGAAAGGGCAGAGGCCTTTGGAGATCACAAGCAGAAGAGAAGGCCATAGTGTATAGGTAGCCAAATTGTCTTCACTTATCTGAGAGATGCGCAGGTCAGGTCCATGTGGGCGCCATTTGTTGTTTAAGTTCAGAGGCTCCAGCAGGCCTGGCTAGTGTCGCGGTGGTAGACAGAGACAGACTCGAGGACACACGGCTGGGCCAGGAAGCTGCAGTTTAATCTTTATTCACGAGCGGGCAAATCACCACACCATGTGCTTCCCCATCATACTTCCTCTGCTGCTGCTGCTGGGACTCTGGACTTCCTTAGCATACTGGGCGGGGAGAAAGAGGGGCATGAAACTAGCAAGGGCCAAACCATTTCTCTCAGAGGTAGGGGGAAGGGGGCCAAACCAACACGAAGAATACCAACATATTCCCCCTTTTCTTTTTTAACTAAATGACCACAGTATCAGGGGTGTGGGGTGAATGAGTTCCTTTCAACCTATCTGAATGACACATTGATGAAGCCTGTCAACTGATTCATATTTGAACAACTGTCAAATATGAATCTCTGTTCTTTTGAATCATAGAAGATCCAGGGGGATTTACTGAACCTAAAGTGACCACATCTGAAAGGTAATTTTCATCCTTGTTGGTCCTTTAGTCCTTTGGTCCTTTAGATTTATTCCCCTCTCACTAGGCAGCACTTACATAAGAAATTGCCACGAGTCCCACAAGATTGCCTAAATTAAGCTCCCTTCCTAGAGAAGTAGTCACTGCTACACGCCTATGACACAAAACACTCAGACATCCGCATGCAAAATCCCCACTCCTAGGATTTCAAAGGGCAGGTCATTCCTCAAATGGGAAGGCAGTGGGGCGGGACCCAGGCTCACATTTTCCTACTCAAGTTTTTCCTTTTTTTTTTTTTTCCATGCACTCAAGCTGCAGCTGCATTTGTGTAGGGCCATGTTTGCTTATGATGACACAGACTGTTTCCAAACTCTGTAGTGTTCATCTTCAGATTGGTCCGTGTAATATAATCTCTTTGGAATCAAACCTCTATAGCCCTTACTGCCCTTGGGATTCTAAAATAGGTGCTGGGGTTGAACCATTCATTAACATGGAGACATAGCAGTTTCCTCCAAAAGGAACCAAGATGATTATCACTGATCCCTTGGCATGGATGAGTCCAGAGTTACCCTTACTCAGCTAATGAAGTCCTTATGTTCAAACCCCCAACAGGTTCCAGAACCTTCCACCTTCAACTCAGCCACACCCAAGGACCCCCACGCAGTTTCAAGCCTGTCTTCTGAAACTGTATCCTAGGGAACCTTCTCATATCATCCACAGACCTCCCTTGAGTGCCCTAACCTATTACTCCGGTCAACTACAACTCTCCTTCCTCTACTACTGCCAAAGAAAAACATTTCAGTGCTACTATTCTTGGACTTCTGACTTTCACATGAGCAAGGCCCAGTTCCAGCTCTGCTATTTCAATCTGAAATTCTGTTCAGACTTACATTGGTTCTTTCAATTGAAAATACCACACAGTGAATATCAATGTGACCACAATCAATTACTCTGTGAAACTCAGCACATTTTCATCGCGTAGTCAGTACAGGCCACTATGTGACAGGCACTGTGCTAAGCTCTTCAGACAGTGTCTACATCTATGAAAAGGAGCCCAAAGATAAAACACATCACATGGTGTTGTTGTAAGGATTAAGTAAGATAACTAGCATGCCAAGTTGTTTAGGACAATCCTAGGCACATAGGAGACTCATAAATAGTGTCCAGTGTGGCTATAATTATTATTGAGAAAGTATCAGGCATATCGACCCCTCATTACAAAGTTATTCTTTTGAGGAGTTTAGAGTTCCTCAATCTCTTCTTTTTTTTTTAACCTTAAAGCAAAAGTGCACAATAATTTTCAGTGAGTCAATAAATGAAGTAAGAAAGTATAAAGAACTTAAAAGACACCTTAAAGTACCTATTGAAACAGTTTCTACTTAGCCCTAGATACCCTCCTCACCTATCTCCGATTACAGGTCTCTCAATCACTCTAAATCTAACCTTGCCAAAGTAAGGACTACAAAAGCTTAATAAGAGCAAGAGGCTGGCATACTTTAACAATGACTCTTTAATCACTATCAAGCCACCCCATCACCTGGGGCCCTGGTAAGGGAGCCCTGGGATTTCCACACAGACATGATGGGCATATATCTATAACAGATCACTCTCACCACTGCCAATGGTCATCTCCATCAGGAACAACATAATGGAGCCCTTTGTGGGTCCCTATAGGACCTTGCCCTCAATGTAGATCCACAATGGTAGGGAATGTTCCATTCTCTGAAGGGAGGTTGGACAACATACTCCACCTACTATCCCAGGAAGATGGGTCCTGAAATTAGTGAAGCCTGGAATGTTGCTAGTCATGACCACAGAATGTGAGCTCAGACCTAAAGGGCTACAGAGGTTACCTGGGTTCCTGTGCCTCAGTCTCTTCTATATTTGTTCCATCTTGTCACCCTTTCTAGACACAGAACCCCTATGCCACCTCCAGCTACAATGTAGCTGCAATTCCAAATTGATTGCCTGGCAATGTCAGTATAGCTGGGTCTCCACAGTTACTGTGTAGTGCAGGCAAGTGTTCTCAGGGAAAGACAGATTCAACCAGCTCAAACTCAAATCTCACACGCAGGGGGGATAACTTCACTAGTGATAAAGCAGTACTGCAGGTCTTTCTTGGTCTCTTACTCTCCCACGCTCTCTATCTTCTCCTCCTCTCTTATATCTCCTCTTGTATTGTGTTGTGACACAACACAGATTTGGGAACATAATTAGGGTACAGCTGATGTCAGCCTATGAGCATAATGCAAATTTATACAAACCCACAAGGGATTGTGGGTGTGGCTAGAGTTATTTAGTTGCCAGGGTGCCAGAAGTCAGGTCTGTTTTCCTGTCTTCTCTTCCAGCCACTCTTCCTCCACTATCTAGATGATTGCTCCACACCCCAGGACCTGCCACGCTGCCTTCTCCTGGAACCTGTACATGTGTAGCTGAACTCTGGTAACTCATGGACCCAGTCTAATCTTATCTCTGTCAATACTTGCCTATCTTGCTATACCTAAATACTACCATTCTGTACCTCTGTACTTTGACGTAATAACCCTTGATTGTTTTAAACCCACACCAAGCCATGCTCTACTGAAGTCTTTTTAATTACTATAGTATCAAATAATTTTTTAAGGAAAAAATGTCTGCCAGGAAAAGTGAATTGGTCATGTGAGCACCAGGTCTCCATAATAACACTGGTGGTGATTTTAAAAAGGAGGAGAAGAAGAAGAAAAAGAAAAAGAAGGGGGAGGAAGAGGAGAAGAAGAAGAAAAAGAAGAAGGAGGAGGAGAAGAAGAAAGAAAAAGAAGGAGAAGAAGAAGGAGAAGGAGAATGAGAAGAAAATGGAAAGAAGAAAAAGAAAAGGTGGGGCGATGGTGGCACACTTGGTTGAGTGCACATGTTACAATGCACAAGGACCCAGGTTTGAGCTTCCAGTCCCCACCTTCAGGGGAAAGCTTCATGAGCAGTGAAGCAGATCTGTGGGTGTCTTTCTGTCTCTCTCACTCCCTCTATCTCTCCATCCTCTCTCAATTTCTGTCTCTATCCAATAGTAAATTAAAAGAAAAAAATTTTCCCCCTTTTGTTGCCCCTGTTATTGTAGCCTTGCCATGGTTATTATTGTTGTTGTTGATGTCGTTCATTGTTGGATAGGACAGAGAGAATGGAGAGAGGAGAGTAAGACAGAGAGGGGGAGAGAAAGACAGACACCTGCAGACCTGCTTCACCACCCATAAAGCGACTCCCCTGCAGGTGGGGAGCCTGGGGCTCGAAAAGGGATTCCTATGCAAGTCCTTGTGCTTTGTGCCACGTGCGCCCAACCCGCTGCGCTACCACCTGACCCATCAAGAAAATGTTTGTTTGTTTTTTTTAATAGATACATTTCTTAGAAGAAGGAGGAGGAGAAGAAGAAGGAGAAGAATGGAAAAGGTGCAAGTTAGCATCTGACTTTACAACTTATTTGAAGATCCTTAGAGGCAAAGTATATGTTTCTTCATCTAGATCCCATTATCAAAATAAGTCTTGTAAAGGGTCTCCTTGCTAGAAATCACTAACAATCTCTTATCTTCATGAAGAAATACCCTCTTATGAGACAAAATCTGGGCAACAGTCCTTGTTGAAGTCTTACTATTGAAAGAGTGAGAACTTCAGTAGGCAACTCTTCCTGAGAGGAAATGGCAATCCCTTTGTGGAATGGGGGGGGGACAACAATGCTCATTATTTTTAATTATATGAAATGGCAAGCTGATGCCATCTTCTCCCACCAAACATCATAGTATCTGAGAGACTTCATTGGTGCTTCTTCAGAAATTCTTATGTGGTGCTCTGTTACAACCTAAGGAAAGGCTCACAAATGAAGGTGAGTGCTCTCCTGTTGAGTCACCTCTCACATTCAGTTATTTTGCTTTACTTTTTTCATGAAAGATATATATCAAGATACCACTCCACCACTCATAGATCTTCACTTGTCTCCATCCTTGATGCTCTCATGTGGTACAGGGTTTCAACCCAAAGCCTTAAATATGGAAGATATGCATTCTACCATTGAGCCATTTTCCCATCCCTATGAGATTTTTTCATATGTGCAGAATAACCCAGCATAATCCTGGAAAGAATATCATAAAAAAATCACGCCTCTGATAGATGATTTTTAGTCATCAGCAAAATGCCACTGAATATTGAAGTCAGATACAGAACAAGAAACTTCAGTGGAAACAATAAGTTAGTTGCCCAAGCATCTCTGCCACGTCAACATTGTGAGATATTGAGAAAAAGAAATAAGTGTCTGGAGTAATGCTGATGGGATAAGAGAACATGACTTATATAATTTCCCTGAGTTTCTTTGATCCTTAATATACACAGAGGCAACTCACCCCACCCAGTTTATAAGACTTTGACTTAAATTTTAGGGGAGAAAAGTACAGATTTTGGTACCTGAATGGGAGAACTTTAAAAAAAAAGCAGTAATGTATTCTCTCAGAGTTCTGCAGACTAAAAATCTGAATTTAAGATTTATGGGCTCTCTCTGAAACCCATAGGGAATAGTTTCCTGGGCCTGTTTCCCATTCCTCATGGTGAGCACCAATTCATCAAGACATTTTATGTAGGAGCACAACTCCTACACTACTTGTCACTACACAGTCTTCCTCTGGAGTGTCTGTGTCTCTTATTTTGAGGACACAGGTCTTTTCCAGTAAAAACCCCACATTAAATCACCAAATCTTGGGAGGTGTAGCTATGGAGTAGCAACAGACTCATTTTTGCTCTCCCCAGTCAGTTAGGTAAAGCAACAAAAATCAACTAAACACTCAACAAAATAAGACCAGGATTTCTTCATAAACTCACCAAGCCACAGGGAGTAGATATGTGTGGCTCATGGACAGAAAAGAGGTGAAGGAGAGAGTCCCAAGACTAAAAGTCCATACTCAGGGATAACTAGCACCAAATAAAAGCTTGGCAGCTGAGGCATACCACTTCTGCATCTAAGTTAAAAAAAAACAACTGTTGAAATAAAAAGAGTAAGAAAGAAGAAAGATCACCTAAGCCACAGTGAGCACAGGCAAGTGTGGATTGTGAATGGAAAGGGAGTGAGGGAGCCATCCCCAGAGCTAAAAAGTGGTGCTCACAGATGAGATGGCTGGCATGAAATTGGGAAACTAAAGACTGAACCACACCACTTCCTAGGTTTGAATTTAAGCAACAGAAACCTGTTAAAAAGAAAAAGTCACCTAAAAACTGACCGATTTACAACTGTGAGTTCTTGCCCCCACAGAGGCTGGAACAAATGCAGGGAGCTCTTATATTGACATCAAGGTCATAGAACTATCTCAGTGACTCAGGATAAAAATCTCCCCTCCCCCATAAAGATATATAAACAGGGGAACACAACACTTTGGCCACAGCACCTCCTTCCGCCACAACAATGAAAGCCAAACTACATGTGAAAACTCAGAAATACACAGACAGCAATGACAGAAACCCCAAATGACCAGACAGGCACACATCTAGAAAGCATGACAGACAGAGTTCAGAAAACTCATTATGAAATCAATTCAAGAAACTAAAGTCAAGATTCAGGAATTCAGTGATCATTTTACCAAAGAATTACAAAGTACAGGAAAAAAAAAAAAACTCCAAGCAGAACTGCAAGACCTGAAGTATACTTTAAATGCAGTTCAACTGAGGTAAGGGACCTCAGAAGAAGACTTAACCAGGTGGAGGGGAGAATATTAACCAACACACTCTGTGAACTTAAAACTCTTGGAGATGAACCTTAAGAAAAATGAAGCAATTTTGTAAGAAATAGCAGATTCCATAAGAAAGATGAACATCAGAGTTTTGGGGATTCTTGAGGAAGAAAAGGGGCAGAAAGGAGTAGAGGACATATTCAAAGAAATTTTAGTAGAAAATTTTCTATATTTGAGCAATGTTCAAAATATCGAAGTCCAAGGAGGTGAACACACACCTCAACTTTTGAATCCAAAATCATATACACCAAGACATATTATTGTAAAAATATCCAAAATCAGGGACAAGAAAATAAAATATTGCAGTCTGCCAGGAAAAGGAAAGTTACATACAAAGGTACAACCATCAGACTTTCATTAGATTTCTCATCACAAACCTTAGAGGCAAAGGAGTGGAATTTCATATTCAAAGATTCATTAACCATTCTGTCTCATTTTATATCCTGCTACCTTCCAGACATCAAGTTTCACATGCTATCAAGATTCCATCCTGACTTCTCTGGGAAGAAAATCTCACCAATTTGTCCTGGAACCTCACCTTTCCAGAGCTCTACCCAACTAAGGAAAGATTAAAAACAGGCTGGAGGTATGGACCAAACTGCCCATGGCCAATGGAGAAGCAATTACAAAAGTAATTGTCAGCCACAAATTCTGTATCCTGCTAAATTACCCTTCAAATATGAGGTAAAAATAAAGATCTTTTCAAACATTCAGAAACTGAAGGAATTTGCTACTACCAAACCTGCCTTGCAAGAATTACTGAAAGGAGTCCCTCATGAAAAGAAAAATCAAAGTAATTTTAACTTTAAATAAGATGATCAATATTAGAATAGAACCAGGAATACAATAACCACAGTTATGTTCATAGCTGCAATATTTACAATAGCAAAATGGTGAAAGTAACCTAAATGATAATCATTAGATGACTGGCTAAAAAAGTTATTGGATATA
The DNA here is from genome assembly GCF_950295315.1 of Erinaceus europaeus. Lineage (NCBI taxonomy): Eukaryota > Metazoa > Chordata > Mammalia > Eulipotyphla > Erinaceidae > Erinaceus > Erinaceus europaeus. The sequence goes on from NC_080169.1 coordinate 16,534,069, forward strand.
CCCCAATCTCATCTGCTTTGTTTCTACTTTTTGGTTCCTGTTCATTAACCATTTTGTTTCACATTATATCCTGCCACCTTCCAGACATCAAGTTGCATATGCTATTAAAATTCCATCCTGACTTCTCTGGGCATATGACCTCACCAATATGTCCTGGAACCTCACCTCTCTAGAGTTCTACCCCACTAAGGAAAGATATAAAAGGGCTGGGGGTGTGAATCAAATTGCCAACATCAAAGTCCAGTGGAGAAGCAATTACAGAAGTCAGAATTCCTACCTTCTGCACCCAAAACAACTTTAACCCATACTCCCAGAGGGGGAGTGATGCTGAGGAATTATTCTGATGCAGTCTCTCTTCTCCGTGGTGCAGCCCGACAGGGAGAAGTGATAGGAGGAAGAGAATAAGAGGGCTCTTAGGGAGTCTGGCAGTAGCGCAGCTGGTTAAGCGCACATGGCACAAAGCGCAAGGACTGGCGTTAGGATCCCGGTTCGAGCCCCCGGTTCCCTACCTGCAGGGTAGTCACTTCACAGGGGGAAAGGCAGGTCTACAGGTGTCTATCTTTCTCACTCCCTCTGTCTTCCCCTCCTCTCTCCATTTCTCTCTGTCCTATCCAACAACGACAACATCAACAATAATAATAACTACAACAACAGTAAGAACAACAAGGGCAACATAAAGAAACTAAATAAATATTTAAAAAAATAATAAAGGGCTCTGAACTCCAGTTCCATCAGGACCTGGAGATAGTGGAGGAAAAATGGTGGGACATTTAGATGTAGTAGTAGGGTTATGTGTTCCTTGGAGGGAAAGAGAAGACTGGACCTAGGAGAAGAGGGGGGCAATTATGTACAAATGCATACAGATAGAAGTAGAGATGATAGTTAACCCATGTCTGCAATCCTATGAGAATTGTGGTGGCTTGCAATGGAGGGATTGGGCTTTCAGAAAGTGGTATGGAATTATACCCCTGTTGACATGTAATTTTCTAAGTTAATATTAAATCACTAATAAAATTTTTAAAAAGAAGCCATGGGATATATATTCCATAGAATACTACTCCACAATCAAAATACATGATATTGTATCTTTGGGGGGAAAATGGATGGAACTGGAGGTGATTATGCTTAGTGAAGTAAGTAAAGAGATGAAAAACAATTACCAGATGGTTTTATGCATGCATGGAATCTAGAGATCTGACTTACATAAACTTGCCAGAAAAATAAAATACAAACGAAACAGAAGCAAGAAAACTGTTAGTAAGACTTGTGAGAACTATGGTGGTTATCTCTGGGTGGTGGGAGGGTGGGCATATAGAAGTTTGGTGCTGGGTGTATTGTAGAACTATACACTATAATCTTGTAACTATTAATAACAACTAAGTAAATTATATATAAAAACAAATAAATAAATTACCTAATCTTAAATCAATTGTCATTTCAAAGACCATAATGTCAAAAAAGGTCCTACTCATAAGCAGTTGGCCAGATGAGATAAGGTTTCATTATATTAAGTTAATAAACACTCATTAAACTCCAGTCAAAGGGAGGGTGATGGCATACTTGGTAGACAGATGTGTTACCACATGCAAGAACCAAGACTAAGTCTCTGATGCCCATGTGTGGGAGGGGGAGGGAGTTTCATGAACACCAAAGCACTGTTAGAGGTGTTTCTTTGTCCATCTCTATCTTCCTCTCCACTCCCAATTTTTATGTTTCTATCCAATAAATAAAAATTTGAAATATAAAGAGGAAAAATTCCAATATACCATGTCACTGGCCTTTGAGTTGGATACCAATAGTAAGAGACTACCAACAATGAATTTGGTTAAACATTCAAAGATGAACTTGTTGGTGAGTATACTTTAGCAAATCATGGAAACAGGTGCTGGAAGAGGAAGACCTCCTGCCCTTGGGCCAGTTCCTTCTTTATTTACTAGACTGCTTTAAAGCCAAGATCACAGAAGAGTCAGGAGCTCTAAGTCAAGTCAAGAAGCTGTGGCTGTTAGTGAAATGGATGTCAAGTTGTGAACAAGTGGCATAAGGAATTCAAGGAGTTACTAGCATGCTGAGTACTTGATTCCAGCATGCAGTCTCTCTACTTCTCTCCCTTTCCCTCTTCTCTCTCTTTCGTTCTGTTGTGCTCAGAACAATGAATCTTCTTTACCAAGACATTAAAAAGATATCATCACAACTTTCAGACATACAAATCATCCTGGCAACCAAGTTTCCAAGAAGCCAAGGATCCGGGATTCTATTTTGCTGAAGCAAATCTAAGTGATGACACAAAGGAATCTCCAGGCTGTTGTTTGTTTATCCTGCTATTATGTCTGTGCCTCTTCTGGGCCAAATGCATATCAGGTGCAACCAAAGCTTTGAGTTTGGCTCTTACCCCTCCACAAGCAGGGGGTACGGTGGGGGAAGGAGTTATTCCAAGGGGTTGTCTGCATCTGGTGTCTTGGATTTCAAGAGCGCAAAGTAAAAATGAAATAATGAATTTACCAAAACATAAACACACTGTAAAGTGCTTTCAGCCTCAGATTCCAAACCTGGTGACCTCACGTGATTTAGCAAAGAGGAAGCCAGATTCCTGTCCCAAAGGGAAAAAACAAGGCCTCCAAACTGACAGCTGCTATCATTCCAAAACAAGTCATTGTTTATAAAAGAATATTCTTTGTGATAAATTATTGAATTGCATGAAAACTCTGCAGTTGCCTATTGCTGCCAGATTTGGCTTTCGGTCTCATAAGGATTTATGGAATGCACTATAGATGAAAATCAAAATTAAAAATTTCTGGTCTTCTTTTATTTTTAAAGATTTTTAAAATAATCATTTATTCCTTTTTGTTGCCCTTATTGTTTTATTGTTGTAGTTATTATTGTTGTTGATGATGTCGTTGGTGTTGGATAGGACAGGGAGAAATGGAAAGAAGAGGGGATGACAGAGTGGGGGAGAGACAGACCTGCTTCACCACTTGTGAAGCGACTCCCCTGCAGGTTGGGAGCCGGGGGCTCAAACCCGGATCCTTACACCGATCCATGTGTTTTGCGCCACCTGTGCTTAACCCGCTGCACTACCACCCGACTCCCTACTGGTCTTCTTTCATAAAATATCCCCCCCCCCAATTTTCTGTCTCCCACTAATCTATAAGGCGGGTTCTGGTTTTGCACACTGAAGAGTCCTTTCAGAACACTCTTCATATCTGTTCTGAAGAAAATGGTAGGCTTGCATTCACAGTTCTGGCCTTACTTTCTGATAATTCATCTCTCAAAATCAAAAAGCAAGAGCAGACAGCAACTATTCAGGAGCTTGCTCTGTGCCAGGTACTGCGCTCCTTGTTTTGTGTAACTGTAGTCTTCACAACAGAGGGTTCAAATTATCAAACTTGATTATACCCACTTTACAGATGAAAAAATGAATGCATTCAGCAGTTAATTTCTCTAAATACGCACAGTGAAATCAGACCATTAAGTCAGATACAAAGTCTTCGTTTCTTCACTAGCACTCCATTTGCCACTACAGCTTAACCAATGATACCATTTCTTGCTAATCCTTGATGAAAATTATTGTTAGTAAGTGATCTTCTCACATTGAATCCTTCTATAATGCCTTTCACATCAGCTTGTTTTTAGATAAAGTAACATTTCAGCTGGAAAAATTGCCTTCTTTTTTGGTTCATTAATTTCCTTTGGAATTTTTTAAACAGTTTTCAGGGGTATTATTATTATTATTATAGTTATTATTATTAGCTTTATTTGTTGGATACAGACAGCCATAAATTGAGTAGAAAATAGGTAACAGAAACAGAAAGACACTTGCAACACTGCTTCACTACAAACACTGCTACACCACTCTCAACATTTTCCCCCTGTAGGTGGGGGGACTGGGAGCTTGAACCTGGGTCTTAGCTCACTGTAACGTGTGCTTAACCAGGTGCAACACCACCAGGGCCTTCCTTTGAAAATTGATTTTTTTGTTAATTTATTTTTATTTATAAAATAGAAATATTGACAAGACCATAGGATAAGAGGAGTACATTTCCACACAGTGCTCACACCCAGAACTCCGTATCCAATCTTTGATATCTTCCCTATTCTTTATTCCTCTGGGAGTATGGACCCAGGGTCATTATGGGGTGCAGAAGGTGGAATGTCTGGCTTCTATAATTGTTTCTCCACTGAACATGGGTGTTGATAAGTTGATCCATATTCCCAATGTGTCTCTTTCTTTCCCTAGTGGGCAGAGCTCTGGAGAGGTAGGGCTCCAAGACACATGGCGGGGTCCTCAGCCCCAGGAAATTGGCTTGGCATCATGGTAGCATCTGGAACCTGGTGGCTGAAAAAGAGTTAAGATACAAAGCCGAACAAACCCTTGACTAATCATGAACCTAAAAGAAAGAATATTGCAGATGAATATTTGGGGTCTCCATTTTGGAAAAAGCTTTAGGTATATTCCAGAGGGCCTATGACTTTAGCAGTTTTTGCCTGAGTCTAACATCTAATATGCAGGTGGACCCAAGTTATTGTCTGGGGAGATGGTGTCACAGTTGGTTTAAGTACTAGAAAGCTGGACTAGAGAAGAGAGTAGCTCTCAAATATGGGGTGTATATAAATATTGTTAACTGTAAACCCCATAGATTTCATCTGGGGCCCATAGTCATCACAGGAGCCTGTGTAACCTCTGCATCCCTGTAGGTCTGGGCTTTCATTCTATGGTCACGGCTAGGAACACTCCAGGCTGCACTAATTTCAGGACTCATCTTCCTAGGGTAGTAGATAGAGTATGTTGCCCAATCTCCCTTCAGAGAATGGAACATTCACTGCCATTATTGGTCCACAGTGAGGACAAGATCCTATAGGGGTCCACAAAAGGCTCCATTGTGATGTTCCTGATGGAGATGACCAGTGACAGTGGTGAGAGTGATCTGTTAGAGAGACAGGCCCATCATATCTGTGTGGGAATCCCAGGGCTCCCTGACTAGGGCCCCAGGTGATGGGTGGCCTGATAGTGATTAAAGAGTCGTTAAAGTATGCCAGTTTCCTGCCCTTATTCAACTTTTGTGGTCCTTACTTTGTCTGACAAGGTTAGCTTTGGAGTCATTAGGGTATGTGTATTAGGAGATAAGTAAGGAGGGTATCTAGGTCTAAGGAGAAACTGTTTCATTAGGTACTTTAAGGTATCTTTTAAGTTCTTTATACTTTCTTGCTTTATTTATTGATTCACTGCAAATCTTTGTGCACTTTTGCTTTAAGGTATATGTTTTCCCCTAACTTATGGATACATGTACATATGCCCTATCTTATGGGCCCTGGTCTATATCTAGGTTTTGAGGTTTTGTTAAGGAGTATGCCACCTGAAAAGGAGTTAAGGGGTCCTATGAGCTAAAGAAAGTCTCACCAGAGTAATGAAGATGAAGAATTGAAATTCCACGCCTGACGTCTTTGGACACAATCTGAAGTGAGGCATATCCAAGGTGATGCTGGTTGCATTGATTAGGTTGGGATCAGCAGATGCAGTATCAGTTGGTATGACTTGAGAGAAGCATGCAGGTAAGTGACCCACTCTAGTGGTTCTAGGACTGGAGATGTATGGGCTTTATAGAGAAAGGGGAAGTTTCCTGCTGTCTTAGGGTTTAAGAAAGCAATAAATAGTTATTGCTATAACCAAAATATATGTCAATTGGGTTAACTTTGAAAATCCTATTGTTAGAATTTTCTGTATCATACAATATCTCACCATAATTTATGTTCTTTAATGCTATTTATATGTAGCTATATCTTATAAAGTAATGCCACAGTTTATTTGTTGCTTCTGTTCTCCCTGGTCTAAGCTTTTTGGAGACAATATTTCAAAGAACAAGTCACAATTATAAATGTGTTAACAATTGAGCCCACTGTTAAATTTCGATCTTATTATCAATTTGAAGTCTTAAGAGCTTAGACTGAAGGAATATATACTCAGCCTATAATCCATGCATCAAAAAGTTTGAGACATTCAATCCTTTTTTTCCCTTTCATATTAATTAAATCGTTATTTGTGGGACTGCAAGTTAATAGGAGTGCATATTAACACCATTCCCACCACCAAAGGTCTGTGTCCCTTCCCCCCTTCCCACTACTCCCCCCCCCCTCAGTGAAGCTATATATCTACCCTCACCTTCTACCCAGAGATTTTTACTTTGATGCCCTACTCCAAACTGATTTTCTTAATCTTCTCCCCTGTCTTTTGTTCCTAGGAAAGTCAACTAATTCCTGTGGAGCAAGTAGATAAAAGAAACAAATGCACAGATTTCTGATCTTGATATCAGTGGTGTCTATCTCTGAACCTCAACCCCTGCTTTATACAAAGTAGGTGATTAGGCGTTCCCCTCTATTTCATAGGTGTTCATAGGATCTAAAGCCAGGAAAAGCATTTTGGAGCTCAGAAAGCTCTGAACTGTGTTAATCATTGTTATGCATTGGATCGACCTTCTCGTGGTGCATCCCGTGAGTACCCATTCATTGGGAAAACTGACGATCCTTCCTAGCCACTGAATCCACATGGATCCCAGTCACTTTCAAAGCCAGCAACAAGCAGCTCCTGACAGCTTTCAACCTGAATGCTGTTGACTGGCTACGGAAGAAGGGCAAATGCTAGAAGAAGAAGATGCCCTAGACTTACCTCTGAAAATTCAGTGAGAATGGTGAACATATTTTAGAAAAATAGTGGAACATCAGTCAAAAGTCTTCTGATAAGCAAGCTCTCTGGAAAACACCTGTTTTTTTTTTACTTTGTGTTGGTTTCTATAATTTAAATATTATCACCAACATCCATTTCCAGCTATGAATATTATATCATTAAAAAAGGGGGAGGTTGGAAGAGTTGCTTTCATCAGATAGTACAAGGTAGTTCTAGCACAAACTATTTCAGATTAAATTTCAAAGTAGCAACTTTCTTTTATTTCTTTCCTTTACTATTATTTTTGGACCCAGTGTTGTGTATATGGGCAGTTTTACTACTCTATAGCCACATTTTCTTTCAAAGAGATACAGGAGATACAAGAAAAGACATCATAGTGCCAGGATGTCTCTCCATGACATGCATCTAAGCCTTGAACTTGGGACAAAGCAGACACCATAGCTAATAAGTTAGTTGTGCAATTCCAAATTTTTAGATAGAAGCAACTACCTCACATAGACTCATACTGTGAAATTCTCAAAGCATGTGTCCTCTCTTCACATGTTTTATTGATGGCAATAAGTAGATACAGAATGCCCAGACCCTTGTTTCATTTTGTTGCTTAGATCTCAGTTTGAGAAATGAACGTTTGTCTCTTATAAAACTTACATACTGCCTAGGAGAAAATATGCTCCAGGGACCCCTCACTGATGCAGTCAGAGGTTGAGTGTGGAGAACAAGCACTTGTTCCTGGTTCGTGTTAGTAATCATTAGACTTAGATCTGGCTACAGATAGCACAGGCACAGTGCTATTCCCAAGATGATGACCCTGTCATATAAACAGTTAACTGTATTTATATTTTTTCTTCGAGTTTGGGAGCTACTCTCTACCCTAATCCCGCTTTCTAGCCTTATTGTCGACTCTGACACCATCTTTCCAGACAATATTTTTAGTCCACCCCTATGTTAGTTCTCAAGCTCAAACAAAAATTACTAAAGTCTTTGGCCCCTGGAAACATACCTAAAGTAGACTTCCTAGCTTCTCTCCACCCCAAAAACCCTTATTCTTATCTGCTCTATTCCTACTTTTTGGTTCCTGTTCATTATATAATTTGTCCTGCTATATATCTTACTGCCTTTCAGTGACCAAGTTGCAAAAGCTATCATAATTCTATCCTGATTTCCCTGGGCAGATGACCTCATCATTGTCTCCCAGAATCCCACCTCCCCAGACACCTACCATACTAAGAAAAGATAGAAACAGTCTAAGGATATGGATCAATCTGCTAATTTCCAAGTCCAGCAGAGAAGCATAACTTCAAAGTATTTGCAGGATCAAAGGCCAGGAATTGCTCATGACTCAACCAATTCATGTATTGCGTTTTATACATGTGAAAAGACAAATACAAACTAAAAGATGAAGGATAGATTGAAAATCTAAATGAAATACTCTATAGTTTTTGCCTGCTCTTTTATTCAAAGTAGCATTAGAGTGGGTCAGCATTTGCTATCTCAAAGGGTAGCTTCCAGATCTATTTAAAAATCATCCATTTATACAAGGTATATATGTAGACAGATAGTTGTAGACAAGATGGTTGGCCCATGTCTACAACCTTAGGGGAACTGTGGTGGATTTCAGTGGGGAGAGTGAAGAATCAGAACTCTGGTGATGGGAATGGTGTGGATTCAAACCCTGTCAACATGTAATTCTGTAATACAAAAATAAATTTAAAATAACTCAGATCTCTAACTTCTACATCACACAGAGTCTGAGTGGATGGTATTGTAAAGGAGAAGGAATTTTTTTAGCTTTTTTTTTTTTAGCTTTTACTTATTTATTGGCTAAAGACAAACAGAAATCGAAAGGGGAGAGAGAGACATAGAGACACCTGTAGCCCTGCTTCACCACTTGCAAAGCTTTCCCCCTGCAGGTGAGGACTGGGGACTTGAACCCAGGTCCTTGCACACTGTAACATGTGCACTCAACCAGGTGCGCCACCACCTGATCCAAGAGAACCATAAAGAAGAAGAAGAAGAAAAAAAAAACAGAGGAACTTCATAGATGCTGGACCAGTTCTTTACTCTTCCTCTCTCTCCATGTCTCTCTCATTAAAATATTCCAGTTTTAATGAAATTTTTAAAAATTGAAAAGGAATCTTTAAAAATGTATCAGTAAGATACTATTGAACTCAAGTGCCCAACATCTGATGAGTGGAAAAAGATACAGTATATATGCACAATGGAATAGGACTCAGCTCTAAGGTGAGATGAAATCTTGCCATTGGCAACAACAGGGATGGAACTAGGGAGGACCATGCCAAGCGTAAAACCTCAGGAAGAGAAAGGCAAACACCAGATGATCTCATATGCAGTATATAAAGTAACACAACAAGGGAACCATCAAAATCAGAGAAATATAAACCCTTAACCTCTGCTCACAGACTTACAAAGAGAAATTGGGTGGGAGTTATGAGGGTGGGTGGGAGGAGGAGCCAATGGTTGTGGGAGAGGGATACTAGCATTTTCTTGAGGGGCACAGTGTGATAACATACATGTGAAATGGTATAGAATTGTACTCCTAAAGCACCTTGCCTAGTAAGATGTAATAAATAAATAATAAATAGATCATTTTATTTATTTATTTATTATTGGATAGAGAGATATTAAGAGGGGAGGGGGAGATAAAAGAAGAGAGACAGAGAGACACCTGCAGACCTACTTCATCTCTAGTGAAGTTTTCCCCCTGCAGGTGGGGACCAGGAGTTTGAACCTGGGTCCTTACACACTGTAGTGTGTGTGTGTGTGCGTGTGCGTGTGCGTGTGCGTGTGTGTGTGTGTGCGTGTTTAACCAGGTGTGTCACCACCTGGCTCCTTATTAATTAGTTAATTTTTTTATTGCTACCAGCGCTATTCCTGGGGCTCAGCACCTGTATGATGAATCTACCTCTCCTGGTAAACAATTTTTCTTTTCCTTTATTTTTTATTATTTGATAGTAAGATAGGGAGAAAATGAGAGAGGAGGGACAGATAGGAAGAGAAAAAGAAAAATACCTGCAATGCTGCTTCCCTGCTCATGAAACTTCCCCCCTTCTGGTAGGGTCTAGGAACTTAAATCTAGTCCATTCTGAACAGTAGCATGTGCACATGTGTACTCAGCTGGGTAAACCATAGACTGACCCTCAAATAAATAATTTTAAAATCAAATAAACTGTCAGATGCATCATGATCACTTTCTCCTACCATAAAAATGAAGCAAAGACGTCAATAAGGTTAGGCTTTTAGCCTTGGCTTCTCTTTAGATGTTGGAGAAGGGGTTTCTCTTTTACTACATACAAAGAATGTCTTGGGAGTAAAAAATTCATGCAGCCCAAGCTAATATTAAAGGAAGAAAATACAAATGACCTCCACCTGACCAACTCCAATGAAAAGAAAGAAAGAAAGGAAGGAAGGAAGGAAGGAAGGAAGGAAGGAAGGAAGGATGGAAGAGAAAGAGAGAAAAAGAAATAAAGGCCAAAGGCATAGGCAGACCAGATCTGTATTCCTACTTCAAATTTTCCATAAAGATTGGAGAAAGGCTGGTCCTGGAATGTTAATTGAGACCTGATCACAACTAATGGACCAGAAATTATGAAATGCCTCATGTTACCAGTCATTTAAACCAGATAGTTAGAGAGTCCAGTTATGGTTAGGTTCAAACCAAGGCTTAAATCTAATATATTTATTGCAAGTAACAGTGAACACTCAGTGCCCTTACTTTAAATCTAAATGACACCATGCCGCATATCCATTTCCTTCATCTTTGAACCATGCAGCCCCTGACTCTGTCAACTCTCTTTCTCATTTAGGAGTATTCAAAATGACATCTTCTACTATGTCACTCTACCTAGGAGAAAATGGGGAGTTGGGTTGCCAGGCACTGTTTTGCATTAGAAGAATTTAGTCTGAGAATCGAACTCAAAGTCAGTATCCCAGCTGCCTGGCTATAACCAGGGTGGCATATCAGTGTCAAGAGTCTCTTATTTTTTCAGTGTTGATCTCACAGAACATATTACTCTCCTTGGAACGTCATTATGACACTTCTTCATCGTCCCTCCCCCCCCCCACTATTACTAGAAATACCTACTGGTAATGTGTACAAAAACCAAACCAAATGCTTAAAAGGGCTAGTGCCTTCTGATGTCAAGGTTTTTTTCTTTTATTATAAAGAAAAATACACAAAGGTAACCACACCTCACTATAGCTTCGTAGTAACCCCAGAAAAAAAATTCCAGAGATGTGTCTTAATTCTTCAGGCTTTAAGTGACAAAAAAAGTTAAAAAAATTCTTCCTAAAGTTCACAGAAGAATCATTCTAACTTTGAGAAAATGACTTTTCTTAACCCCTAATCCTATTAAAATTAATGGAAAGAGAGATTAGTTATTCTGATCCCTCCCCTTTCAAAAAATCTATTCACATATCTAAGATGGAGGTATTTTGTCTATTACAAATATAGGAGACTCAGAGTGCCTGCCAAAATACTCACCTGAAATGAAGTAGGCTTCATCCACATCTCAGGGGTCCAAGACTGGGATATTCACTTAGAGTTGTATGGTGTAAGTCAAAAAAGGACTTCTAAAGGTTTTTACTTACTTACTTACTTACCATAGCACTGTTCAGCTGATGGTGCCTGCTGGGAAATGAACCTAAGACCTCTAGGAACCTCAGGCATGAAAGGTTTTGACATAACCATTATGCAATTTTTCTACCCTGGGATTTCTTACATTGATAGGTCACTTTGTTCTTAGCAATAAAATCTACCAGTCTGACCACACAGCCAGGCTTTACAAAGCCATAATGGTCGTCAGAAATAGGGGCCTTATTCAGGATATAAATAGCTCTCCTGACTGTTGCTCTTGTTACCTTTCAGCAGCAAGGGCTACTGTTGATTATTCAAATGCTCTATCATTACAGTTATCTCACCTCTCCTCCTTCTTCTTGGTGCCTGCTGTTCATACTTCTTCCATTCTTAACCACCTGGGTATGAACAGACACAGGCAGATAAGCAATTTGTTTACCACACAACACCAGGTATCTCTGTTAGAGTGGTGGCCTTGGGTTTACTGCCTCCCAGGTCTCTGCAGTTACATATAGCTGAATTTTGACCAACTGGTCATCTTGGCAGGACAAAATACAGAAGCCTGTTGCTAAGAGATAGGAATTCTCAGACTTGGAGATTGGTAGAAAAGAGCTCTGGATTTGATTACCAGTCACCTCACAGAATGGATAAGAAGCAAACAGGAAAGTTTCCAACATTTTTGGAAACTCAGTTCAACTCCAGAAACCCAAATGTAGTTGACCACAGTGTATAATTATTCAACCTCTCAGGCAAGTCCCAGGCCCCTCAATTTTATACCTAAAAGTCATGGGCGCAAAGGAAGTATAGACCCCAGAAAGAGTATATTCACCTCTACTTACTTCAGGTGAACCAAAGACACTGGACAAAGAATAACCTTGCAGAAAGCATAGCCAAGCTTTGTAAGACTGACTAACCAAGAAGTTCACTGTATTCCCAAGGCAAAGGCCATCCCCATGAGTAAGTTGTAATTTATGTAATGAACAATCACTATGCTCTGCATTCTCATTGTCCACTTCTTCAAATAAGTTTTCTTTGTATCTACTCTCGCCTACTTTTACTTAACATAGTAGAAGTAGGCCCAAGTTTAACTTTTGCGACAACAACAACAACAACAAAAAAAGAGAATAGCACAGTGACTTGTAAAAGACAGTTTCTCTTTAACAAATAGTCCAGAGCATCACTGTATAGTAGAAATATAATGCAAGTTACATTTATTGTTTAAAAATCTCTAGCAGTCTCATGGATAAAAACAGGACAGGGAGAAATGAGAATATTTTAAAAAGATTCCCAAGTCCAAATAATTATCATTTCAACATACACTTAATCTAAGATATTGAGGTATTTTACTTTCTCTGTATGAGCTTACTTAATTCAGATTAGCTTCAATCTAGGTTCTCAAGCCACATGTAGGCAGTAGCTACCACACTGGACAGAGCAGAAGTACGGGGCAAGAAGGAAGTGTAGGGAAGTAGACAGTTCTGCTCTGCAGAGTTATGTGCTCTGCTATGTTATGCAGGGTTATACTCTTCTTACACCTCATTATCACACTGTCCCCTGAAACAGAGTTTCTCAACCTTAGCACAACTGCCAGTTGGGTCCACATCAAGCTTCATTGTAAGGAGCTGTCTCATGCAATGTAGGATGTGTTTTTTGGTGAGAGTCTGTTCTGTTCATTGTTATTCCATGGAAACACCTCCCAGAAGCCCACCCCAATGTAGGATATGTATCTACACATCATATATATATATATATATATATATATATATATATATATATGATTTCTGGATTTTATTTCCATAATTTGGGGTCTGAGTAGGACCCCAAAATATGCATTTCCATGGAGGATTCAGATAAAGGTAGTGCTACCACTCCCCAGGATGTCGTGTACCTCTTGCCTGACTGACTCATCATAACAGCATTCTGACTCTCAAGGAGGAAATGGAAAGAAGGAGAAGACAAAAAAAGATACAATTTTTTTTTTACTAATTTAACTATATCCCTCTGCTTTCTTTCTTTTTTTATTTATTTAAAAAAGGAGACATTAACAAAACCATAGGATAATAGGGCTACAACGCTACACAATTCCCACCACCAGATCTCCATACCCTGTCCCCTCCCCTGATAGCTTTCCTATTCTTTATCCCTCTGGGAGTATGGACCCAAGGTCACTGTGGGATGCAGAAGGAGGAAGGTCTGGCTTCTGTAGTTGCTTCCCCGCTGAACATGGGCTTTGACTGGTCAACCCACACTCCCAGCCTGCCTCTCTCTTTCCCTATTATAGTTCTGTCACTCACTCCAAAGCTAACCTTAGCAAAGCAAGGACGGCAAAATCTGAATAAGGCCAAGAGACTGGCATACGTTAATGATGACTCTTTAGTCAATATCAGGCCACCCCATCAGCTGGGACCCTATTCAGGGAGTCCTGAGATTCCCAAACAGACATGACGGGCCTAGACCTCGAATAAATCCCTCTCTCCATTGTTACTGGTCATCTTTATCAGGAATGACAAAACAGACCCCTTTGTGGACCTCCATAGGGCCTTGCCCTCAACTTGGATCAACAATGGTAGAGAATGTTCCATCCTCCGAAGGAAGGATGGACAACATACTCTATGCTACACCTGAGGAAGATGGGTCGATATTAGGGCAACTTGGAATGTTCCTACTCATGACCACAGAATGTGAGCTCAGATCTACAGGGATGCAGAGGTCACATAGGCTTCTCAGCTGAATATGGGCCCCAGACCAAATCAAATCCATGGAGTTTACAGTCAACAACATTTATACCCCTCCCCCATATTAGGGAGCCACTCTCTTCCTTGATCCAGTTTCTGTCTCTTTTCCAGCCATGACATCATCTCCCCAGACAATAACTTGGATCCACCTACGTATCAGATTTCAGGCGTAGAGAAAAAAAAGATACAAATTTTTAAGGGTGCAGTGGGAAAGCTGTAAGTGTAGCTATTTCTCACAGTCCTTTATTGAGAATTTGGACTCGTGGCCATGCCAAATGCAAGGAAGAATGAAAAAGGTAAAATTGACTTGGTAACCATGTGATGTGTTAATACTCAAGGGTTCTAATACTAACAGGAGGGTCCAAAAATTGGATTTTAGGGGCTACGTGCAGAGTCTTCCACATAAATAGGTACTAGTATTGGGGCATAAGTTAACCAGCTATGAACTACACCATCTAAAAGCTGATTTGGAGAAAGGCACACCAGCCTCAGATCCTGCCTTTGATGTTCAAGATGCAATTTAAGGTAGCCTTTTGAGTATAGATGTATGTGGTTCACGTCATATAAATTTTGGAAGGCTTATATATGGAGGAAACAAACTGAAGGAGTGGGTTTGCCAAGGAATTTTTTCTTCAATATCCTTCTGCCCCATTCCTACCAACACACACACATACACACACACACACACACACACATCCCCCAGTTTGTGAATTAAGAAGTATGTTTATTTATCTTTTAGTATTTATTTATTTTATTATTAGATAGAGATGGAGATAAATTGAGATGGGAAGAGAGAGAGAGAGAGAGAGGCACCTGTAGCACTGCTTCACCACTTAAGAAGCTTACCCCTTGCATGTGGGGACTAGGAGCTTGAACCTGCTTCCTGGTGTACTGTAATGTGTGTGTTTTGGGGGGGTTCCTTTCTTTGTAGTGTCTTTTTTCATTGTTGTAGTTATTATTGTTGTTGTTGATGCCATTGTTGTTGGATAGGACAGAGAGAAATGTAGAGGGAAGGGGAAGACAGACAGAGGGAGAGAAAGACAGACACCTGCAGACCTGCTTCACCGCCTGTGAAGCATTTCCCTTGCAGGTAGGGAGCGGGGTGGGGGGGGGGGTCTAACCAGGATCCTCACGCGGGTCCTTGCGCTTTAAGCCACATGCGCTTAACCCGCTGTGCTACCACCTGACTCCTAATGTGTGTGTTTTAATCAGGCGCAGGACTGCCTGGCCCCAAGAAATTCTTTTCTTTATATTTGTTGATTCATTAATGAGAGAGTGAACCAGAATATCACTCATGGTACATGGAACTAAGATCCAACAATGTACCTACTGCACTACTACCTTCTGAGTTGCTGAGAAGTTAACCCTGATTGGCCTAAGCCTATCAAGGAGTCAGATTTCAATAGTGAAAGAAATAATATCAAAGAGGAGCCCATAATATAAACTGGAAGGTTGAGAAGAGATATAACCAGGGGGAAGTTCATAACCATTGTTAGAGGCTTAGGACAGAGATAGCTGTCTTTTTTCCATGGGCATCAGGCAGCTATATGAAATTAGAGATAAAACAAAAGCATCACGGAAGGGCACAAGAAGTGGATCTGTATTTTCTTTTATTGATTTAATAATGATGGACAAGACTATAGAATGAGAAGGGTACAATTTCACACAATTCCCACCACCAGAGTTCCATATCCCACTACCTCCATTTGAAACTTTCCTATTCTTTATCCCTCTGGGGGTTATGAACCCAGGATCATTATGGGATGCAGAAGGTGGGAGGTCTGGCTTCTATAATTGCTTCTCAGCTTGAGATGGGCATTAACAGGTCAATCCATACTCCCAGCCTGTCTCTATCTTTCCCTAGTGGGGCAGGGCTCTGGAGAGGTGGGGTTCCAGGGTACATTGGTGAGGTCCTCTGCCCAGAGAAGTCAGGCTGATGTCATGGTAGCATCTGCAACTTGGTGTCTGAAAAAGTATTAAGATAGAAAGCAGAACAAATTGTTCAATAATCAGTAACCTAAAGATAAGAATATGACAGATGAGGTTTGGCTTCTCCATTTTGGAAAAAGTTAATAGGTCAATTTTAGGTATTTGATCTATAAAAATTTGACATTCTAAACTCTAGATAAAACCAGATCTCACATCCTACCTCAGTAATTTTCAGCTAAATGAGCCAATATATTTTTACAGATTCTTTAAATGAATAGAAAAGTGCATATGTAGTTAGCTTAAGCTCTGTGTCAATTATAACCAATAACATTCCCAATAATAACTTTAATATGCATCTTCCTTGACACGGAAAACACCTAACAAAAAGTTTACCTCCTGATCATCTACTATAAGCACTTCTCTCTAGGAAACTTCAGCCTGTATTAACTTAAGTCTCACAATAACCTGGGAGGTAAAGACTAATCAGGAAATTGAGACTCAGAAAAGGTTAAACTAACCTTCCCACTGTCATCTGAGAATAAGTGTCTGAACTGAGAATTGAGGTCCACCCACTGCAAGGCCAGTGTTCTTTCTACAACACTGGCCTCATATATTACTTTTCTGAACCATGTATATAAATAACAAAGGTTTATATGTTTACTCAATCTCCATGTGGAAAACCATTCTTACTTTTGAAAATCAGATTCAATGATCAAAAACATATGTAGAATATTAGTCAGAAGGTAGTGTAGACTGTAGCAGAGTTTTATAGGCATCTTGGGCAGGTCCTTCAGAGTAATTGGGATGTGGAATGTGGAAGTCATTTTTATGGGAAAGTTGGGACATGGCCTCCTGTAGGCAGCCTCAGGCAAAGGAGTAAGCATATCAAGAAAAAAAAAATCACATTGAACCTGGTGATAAGGTTCATGAGGATGTTAATTAAAAGAAGTCTCATATTTCAAGGCTGCATTGGTGATACTCTTGGAAACAGTGGAAATAATTATACACAACAGAAATACAAGGTTTTACTATACCACGTCAGTCTTCCTTTGAAAGCAGTAATATGGTTTGCTCACCTTTCTCCTTATGAAGTTGGCTAGACTTCTTCCCAAATATTCTATTTAGTAGAGCCACAAAGAAGGAAGAAAAAAAAATGCTACCTTACAATTTGCCAGAATATAGTCTGACTAATCATGCTATTTTAACCAACTCTAAAACTTATTTGCATGCTATTCAAGGTAAGTGTTCTCATAATTGCTCATTTTTATTCCCATAGTGACTAACAATGGGTTTGTGCTCGAAAAGTGTCCCTCAGATTCAATTCAATCTGTCTCTCATAGGGCTGGGAGTATAGCTCAGTCATAGAAGACATATTCCATAAGGATGAAGCCCCTGAATAAATAATACTAATAATAATTAAAAGATACAATGCAGCTATCAAGAACAATGAACCCACCTTCTCTGACCCATCTTGGACAGAGCTAGAAGGAATTATGTTAAGTGAGATAAGTCAGAAAGATAAAGATGAGTATGGGATGATCCCACTCATCAACAGAAGTTGAGTAAGAAGATCTGAAAGAGAAACTAAAAGCAGGACCTGACCAAATTGTAAGTAGGGCACCAAAGTAAAAACCCTGTGGTGAGGGGTAGACATGCTGCTTCCTGGGACAGTGGGGGGTGGGAGTGGGTGCGAGGGATGGGTCACAGTCTTTTGGTGGTGGGAATGGTGTTTATGTACACTCCTAGTAAAATTTAGTCATATAAATCACTAGTTAATTAATATGAGGGGGCAAAATTAATTGTATGTCTCGAAGTTTTTTAAAACACAGACTGAATCTTTTTAATATATAGGCTGTGTATTTGATGTGCGGACTCTCTCAAAAGCCTAGACCAAGTAGATCAGAAGCATCCAATAGCACAACTATATACAAGATACTGGGTACTGTACAGCAAACCATAACAAAAGGACTTTTCAAAGTTAACCCAATTACCAAATAATGTGATGATAACATTAACTATCCATTGTCTTTTTGAACCCTAAGACAGCAGGAACCTCACATCTACTTCCCCCAGTCCTGGAACCATTGGATAGGGCCCACTTTACCCTATGCATCCCCCAATCAATATCAAATAATATTGCGTCTGCTGATCACAACCTAATCAATGCAGCGATTGCCACCTCAACATGTTTCACTTCAGACAGTGTCCAGAGACTTCACGTGTGGAATGACAACCCTTCAGCTTCATTACTCGGGTGAGACCTTTCCTTTCATAGTATACTCTAATTCCATCTCAGGTGGTTCACTTTTCTAACAAAGTCCCAAAACCTAGATATACACCAGTTTCTGTGAGAGAGAGCTTATGTTCACACGTATCCATAAACTACTGCAAAATATATACCTGAAAGCAGAAGTACACTAGAGCTTGCAGTGAGTACCCCCCTAAAACTTCCTCTCCACTATTCCAAGCTTTGGGTCCATGATTGCTCAACAATTTGTTTGGCTTTGTATGTTAACTCTCTTTTCAGTCACCAGGTGCCAGATGTCATCAGGATGCCGGCCAGGCTTCCCTGGATTGAAGACCCCACCAATGTGTCCAGGAGCTCAGCTTCCCCAGAGACCCACCCTACTAGGGAAAGAGACAGGCAGACTGGGAGTATGGACTGACCAGTCAACGCCCATGTTCAGCAGGGAAGCGATTACAGAAGCCAGACTTTCCACCTTCTACAACCCACAATGACCCTGGGTCCATGCTCCCAGAGGGATAGAGAGTGGGAAAGCTGTCAGGGGAGTGGGTGAGATATGGAGACTGGGTGGTGGGAACTGTGTGGAGTTACACCCCTCCTACCCTATGGTTTTGTTAATTAATCCTTTCTTAAATAAAAATAAATAAATAAAATAATTAAAAGAAAGTCAAAGGGGACCCACCCACATACCCTTTCCCTTAATTTATTTTTTTAGTTTTTTTCTTTATTTTATTTTTTTTTAATTTTTATATTACAGAATTTCATGTCAACAGGAGTTTGAATCCACACCATTCCCACCACCAGAGTTCTGAATCTTCACTCTCCCCACTGCAGTCCACCACAGTTCCCCTAAGGTTGTAGACATGGGCCAATCATGTTCTCTACAACTATCTGTCCACATTTATACATATAGTTGCTCCTTCTTTTTCTGATTCAATCCTCACTTCCCCTCCAAGCCACGCATGACAACATAACTACCTCCATATGTCTCTCTCCTTTTCCTTCTCTCTCTCTGGGTGCTGATGGAGCTGGAGTGCAGAGCCCTCTTATCTTTATCCTATCACTTCTCCCCCACTAGGTGTATGGATCAAAGTTGTTTATGGGAGCAGAAGGTAGGAGTTCTGGCTTCTGTAGCTGCTTCTCTGCTAAGCATGGGTGTTGACAGGTTGATCCATACACACAACCTGTTTCTATCTTTCCCTAGTGGACCAGAGTTCTGGAGAGGATGGGTCCAGGACACATTGGTGAGGTCATCTGCCCAGAGAAGTCAGGATGGAGTCATGATAGCATCTGTAACTTGGTGTCTGGAAGGTGGCATGACCTAAGTTGAGACAAAATGGTTAATGAACAGGAACCAAAAAGTAGGATCAGAGCAGATGAGATTAGGGATTTCAGGGTAGAAGAAAGCTAGAAGAACCATTTTAGGCGTGTTCCTGGGGGCATACAACTATAGTAGTTTCGCTTTATTTTGGTAGCTATCCTGAGGTTGGATCAGAATATTGTCTGAGAGAATGGTTTCAGAATAGAGAAAAGGGCTAGAAAGTTTGATTAAGGCAGGGAGTAGCTCCCATTTAAAAAAGAAAGAAAGAAAGAAAGAAAATTCCATGCCTAAAATTAATTATTTACCTCCATCCACCTGCTCCAGGGCCCATAAGTAAATATATATTTATATTTTGCACCAGAGCCTGTGTAATTTCTAAGCCCCTATTGGTCTGAGCTTATAGTTTCATGGTCACACCTGAGGAACATTATAGGCTGCACTTATTTCAGTACCAGTCTTTTTCAAGTGGCAGGGCAGGATACCCCCAGCCTCCCTTCAGAGACAGGAGCTATCCCTACCCCTTAATTTATTTCTTATGAAAAGGTACTGAATGTCTTTTTTTTATCCTGCACTCAGGCTCTGATATTCTTTCTGCCTGAGATGCCCTCTCCATACTAATACTATTCCACCCCTTTCCTGGCTGATAGTAAGGATTATTTAAAATGTAAAAAGCTTAGGACTTGGGATTTGGTTCCACACGTAGAGTGCATGCCTTGCATGCATGAGACACTGGGTTCTATATCTGCCCTGCATATGATGGAACATACTCTGAATGTACATTGATTAAAAAAACTTAAATAAATAAATAAAGTAGTTTTTAATAAATTTGGACATTCATTAAACCTGGGTCCTCATTATGAGTACTCAGCTAAACCATATTTCCATCCCACTCCCTCCTTGCATCGACAAGATACAATATAACCAGTCTTAGTTGTTGACAAATGAGAGCAAGTGAGGTGCTATGAAATTGATAGAGGCAACTTCTAAGACCTGAAGAAACAACAGAATCATTACAAAGAACCAGGGTCTCTGAATGAGAGTGTAAAGTATAGGTGTCATCTACTCTGGATTGCAATATAGGCAGACATGAGTTAGAGTTATATCACTGTAATTTGGGAGATGTTTGTAACAGCATTGTTTATGTTAACCAACTCACTGTCCTGTGAAAGAGCAATTGAATATTTAGAAGACCAAAAATATGCAGTACTTCTTCTACTAACCAGGCAACTCTATAGTTCTGACAGTTTGGGTTCATCCTGCCTTACATTAGTTTGCTCCCCATCCCAACTGCAAGTACCTAGAAAGTAAAGACCTTGTCTTACCCTCTACTTTCTATTGCCTATTGAAGTTGGCACCATTTTGAAATTAACTCATGGTGGTTCATAATGCTCATGATGCTTGATGCCTCCATCCTGAATTGTCTGGGCAGATAACCCAACCAATGTATCCCAGAAACTCATCTCTTCCCAATAGGGAAACATAGAAACAGACTGAGATATAGATCAACCTGCCAATGCATATATCCAGCAGGGAAGAAATTACAGAAACCAGAATTCCCACCTTCTGCACCCCATAAAGAATTCTGGTCCAAAAAAAAAAAAAAAAAGAATTCTGGTCCATACTCCCAGAGGAGGAAATGTTAGGGCAAGATGACCAGAGAGCTCTGAACTCCAATTCCACCAGGACCCAGAAAGAGAAGAGGAAAAATGTGTGACTTGAAAAGGAAAAGAAGATGGGACCATGGAAAAAAATGGACAAATATAGATAGATGTAGAAATAATAGTTAACCCATATCTGCAACCTTAAGAAAACTACTGTAGCTTCCAAAGGGGAGAATGGTGATACAGAATTCTGGTAGTGGGGATAGTGCAAAGTTATACTCCTGTTATCTTGTAATTTTGTAAATCAATATTAAATAAATAACAAAATTAAATTAAATGAAAAGTTAACTAAATGTTTGAAGAATCTACTTAAATTTTGTTTAAAAGGATCTGGGATGGAAGAGTAAAAGTAACACGGTAGTAGTCTCTGTTTATACCTAATGCTTTATACATTGAAACTCAGATGTTTCATACCCCCAAGAAGTCCAAAGACTTCCTGAAAGTTTTCCTGCAAATCTCCAGAGAGGTTAGCATGTTAATGGTCCTCTGAACCTCTGAATTTCAGCCCCTTGCTACACTCATTAGTTTGTGGATCATCTCACTGTCTCATGAAGTTCAACCTCTTGTCAGTTTCTCCTTCTCAGTCCAAAACACACGCACACACACACACACACACACACACACACACACACACACACACACACATACACACACACACACACACACACACACACACACACACACATACACACACACACACCAGGGCATCATCACTTCAGGTTGACTTTTTCAAATAGAAAGAGAAAGAGAAAAACAAAAGAGATAAAGAGACAGGGAAACAGAGATAGAGAGAGAAAGATATCACAGCTACCCTCAGTATGGTGGGGATCAGGCTTGAACCTGAGTCATGCACATGGCAAAACAGGCACTCTCCTGCATGAAGTATCTTGTCTGGACCCCTCTCTATCACATCTTTTAAAGTCTTAGGGATTTTTATTCTTTATTATTATTTTTCTCCTATCAAATCAGTTCACTCAGGGAAATTAATGATCTACAAGACAGTTGTCACATAGCTTCTTATCTCCCCATGATAAGTTTCTGCAGGCCATTCCCACAACCAGCTGAAGTCTTCCTCCTCCACTGTGTACTCAGTACCCCAGACCCTCTCAACACCTTCTATCTCTGCTCTAGAGTCCTAGGATCTGCTGCAATAGAGCACAGCTAGTCTTAAGTTTCACCCTGTGTTTTCCTTTTATCTTTTTTCTTAAATTCCACCTATGAGTGAAGTCATCCAGTACTTACCCTTCTGGCTTATTTCACATAGCACAGTACTTTCACATTCCATCCAAGATGCAACAAAAAAGATTCCATCAATTCTTACAATTGAGTAGTATTCCATATACCACAATTGATTAACCACTCATGTACAGTTGGATATTTGGGTTGTCTCCAAATTTGGGAAGTTATAGAGAGTGCTGCTATCATTATAAGTATTCAATGTGCTCTTTGCACTAGTGTTTTTGCCTTCTTTTGATAGATCCCTACAAGAGGAATTTCTGGTTCATATGGTAGTTCCAATATCTTATGTTCAGAATGTTGTTTTCTGCAGAGACTTAACAAGGCATTGGACTTTCAACTGTGGCCTAATCAATTACTCTATGGAGCTGCCTCATCCCATACCCCCAGAAAGGGGTAAATGTTAGGAGAAAATGACCAGAAGTCTATAACCTCCAATTTTATCAAGACCCCAAGACCCAGAGAGAGAAGAGGAAAAAAAGTAAGGACATTCAGAAGTAGCAATAGGTGGAGGTGTGACTTAGAAAGGGAAGGAAGGCAGAAGTATAGGAAATGTTGGCAATTATATGTAAATATAGATAGTTATAGAAGTTATAGTCAACCCATATCTGTGACCTTGGGAGAACTAATGCAGTTTCCAGTAGAGGGAATGGGGACACGGAACTTTGGTGGTGGGAACAATGTGGAATTATACCCCTGTTTTCTCATAATTTTGTAAATCAATATTAAATCACAAATTTTAAAAAGTTGCGACTTTTCTGAAAACCCTCCCAAAAGTGCCCTAGGAAAGGCTATGTACAAATGCATAATTTACACCTTTCTGAGAATGAGTTTGCTTGTCTCTTTCTCTGGAATTGGATTTAATGAAAGAGAAAGGCTTAAGAGATTATCTATCAGTGGAGATTGAACAGAAGGGCAACTCTAGAGAAAGAAATTAGAAGCCAGGGAATCAAGCGATAGTGCATCAGGTTAAGCGCACATGGCACAAAGCACAAGGACCGGCATAAGGATCCCGGTTCGAACCCCGGCTCCCCACCTGCAGGGGAGTCTCTTCACAAGCGGTGAAGCAGGTCTGCAGGTGTCTATCTTTCTCTCCTCCTCTCTGTCTTCCCCTCCTCTCTCCATTTCTCTCTGTCCTATCCAACAGTGACAACAACAATAATAACTACAACAATAAAACAACAAGGGCAACAAAGGGAATAAGTAAATAAAATAAATATTTAAAAAAATAAATAAATAAAAAATAAAGAATCCCAGTTCAACCCCCCAGCTCCCCACCTGCAGGGGAGTCGCTTCACAGGTGGTGAAGCAGGTCTGCAGGTGTCTGTCTTTCTCTCCCCATCTCTGTCTTCCCCTTCTCCATTTCTCTCTGTCCTATCTAACAATGACGACATCAATAACAACAACAACAATAAAAAAGCAACCAGGGCAACAAAAGTGAAAATAAATACATAAATAAATAGATAGATACTAAAATTTTTTTAAAAAAAGAAATTAGAAATCAGAGGAATGAAGATAAAATCTGTGCCTAAAAGTAGCAGGTGTGACTCAGAAAGGAAGAGAAAGAGGGAGCAAAGAAAAAGTGGGCAAATATATACAAAAAAAAGTAGATAGTTACAGAAATAATAGTCAACCCATATGTGTGATCTTGGGAGAACTATTGAAGTTTCCAGTGGATGGAATTAGAACAAAGAACTCTGGAGATGCAAACAGTGTGGAATTATACTCCTGTTATCATATAATTTTTAAAATCAATTAAATCACCAATAAAAAAATATTTACCTAAATCACTCCTTTGCCAGAAGTCAAACAGCTGCCTTAGTATTAACCTATTTTGGGGGTTGTGGTGAAATGGGAGATTCCAGGGTTTGGACATTGACATACCTGTTATAACACATACATTACTATGTGCAAATACTTGAATTCAAGTCCCCACTTCCCACTTGCAGGGGAAAAAATTTAGAATTGGTGAAGCAGTGTTGCACATATCTCCCTCCCTCTCTCTCTCTCTCTCTCTCTCTCTCTCTCTCTCATCTCCCTTTCACCTCTCAATTTCTCTGCATCAAAGAAGTAATAAAAATAGATAAAAACAAAATAATCTAAAAAGTATGGGACCCCACACACTGAGAGCTGAATGGATTGTCACCATCTAATTCACCAGAGGTCATCCTGCCTTTCAAAGACTTTTCCATGTCATCGAACACAATCTTACACCTCTCCTGCAAAGAAATAATGAATGAAATAAACAAATGTAATTCAAGCTTGGCCAAGTTAGTTGATTTATCTTTGTGGCAACTGTCAATAGTAACATGAGTATAACACTCTCAGAACTTTGAAGATGCACTTGGATAACACAATCTCCTCAAAAGAAGTGAGCACCATTCTTGTGGACTGGGAAGTCATAACTGTCCTTCTTCTCCAGTAAGGCCAAAGTATTTTTGGAAGCATGATGATGCTAATTTGCATAACTTATTGTCTATTCTTTGCTTATTCTGGAATAAATAGATGACTTCAACATTCTGCACTGACAATGCAGTCCTTCCTAGGAATGTCATAAATTTGTATCTAAGAAAGAAGGAGCAAAGGAAGAATGAGGGAGAGGGAAAAAAGTAAAGGAGAGGGAAGGTAGGGAGAAGAGAATTTGGGATAACAGAAGAGGAGAAAGGCAGGAATCCAGGAGAGGATAAAAGCTGACTTGAACCTGGAGCGTTTGATCCTTGGGGTGTGGGAGTCTCTTTGCATAACCACTATGCTATCTCTCCTCCACCCTGATTTATCTCTTGGTCAGAAGTGAGTGATTAAACTAAGAAGCCTACTTATAATTTAAAAGTCCTCGGGGTCCCATAGCCTATAGGGAAGAAAAAGAAAAAAAGAGTTTTAAAGCCACAGAGCTCCAACTCAAAGATTGAAATAATATTAAAATAACTGTTAATTCCCACAACTTTGAAATCTTTAAGTACCTGACACAAGTCAATCCAGGCAAGAGTTATCAGTAATTTGAAACGTACTGAGAGAGGGACCTCATAACATATTGTATAGAATGGTTAAACCAACAAGAAGAAATATTGGAGAAATTAACTAGGACAAAAGTCCAGCTAAAAGCCCCCCAAATGTTGAAGAACAAATAATGAAGTCAACATCCAAAAACTAGTTAAGGAAATAGTCACAGGAGTGAGTAAAGAGTTTGAAAGAATTGTCATCAGAAATGCAGAAACAACAAATGAGATCCTGGAAGAAAACATTAATTATCTCAAGGTTATTAGACAGCTGAAATAGCTGAGCTAAGAACACAACTAGCTGAACAAGCTAAAATAGTATCAGAGAAGGGCAACAAAATAGATAAACTACATAAAACAGTACAGGGGAGAGAGAATAGAATAAATGAGTCTGAAAACAGAATTAGCAAGATCAAGGACACATTAGAGAAAACAAGATAACTTTTTTTAACACAGTAAAACCCAATGTTAGCTTCAAGAACATACTTAAATATGTTGAATTGGGTTTATAACACATAATTGGGAACAAAATAATACCCATACCATGAAGGGTTGTTATTATGAAATTAATTAAGTGATTAAAAGACTATGTGGAGGAGTAGTCTTAAAAACTTGAAAAGATGAGGGTGTATTTGTCCATCAGACAGAGAGACAGAGAGACAGACAGACACACACACACACATACACACACACACACACACACACACACAGAGAGAGAGAGAGAGAGAGAGAGAAAGAGAGAGAGAGAATAGCATTAAAGCTTCCTCCATCATTTGGTTGCAGGACTCAACTCTGGTCCTTATGCATGCATAGCAAGGTATGCACCGTACCTTGTGAAGTATCTGCCAACCCCAAGGTCAGAAGATGATACTTTCTAGTTTTTATCCTTCACATTGTCCGCATTACTTAAAAAGGATCTTAGAGGGAAAAAAAAAAAAAAAGGATCTTAGAGTCCAGTATACAATCTCTGCTAGCATGACTATTTTATTTTAACCAAGAATTGTTTCTAATCTTGTGTCACCAGAAAACACCATGTGGGGCCTGCTGGTGGCACATATGGTTGAGAACACATGTTACAATGCACAAGGATCCAGGTTCCAGCCCCCTAGTCCCCAACTGTAGGAGGAAAGCTTTGAAGTGGTGAAGCAGTGTTGCAGGCATCTCTCTGTGTCTCTTCCTCTCTGTCTTCCTCATCCCTTTCAATTTCTGACTCTCTCTATCCAATAAATAAATAAAGATAACAAAAATAATTTCAAAAAAAGGAAAAAACAACGAGATGCTCCTAGGCAATGGAGTAAAAGTTTATAAAGCTGAAGAACTACAACAACATAGCTCTTCATTTCCTCGAAAAATGATAGGTATAAGACTTGGTATTATTTTGATTCTGTGCCCTGAGGGTAAAAAGGTGTTGTTATAGGGAGATGAACATTCTTTGGCCAGGTGTCTCCAATCTGGATTAGTTTACCTGAGTCACTTCCAAGATAAAACCTGTCTTGTGTTATATTACACATCATGAGATAAAAGGAAATATTTTAGGGCAATAGAACGTTTGCCTCTAGCTTCTGAATCTGTTCATTTACAAGACAAATTTGTTTCTCCATTACCATAATTCTTTTCTCTGTGATCTTTATTAAGGAAAATAACACAATTTTTATTAATTTATTTATTGGGAGATTAATGTTTTTTTAAATGGTACCTGATTTCTTTTAATTAGTGATTTAATAATGATTGACAAGATTGTAGGATAACAGGGGTACAATTTCATACAATTCCCACCACCAGAGTTCTGTTTCCCATCCCTTTTATTGGAAGGTTCCCTATTCCTTTTTATTGTTATTAATTTATTTATAAAATAAGAAATATTGACAAGACCATAGGATAAGAGGGGTATAATTCCACACAATTTCCACCACCAGAGTTCTGTACCCCATCCTCTCCATTGAAAGCTTTCCTATTCATTATTCTTCTGGGAGCATGGAAGCAGGGTCATTATGGGGTGCAGAAGGTGGAAGGTCTGGCTTCTGTAATTGACTCACAACTGAACATGGGCATTGGCAGGTCTATCTATACTCCCAGTCTGTCCCTATCTTTCCCTAGTGGGGCAAGGGTCTGGAGCAGTGGAGTTCCAGTTCACAATTGGTGAGGTCCTCTATCTGGGGAAGTCAGGTTGGCATCATGGTAGCATCTGCAACTTGGTGACTGAAAAAGTGTTAAGATATAAACAAATTTTTTAACAGTCAGAAACCTAAAGGCAAGAATATAGAAGATGAGTTTTGGGATTTCCATTCTGGAAAAAGCTAGTAGGTCTATTTTAGGTGTATTCCAAGAGGCCCATGACTTTACTTATTTTTGCCTAATCATGACAGCTAACCTGCAAGTGGACCAAAGATATTTATTGTCTGGGGAGATGGTGTCAGAGTTGAGAATAGGATTAGAAAGCTGGATCAGGCACCAAAGTAAAAACCCTGTGGTGAGGGGTAGACATGCAGCTTCCTGGGCCAGTGGGGGGTGGGAGTGGGTGGGAAGGATGGGTCACAGTCTTTGGGTGGTGGAAATGGTGTTCATGTACACTCCTAGCAAAATGTAGACATATAAATCACTAGTTAATTAATATGAGATGGGGAAAATCAATTGTATGTCTCAAAGTTTTTCAAAATACAAACTGAATCTTTTAATATATAGGCTGTGTATTTGATATGCGGACTCTCTCAAAAGCCTAGACCAAGTAGATCAGAAGCAACCAATAGCACAGCTATATACAAGATACTGGGAACTGTACAGCAAACCATAACAAAAGGACTTTTCAAAGTTAACCCAATTACCAAATAATGTGATGATAATATTAACTATCGATTGTCTTTTTGAACCCTAAGACAGCAGGAACCTCACATCTCCACTATAGAGTCCCTACTTCCCCCAGTCCTGGAACCCTTGGATAGGGCGCACTTTCCCGTATGCCTCTCCCAATCCATATCAAATAATATTGCATCCACTGATCACAACCTAACCAATGCAACGATTGCCACCTCAACATGCTTCACTTCAGACAGTGTCCAGAGACTTCACGTGTGGAATGACAACCCTTCAGCTTCATTACTCGGGTGAGACCTTTCCTTTCATAGTATACTCTAATTTCATCTCAGGTGGTTCACTTTCTAACAAAGTCCCAAAACCTAGATATACACCAGTTTCTGTGAGAGAGAGCATATGTTCACACGTATCCATAAACTACTGCAAAATATATACCTGAAAGCAGAAGTACACTAGAGCTGGCAGTGAGTACCTCCCTAACACTTCCTCTCCACTATTCCAAGCTTTGGGTCCATGATTGCTCAGGAATTGTGTGGAGTTGTACCCCTCCTACCCTATGGTTTTGTTAATTAATCCTTTCTTAAAGAAAAAAAAAAGAAGAAGAAAAAAAAGAAAGCTGGATCAGGGCAGAAAGTAGCTCCCAAATATGAGAAAAGTATATAAGTATCATTTTATGGTGTCTTTTTATTTTTAGGGATTAATGGTTTACAGTCAACAATAAAATACAATAGTTGGTTTATATGTAACATTTCGCAGTTTTCCACATAACATTTCACCCCCCACTAGATCCTCCTCTGTAATCATGTTCTAGGACCTTATCCCTCCCCCTAACTCCACCCCAGAGTCTTCTTCTTTGATGCAATACACCAACTCTAGTCCAAGTTCTGCTTTGTGTTTTCCCTTCTGATCTTGTTTTTCAACTTCTGTCTATGGGTGAGTTCATCCATGTGGAAAATAACACATTTGTGAGTATCGAAGATAGTATAATAGCTATGCAAAAGACTCTCATGCTTGAGGCTCTGAAATCCCAGGTTCAATCGTCTGAACCACTTTAAACCAGAGATGTTTTCTGGTTAAAAAATTTATATATGCGGAGTTGGGTGGTAGTGCAGTGGGTTAAGCCCACGTGGTATGAAGTGCAAGGACCAGCATAAGGATCCTGGTTGGAACCCCTGGCTGCCCACCTGCAGAGAAGTCACTTCGCAAGCAGTGAGGCCGGTCTACAGGTGTCTATCTTTCTCACCCCCCTCTCTGTCTTCCCCTCCTCTCTCCATTTCTCTCTGTCCTATCCAATAACAACAACATCAATAACAACAACAATAATAGCTACAACAATAAAACAACAAAAGCAACAAAGGGGAATAAATAAATAAACATTAAAAAATAATAAAATTTAAAAAATTATATATGTCATTATTCTAGATAGACTCAGTAAAGAAGTGTTAATGATAAATAATAATGTAAATCTATCTGCTAAGTAAAATTCAAGTAGTCTTACTTGTCCAGTAAAAGGAATATTTCTGAGATTTGTGTACAGTTATTGACATGTGATTAGAAGTCTTCTTACCTCTACTTTCAAAAATGATTTAACACAGGCAGGAGAAAGAGCGTTCACTGGAATCAGACACATGCCTTGTCGTGTGCCCAATCCAGGTCTGAACTTCAGCACCACACAGGAATACCATCGCGCCAGGGAACACTCAGTGCTATAGTGACTTTTCCTCATCTGTCTCTCTAATTTCTTTTTCTTTCTCTATCTGGATGGGGACAAAAATACCCAGGAGCAGTGAAGTAAGTACCAAGGCCTTAGCTCTGCAAAATTAGTTAACTAATTGACTTATTATAAAATGTAATAAAGACAGTTCAAGAATAGAAGCCAAAAGTTCTTTTTAGTACTTCACACAGCAAAATTTTATCCCAAATTGTCTAACTTCAGAGGCTAGATTATTTTTAAAGGTTTATTTTACTTATTTCAAGAGATAGAGATTGAGGCTAGAGCAGCATTTTGGCATATGTGGTGCCAGGGACTGAATTTAGGACCTCATGCTTCTAAGTACAGAACTAACTCTGCCTCACCTCCTAGGCACCAAAGGTTTTAAGGGTTTTGTTGTTGTTTCAGTTGGAGTTGTTTGCCATAGCACTGTCCAGCTTTTGTTTATAGTGGTAGTGGAGGGATTGAACCTGAGCCCTCAGAACCTCAGGTATGAAAATCTCTTTCCGAGAGAGGCAGACTGGGAGTATGGACCGACCAGTCAACGCCCATGTTCAGCGGGGAAGCAATTACAGAAGCCAGACCTTCCACCTTCTGCAACCCACAATGACCCTGAGTCCATGCTCCCAGAGGGATAGAGAGTGGGGAAGCTATCAGGGGAGGGGGTGGGATATGGAGATTGGGTGGTGGGAATTGTGTGGAGTTGTACCCCTCCTACCCTACGGTTTTGTTAATTAATCCTTTCTTAAAGAAAAAAAAAAGAAAAAAAAAAGAAAATCTCTTTCCATAACCACTATACTAACTCCCTGACCAGAAGCTGGTAGGTAGTCAGTAGTATGTTGTCCATTCTCCCTTCGGATAATGCAACATTCTCTACCATTATTGATCCAAATTGAGGGCAAGGTCCTATGAGGGCCCACAGAGGGGTCTATTGTGTTGTTCCTAGTAGAGATGACCAGTAACAATGGAGAGAGGAATTCATTCGAGGTCTAGGCGTATCATGTCTGTTTGGGACTCCTTGACTAGGGCCCCAGCTGATGGGGTGGCCTGATAGTGACTTAAGTATCACCGTTAAAGTATGCCAGTCTCTTACCCTTATTCAGCTTTTTCAGTTCTTGCTTTGATAAGGTTAGCTTTAGAGTGACTAGGGGAAGTATAATAGGAAGTAGGCGAGGAAGATATCTAAGGCTAAGTAGACACTATTTCATTAGGAACTTTATGGTGTCTTTTTAGGTCTTTCTACTTGCTTGCTGCTTATACTGACTCACTGCAGACTATTGTGCACTTTTGCTTTCAGGTATATATTTTGCCCTAATTTATGGATACATGTGAAGAAGCAGAATACCACATGGTATAGCATAGAAATTTAAAAAGTAGCTGCTTTCTAAATTTCTATGCTATATGGTGTGGTATTCAGGTAGACTTCAACTATTACTTCTTTTGTCAGTGACAAAATTCTCAATTTCTAGTTTTGTCTTGAGCCCCAGGTACATATCCTTGTCTCTGGTGCCTTTACACTTGAAAAATCAGACCAAATTCCTCACTTTGAACTACTAATCAATTGTCCTTACCTCAATGCTTTCATAACATTCTCTCTCTCTCTCTCTCTCTCTCTCTCTGTCATCAGGGTTATTTCTGGTGTTTAGTACCTGCAGTACTAATCCTCTGTTCCTGGTGACAATTTTTTCCCTTTATTCTATTTTATTATTCTATTATTCTATTTAATAGCTAGGACAGAGAGAAATTGAGAGGGGGACTAGGAAATGGAGAAAGTGACAGGTAGATACTTGCAGACCTGCTTCACCACTCATGAAACATGGGTTCTTGCATGAGTACAATGTGTAGTTAACCAAGTATGCCATCCCCAACCCCCCCATCTTGATTACATTTTAGAGAGATCTTTAGTACAGTCATAATCTAGCTATAATTTGATGATATAACTGGTTCACCCTCACTTGTTGGAATGTGAATTCTCAGAATATAGAGAACTCTAGGGGGGAAGATTTTTTTTTAATTTCTCTATTGGGAAATTAATAGTTTACAGTCAACAATAAAATACAATAATTTGTACATGCATAATATTTCCCAGTTTTCTACATAGCAACTCAATCCCCACTAGGTCCTTCTCTGCCATAATGTTCCAAGAACTGAACAACACCAAGAGTCTTTTACTTTGGTGCAATACACCAACTCAAGCCCAAGTTCTGCTTGGTATTGTTCCTTCTAATCTTGTTTTTCAACTTCTGTCTATGAGTGAGATCATCACATATTCATCCTTCTCTTTCTGGTTGATCTCACTTAACATGATTCTTTCAAGCTCTATCCAAGATGGGTTAAAGAAGGTGAATATACCATTTTTAATAGCTGAGTAGTTTTCCATTGTGTATATAGACCACAACTTACTCAAGCACTCATCTGTTGTTGGACACTTGGCTTTCTTCCAGGTTTTGGCTATTACAAATTGTGCTGCTATGAACATAGGTATACACAAATCTTTTGAATGGTTGTGTTTGGTTCCTTAGGAAATATCCCCAGGAGAAGAATTGCAGGGTGATAGGGTAGGTCCACTTCTGGCCTTGTGAGAGTTCTTCAGACTGCTCTCCACAGAGGTTTGACCAATTTACATTCCTACCAGCAGTGAAGGAGGGTTCCTTTGTCCCTACAACCTCTCCAGCATTTGCTGCTGGGGGGGGGGGGAACTCCTTTTTTCCTAGTTTTGGCATATGACAAGTCTTTGATAAATGTATATTGAAAATGTATATCTCCCCTACCCTCTCAATTTCTGGCTATCTCTATCCAATAAATAAAGATAATAAAAAAATTTAAAAATTAGAAAGGCCAGATCATAGAATACTCATCATTACAGGTGTCTACCCTACTTGATAGCTGGGCTTTAAATCATATGAAACTCCAGATTCTCGTGGCTGTCTTCATCATGTTTATGTTAATAAATTTGTCAATGGATTTCACATGACTGTGGGAGAATTTCGTGTTCAAAGCATGAGAGAAACCTGACACCTCTCTCTGTTTAAATAGGTCAAATGTCAAATAGTGAACAGAAAGAGGATGGTTTGGACCTTTGGAATCTTGTTGGAGTCAAAGACATCCTATCCAGTTGAGATCATTAAAGATGTCATCTCCCAAAGCTACAGAATTCTGTTCCCCCAGAACTGTTAGATGTCTTTACAAAGCAGCACAGGAAGAGTTCACCCTGGTTTAAATAAATTGCTACTTCAGTGGAATAAAATATCTAATATTTAGAAGGACATGTAAATTTAAGAGCAGAAAGTTATGAAAAGTGCTATGAATAGGGCGACCACACAATTTATTTTCCAAACTGGGTTACTAATACTAAATACTCTGAGACAACAGCATAATCTTGGACTGTCCCAGGTAGGACAGAATTTGAGATTTATATAAACCATAGATACTTGATTAAGAGATTTAAGTTTTGTCATTCTGTCCTTGTCTGATCTCATGCTGATGAAGAAACACAGAATGTTTCCAGTAGATTGGATCGTACTAACGAATTTGTGCTCAGTTAAGATACTGAAGATGATTTTAATATCGATTTTGATTATTTCCTCTGCCAATAGTTTAACAGCTTTGAAAACAAGGGTATGTTGGATATTCATATAAATTCTAACTGTCTGGATATTCATTCAGCCTTTCAGCACATTTTTGTTGAACACTGACTAGAGTCTGAAAATTGGCTCTCTGGGCAAAAGTTTCAAAAAATTGGTATGACTCATGCTGTCCTGCAAAGAGTCTGTGTACTAATAGGTGAGATATATGAAACCAAGTCATCATAATGCTATATATTCAAATACCCGAAGCATATATTCCCCAAAAGAGCATATGTAGCTAGTTAAAATTCTTGAGGCTGCTGGTATCTCTCATTACATTATGGCATCTCCTTTTGTGATGTGAAACCCAGGAAAATGTTTGTTCTCCTTTGCCTCACACTTCTTACCAAGGTCTATTTGTATCTTAGTTCACAACTTGTACTTAAGATTTATAAATTTACATGTCGTTAGATAATTTCCATAGTTCAGGTTGTCAACTAAAAAGGAATTTTCCTCTTTCCTCCCTTTCTTCTATCTTTAAATTGAACGGTTCTGTGATACTCTTTTGCCTTTTATTACTCATGGGGGACGTTTTGCCTATTAAAAAATGTGCCCATTTCAGCCAAATTGTGAAACACACCACACAGGTTTGACTGGGAAGCCTGTTATAGGAATAAACTGAAAATTCACCTTCACATTACTGTAGCTGAAATGCCTGGGTTGCAAGGCAACATTTTTATGAGCTTCTCTTTCAGAATTTAGAATTCTCTAGCTCTGATCAATTCCCATCTGAGAGTTCCTACATGTGCTTCTATTTTCCCTGATGATTTCAGAAGTCATTAACACCTCAGGTTTTTGTATTTACTCAGTCATCTAAAGACTTCAAGACAAATCACTAACATTGGCTAATTTATCTGCTTCATTTCCTTTGAAATCAAGCAAGCTTTGGATATATTTATTTGAATAAGGTGGATAATGAATTTAATTCATGAATTCATATAACTGATATCTTATTTTATTTTCCCTATTTTGCATGTCATAATGAAGTGGGAAAAACAGCAGACAGGCAATGAAAGGGGAAAGGAGAACTGCCAAGGTTTGAGGAGGGCCTCCGCAGCCAATTCCTATAGGCTGCGTGGGAAGAGCCCAAACTTTTGCAGCAAGCTTCCGTTTTCACTTCCCCATACCTTTGACTGCACCCATTGGCATGCAATTTAAATTCCCTTGGCTCTCCCTTCTGTCCTATCCCTTTGCTCTATGAATCCTGGATGCCACGCCCCCTTTGCAAAACCAATAAATAGCCTGAGCTTACTGGGTGGTTCAGATTCCAGTAGGAACCCACTGAACCCCAGTAATATAACGACGTACTCACTGCCCTCTATGTAGTTCTGAGTCTGTTTTTGGCTCAATCAAAACTGTAACGATAACATTTGTTTGACATCTATGGCATTGTCTACACAGCAATCATCTCTATGTCCTCCTGAGATCTAAAATTTAATCTCTGCTCTTCTCATAAACCCTCACCATGACTATTTTGGATGCCAGTCTTACTTGACTACTTCCTAGTCCTACTGATAGGCCCAAAGTGGGCATCCACCAAGCATGAGCCAATCATTGGTCTTTACTCTGAGCAATCACCAGCCAACTGGCCAAGGAACTATCAATTTGTTTAGGGTTAGCATTGATCAATCTAGGATTATTTGAAAATTGCTGAGAAAAAAAAATTGTCTTTTCTCTAAAAAAAAAGAAAAAGAAGTCATTAGCTGCAAATCTATCTATATTTACATTACTGCACTTGAGAATTCCATATCCTTACTATGAATGATTTATCAGTATCCTTATTTTTGCCATTTTAATATTTACAGTATTTATTTTTTTTGCAAGAGGTGATCATCCCCCATCTTGACACCAGGGTTACCAATGGGTCTCAGTGCCTGCATAACTCCACCATTCCTAGTGGCCTTATTTCTTATAGAGAGTGAGAGACATCAATAGAGATTCAGAGAGGAGAGACACCGCAGTATACTTCCAACATTGGTGACATTTCCTCCATGATTTAATAATGAACAACAAGACCATAGACAAGAGAGTTGCAATTGCCACCACCAGAGTTCAGTATCCCATCCCCTCCATTGGACCAAAGATCTTTATTTATTTATTTTTTCCTTCTCTCTACTCCTTCTTGTACCCAGAAGCCACAAATGTCATTTCTTTTCATTTTGTCCTATAAATCATATTCTTACCATTTGTTTAAGTGGTTGTTTTTGTTTTTGTTTTTCTACTCTTTTTGGTGGCTTCTTCTACTTTATCTACCCGCTCTCCACTTGCACTTCTGGCATCTTGTCTTCCTGCAGCTATCCCCCTCTGTTACGATTTTTAGCTCAGTGACTGTGCTCTTCATTCCTCTGATCGCTGTTAGCAATTTTCCCTTAAGATCCCTCATCATTTTCCTGAATTTGTTGCAGTCTTCCACCATCAGTGTTCTCAATTTCATGAGCATGCTTAGGATCACTGTTTTGAAATCTTACTCAAGAGACTTATATAGCTCTGTTGAATTTGAGGCTTTCTTTAGGCTAGTCTATTGATGCATCATTGAAGGTGGTTTTCTCTTTAACTGTCTAAACACTTTCAACTGTCTGTATTTGCCACACGGCTTCATGGCTTATAGCTTTTGATTCTACTTTTCTCATTCTCTCTCTCTCTCTCTCTCTCTCTCTCTCTCTCTCTCTCTCTCTCTGCAGTGTCTGGTGGTTCTTCAGCAACAAACAGCAGGCGTAGGTGGCTAGCAGCAGCAGAGAGCTGCCAATTTGTCTGGAAGATGACTATTCTGACATCACAGTACAGTGAATGACTGAGAGGCTGGAATCTGGTGTTGTGATGTGAAACCAGGCAGAAAATGGAGTTTGTCTTCGTTTTAGAAGTCTCTCTGTCCTTATACCTATAATCTAAACAACAAGATTTTCTTTTGTTATTAGTTTATCTGAGACCCAAGTTCATTTATATGCTGGCTTTTTTTGATGCATGGTGTACTTTTTGTTGCAGTGGTGGTAGTAGGAGGACAAAAGGGTATATGCTATACCACTGCCATTTGGATGATGCCAAAGATTTTTTTTAGCCAGATTTAGAAGATGAAAAAGGTCACATTTGCTGAGATGAAAAAGAACAAAAGGTAAGTCCATGGGAAAGTTACATATAAAGCAATTAGGCATTTAAAACATCCCAAAAGTAAAGAAAAAGAAAAAGAATACTCTTAATGGTTAATTACTCAACACTTTTCAATCTTCTGATATAAGAAGATAAATATATGGAAAGTATGAGTTTTATAAATGAAGATATATCATTGGGATTATTTGAACATGCTATAAGTACGAAGGAAATAAAATATGATGAAGCCTAAAACTAAGCAGCAAAAGAAATAAGAAAAAAGTCACATTCTTATATTCCGAAAATCAACTCTAAACTTTAATTGAAAATTAAACTCTCTACAATAGCAACAAACTATAAAATAAGCAGGAACACTATAAGCATGTATTATTCACATTTCATTTTCCAAAGACTTTCTTCTGTCTTTACTACTTTTTATCTTTTCTTTATATAGTGACAGGGAGAAAGGTAGGAAGCAGAGGGAGATAGTGAAAGAGACCACAGCATAAAAGACCACAGCATAGCACTACAGCTTCCTTCAGTGCTGTGACATTTCATTGTTTTCATTTATAACTTTCTTTATTAGTAAATTTGTGAAGCATTGTCTTTCCTTTCTTCCCTTACATTGTCAGTTCATATTCTTTATCTATTCTCCTTGAGTTCATCTTTTACTCATTCTTTTGTTTAAAATAAATAAATATATGGAAGTAAAACTATATATTCAAAATCTAGAAGAGGTCTTTTTTATTGGAATGGTTAATGGGTTACAGTAAATACAGTTGTTGATACATGTGAAAAATTTCTTAGGACTGAGCAGTGGCACACCTGGTTGAGCACACATTTTACAGTGAACAAGGACCCAGGTTCAAGCCTCTGGTTCCCACCTGCAGGGGGAAAGCTTTGTAAGTGGTGAAGCAGTGCTGCAGGTGGCTCTCTGTCTCTCTCCCTCTCTATCACCCCCTTCCCTCTCAATTCCTGGCTGACTATATCCAATAAATAAATAAAGATAATGATTTTTTTTAATTCTCAGTTTTCTGCAAAACACTTTGACTCACACTTACCCTAGGTCTTCCTCCACCATCAGGATCTGAAAGCAAGCCATTCCCCCTTATTTTTTTTATTGGCTTAATAATGATCAATAAGACCATAGATAAGAGAGGTACAATTAGCATCACCAGAGTTCCATATACCATCCCTTTCACTGGACCAAAGATCTTTATGGAGAGCAGAAGCTGGGAATTCTGGCTTCTGTAATTGCTTCTCCATTGGACATGTGCATGGGCAGGTCAATCCATACTCCCAGCCTTTTTCTATCTCTCCCTAGTGGGGCAGGGCTCTGGAGAGGTGAGGTTCCAGGACACGTTGGTGAGGTCATCTGCCCAGGGAAGTCAGATTGGCATCATGGTAGCATCTGCAACTTGGTGGCTGAAAAGCTTTAAGATATAAAACAGAACAAATTGTTTAATAATGAGGAACCTAAAAGTAAGAATAGAGCAGGTGAGATTTAAGTTCTCCATTTTGGAAAATGCTAGTAGGTCTATTTTAGGTGTATTCCAAGGGGACCATGGGTTTACTAATTTTTGCCTGAGCCTGTTAGCTAACATACAGGTGGGGTAAATGTATTGTCTGGGTAGATGGTGTCAGAGTTGGAAATAGGACCAGAAAGCTGAATCAGAGAAGAGAGTAGCTTCAAAATATTAGGGGAAAGTATATACATACCACTAACTGTAAGCCCCATTGATATGATCTGGGGGCCATATTCAGCACAGGAGCCTGTGTAAACTCTACATTTCTGTAGGTCTGAGCTCTCATTCCATGGTCATAGCAAGGAACATTCTAGGCTGCACTCATTTCAGGACCTATCATCCTCGCCACCCAAGAGTGCTTTCTTTTATATAAAACTCAGTCTACTTTGTGTTTCCTTTTTCTGTTCTTTCTCAACTTCTGTTCATAAGTGAGATCATTCCATATTTGTCTTTATCTATCTGGATTATCACACTTAGCATACCTTCAAGCTCCACCCAAAATGAGGTTAAGAAGGTGAATTCATCATTTTTAATAGCTGAGTCATATTCCATTATGTATATATGCCACAACTCTCAGCCACTTATCTGTTGTTGAACACCTGAATTTCTCCCATGTTTTGGCTATTACAAATGGTGCTGCTATGAATATAGGTATGTATAGATCTCTTTGGATAGTTGTGTTTAGTTTCTTAGGATATATCCCCCAGAAAAGGCATTGCAGGGTCATAAGGTAGGCTGATTTCTAGCCTTCTGAGAGTTCTCCAGACTGCTCTCCACAGGAAACTAACAAACTGGACAGTCTCTAAAACTTTTTGAGAATATCTTTGGAGGGAGATGGGCTCACAGAACTATGGTGGTGGGTGGATCAATAACCCTGTGATCTTTTTTTTCCTGTAACCTTAGGATGTTGTAAACCATTATTAAATCATTAATCAAAGTAATAATCTTTTTTAATAATCTTATTTTATTTTTATTAGTGATTTACAAAATAACTGGGGTAAAACTCCACACTGCTCCCACCACCAGAGTCCTGTGTCCCCATTCCCTCCACTGGAAACTGCAGTAATTGTCCCAAGGTCACAGATATGGGTTGACTATTATTTTTATAACTACCTGTATATCTAACTAGATATTTTTTTAAGTTTGAGATATTCAATCAAATTTTCCCCTCTCCTATTAATCACGTAGTGATTTATATGACTGCAAATTGATAGGAGTGTATATAAACACCATTCCCACCACCAAGACTGTGTCCCATCCCCTCCCCCCCAACACTCCTCCCTCCACCCCCCATGAAGCTGAACATTCACCCTCACCCTCCACCCAAGGTTTTTCTTTGGTGCCCTAGTCCAAATTCAGTCAACTCCTGCTTTGAATTTCCCTTTCTGTTCTTCTATCTAGATATTTTTTTCCCATTTTTTCCTATGGTCCTGTCTTCTTTTCCATTTTAAGTCATAGCTACACCTTTTATTACTTCCAAATATCTTTCCTTTGTTCTCCTCTCACTGAGTCCTGATGGAATTGGGTTTCAGACCTTCTAGTGACCTTCCCCTAACATTTATCCCCCTCTGGGAGTATGTATTGAAATTATTTTGGGGGATGCAGAATGTAAGTCTGACTTTTGTAATTGCTTCTTCCCTGGACATGGGCATCGGCAGGTCAATCTATATCTCCAGATTGTTCCAATTTTTCCCTAGAGGATAAAGATAAAATTTGAAATGAAAAAAAAATTGACTAAGCTGAGATCTAGAGCAATTTTACTAGTTAAATGGATTCTTTCTATGTAGCTGATAGTACCAATGTGATTGCAAATGACTAAGGTTCTTTCATAGGTTAACCAAAATGTTTTCTCTAATATGTTCACGACAGTCAGATAGTAAAACTTTTTCTTCATGCAGAAGTAATCCTTAACCTCTTACTAAATCGTGATAAATTTGGACTGAATGGGATTTGAATAAAAATCATTTTCTTCATATCTAGAAGCTAGTCTTATTGGTTAAGAGCAGTGGTTAGTTTCCTTTGTTTAGTCTCATCTGAGGGTGGTGGGGAGGCAGCTGTCACTCACTGTGTGACCAGGAGTATAAATCAAAAAATCTTACAGAGAGGGTGGGAGATTGCCACAGAGAGTTTGCAGTGGGAAAGAACTTCCATGAAGTTATTTCTCTCTTTGGGAATATGCCACCACCAATAACTAAGAATCGTAGAAGAATTTCTTTCCGTCAGAAAACAAACGTTAACTGTTTTCCACTAATGGACCCTTTAATCTCTTCAGCTTTCTTGACCCAGCCTATTCAGTTTCCATGGCTTTATCATGTTTTAAGATTAAGTTTTCTCTGTGATTTAAACATGTGTTTCAAAATGGTTAAAAGTGGTCTCATTTGAAATTTTGACAATTTGCCTAGCTGTTTTTTAATCTATCGAAAGGTATTATCAGTTTCCATTGGAATATTCTCCAAGTAATCTTTGTATAAAACACTGAAAATAATTATACAAAAAGAGAAAGAAAAATATTTATTCATAGTCTATATTTCCTCAGAATTGAAACTTAAAAATGTCTTAATAATTTTAATTATGAAGCTAGTAAATGATTGTTTTCAGTAATATATAAATATTTTATTTGTAAATTGTTTTATAAAAGTACAAAGGGACATTTTTGATTCATACTCAATTATTTAATTTTAGTGCAATTGGGCATATCTGTGAGTGAAGGATGTATATACAAAGCAACAATCCAATAAAAAATAAAGTATTGATAAACATTTTTTGAATGCAGCCTAGTTGTTTTTACTCCATACCTTTTGAGTCTTGTTCACTAATCATTTTTGTTGGGATTTTGTTGTTGTTGTTGTTGTCTTTTTTTTAAATAGGATTACTTTCTATACTAGAGATCATGAAAATATGATATTACCTGTGATATACATTTTATTTCAGTTTTTAATTATTACTTAAGTTAAATCTTTTTAAATTAGTGTAAGGAGCTAGGACAAATCATCCTTCCCTAATAACTGGCTTATGAGCAGACAATTCCCTTGAAGTCCCAAGCTCTGCCACAGATGCATAGTAGTTCTGTAAATTACAGACTATTGCTTAGTGAACTCTTCCCACAAATCCTGTGTTTTGGATGCATGGTACTGTAAAATAAGCATTCTTTACTGCTGATGCTAAGGCCACTGTCCTAATCTGCCGTTCAGTTTAAAATCTGATAATAATGGTTACTTTACCTCAAGAGAAATCCTACAGGCAAACATGTCATGAGTGGCCCAGTTTGACTGAGAACAGACCCAAGCCACTGGTCATAAAGGGTAAACACTTAAGACATTTAACCCAGCCTAACAGTACTAAATGGAAGGGGATGGTCATCTGGATTATGAATCGCCTAATTGACATGTCAGAAAATAAGCATTTTATTGACAGAAGGTGATTGTAGGGGAGAGTCATTTTTCATGTAAATAGCCAGATACCTTCTCACTCTCTTTCTACTCATACTTCTATGGGGGAGGGAGTTGGGAGACCAAAGAAAGGAAGGGGAGGGTATATGGAGTGAGAAAAGAAGGAAGCCTCTTTTATGACTTAATATCACTTGATATTTAAAATTTTATTTCATGCCTTGTTTTGTTTTAACAGCCCCCCACCCCCAGAAACTTGTAGTGGTTCATTTTCTATATAAATTTCAGAATTAAAACACTTTTATGTATTTATTTTTGATAGAGACTGAGAGAAATTGAGGGGGAAGAAACTGAGGGGGAAGGAAGAAATTGAGGGTGATAGAGAAAGAAATGAGAGAGAGAAAGTGAAAGAGAGAGAGACCTGCAGAACTATTTCACCACTCATGAAACTTCCCCCTGCAGGTGGAGACTAGGGGCTTGACCCTGGGTTTTTGCACACAAATTTCAGTTTTTTACAAGATTTTTTTATTAACTTTGTACATCCCATCAGTATTTTTTTAAAGCAATTAACAAGGAGAGGTTGTTATTACCCTCTTTGTCATTTCTTTCTTGGTTGGATATATTTCACTGGTTAGTAGTATAATGTCATTTAAAAACACATAATACACACACACACACACACACACACACACATTTGCAATAGCAAGAATAAATTAACTCCAAAAGAGTCTCATTTACCATATATCGAGATTAAAAAAAAACAACACCAACAATGTTCACATCTCCTCTTAACACTATTCTATCTCAATTAGATTTAAAACAGAGTCTCATGCATAGTGTATGCTCAATAAATAATCATTGACTTTAATTTTTCAGTGGAGTGTTTGTTCACTTAATTTTCATTTACTGATGCATTCATTGCAGAAAATGTTATCAGGCACCCTCGTGACAAAATCAATGCATATTACTTAATAGTGAAGAAATTTTTTTAATTGGGCCAAATCATTGCACTAATTTCTTCATGGAATAATACTTTATTATAGTTATTAGAAAGACATTCAACAAACATTAGTAAACATCAACTTAACTAAATTCTTTCAAGTGATCAGACTCAAATTAACTCCCTGATCTCTATATCTCTGTGTGTTAACGTAGTTCTTACTTTAAAACCTTTTTTTTTCTGCAGAGACAATAGCTTTAGCCCAATTTATTTCTTTATTAGTGAGATCTCCCCTGAATTATACCTTTAGCATGCTTCATTTTGCCTTGTAGCAATAATAGCTCTTGGCATTATGTGTAAACAAGTCAGGATCAAGCTTAAACCTCAGGACTCTGAGGCTTGTACATGATTTGTAGTAGAGAGAAACCCATTGTACAAGCTAAATAAAATAAACAAATAAATTTAAATATTACTGTAAATATCCAAAAGATGATTTAAGTATACTACAAATAATATTGATATAAGTGAAGTAGTCTATATTATAAATTAAATGCATAATAAAGTAACATGTGCAGAGTCCAGAGGAAATATTACATTTTAAAGGGAAACTATAGTTTTAAATTTTAAAATGTTAGTTCATATTAATTTCAATGCTAAACTATGTTTTACTTCTAACTGTTATAATGTATGCAACTGTTAAATTATTATAGATTTATCTTTCCCGTACCACCACCATCCCCAAAGTGAGAGTGCCAGGCAGTTCCTGTCCTTTTGTAGGGGGTCAGAGGACAAGCACAGACTGAAAAATCTTGATCTGTTCAGAATTGGCAAACAATGGTGTCCAAGAATAGTTGACATCAATCCTGAATTTCTCCCCTAAAGCTAACAAGATTCAGAAATAGTCCGTCTCCTTTCTGAAACAAACTGATCCGTACCGTACTTTCTCAAGGTGGAATATAGTGAACAAACAAACAAAAAGAAGTGATCAAGAGACACAAAAAAAAAACCTCACAAGAGACAGAAGGAACACCAAAACAGAGCACAATTTGAGAAATCTGCAAAATTAAAATGAAGAAATTCTTTTTTATTTTTATTTTATTGTATTAGTGATTTAATAATGATCAACAATATTGTGAGATAAGAGAGGCACAGTTTCACAGAATTCCCACCAGAGTTCCTTATCCCCATTGGAAGGGTCCTTATTCTTTATTCCTCTGGGAGTTTAGACCAAAGATCTTCATGGGGTGCAGAAGGTGAAAGGTCTGGCTTCTGTAATTGCTTCTCCACTGGACATGGTCATTGACAGGTCAATCCATACCCCCAGTGTATTTCTATCTTTCCCTAGTGGGCTAGGTCTCTGGAAAGGTGGGGTTCCAAGACACATTGGTAAGGGCATCTGTCTTGCCAAATCAGGTTGGAGTTATGCATCTGCAACTTAGTATCTGAAAAGCATTAAATACAAAGCAGAACAAATTGTTTAATAATCAGAAACCTAAAGGTAAGAAAATAGCAGATGAATTTCTAAACATCGATTAGCTAGATGAAGAGGATTGTAAGTGCCTTAATATGACAGGAATTTATCATAAACTTTCAGAATAAAGTCCAGAGATCTATAAGTAGGATCCTAGCCTACCTGACCATAGTGGGAAGTAAAACCCTTGCTCCCTAATCAAGTTTCTTTATAAAATAAACTTTGTAAAGACAGTGGTACCTCAGAGCTTTGAGCTGTGGTCTCGATCTTGTCTGGAAGGGACATCTCAAATGTCCTCCTCTCTCTGGTACGTAGTAGTACAAGGCATAGAAGTCATAAAAGCTCAATAAGTATTTGATGTTGATGCCTTACAGGATCTAGGAGGTTACTCTGCC
Organism: Erinaceus europaeus; assembly: GCF_950295315.1. Taxonomy (NCBI): domain Eukaryota; kingdom Metazoa; phylum Chordata; class Mammalia; order Eulipotyphla; family Erinaceidae; genus Erinaceus; species Erinaceus europaeus. The sequence continues at coordinate 16,578,412 of NC_080169.1, forward strand.
CTAGAAAAACCCAATATCTAAGACTAGAGACTATTTTTCTCAACATCAACCAATCCCCAGAACCTCCAAAATTAACAGCAGAAGAAAAGTCTCCTGGAAGTTGGCGTATGACAAGACATGATGCTGACTCTGTTCTCCCAAGATCTGTGTTCAAATTTGACAGCAGGGTTTCTTAATCTGTTGAGCTGTAAGATGCTTTGTCATAGGTGCCATCCCCATGCATCACAGAATGTTTAGCAGAATCTCTGGTCTAACCATTAGATAAGTGTAGCCTCCTACATCCATGAGTGTGACAAACAAAAATGTCTTCAGACATTGACAAATGTCCCCTGGGAGGCAAAACTGCCCCCAGGTGAAGCCATTACTTGAGGGTCTCTCCTTGATTATACATAGCCTCAGGAAATAAAACTGTCCCGTCCTTTAAAACTGACTCAAGTGTGTCCCAAATACTTCTGAGGTATAACAAAGGGTATAATAAATTCAGAAAGGAACACAAATCGAAATAATCTGTGACTCACCAAACGTAGAGAAACACACAATATTTTGAGATTTCTCCTGATTGCTTCCTCTTAATGAATGTCACCTTTAACTTTCATCAAAGGGAAATACTTCCAAGCATATGTGGAATCCTTGAAGACTAGTTCAAGAGTTCTTTCTTTAGTCAATAGTCACAGGAACTTCAGTCTCAATACCTGCTTGCTACTTTCTGAGCAGATTTCTCATCCTCCAAGGAACAAAGATAGAAATGACATCAGTAGTATAACCCTATCATAATAGGATAAAATAGCTATGACATGCATTCAATAAAAAAATATACTCTAAATTTGAAGGAGCTGTTCCCTTATGCAAGGTCATACATTACATCCAAGCCTAATTATCTTCAAAATCACACATGCATTCATTCATATTATATTTCTAAGCACATCCCCTGCTTCTTAATGACCTCTGAGAATCAATGTAGAGGACATGGGGGAAAATGGTAGGGGATAGGAATTCATTTTTTAATGCTCAATTGACTTTTCTGTTACACATGTTGCCTACACAACACATCTGCATTGGCATGTGGTGATGGACGTGTTAGATGATTGGAGACTGACGTTTCTGCTGTAAAGGCTTTCATTTGTTTTTCATCACAGTGACACACAATTTCCTGCATTCTCTGCCCCTAGGGTGTTTCCTGCAAAGAGAAAACATTACTTTCGGCTTTTGGTATATCTGCCCCTAATTAGCCTCAAAAGTTCTCTGTGTTCTTCAAGACCAAGGGAGAAAGAGTAACAGAACAAACCCTAAAATTAAGTAGAACCAATGAATGTTATTTCCTGGAGAAAGTTTCTATAAAAGAACAATTTTGTCAGAGTGCCATCCTCCACACAGGAAACAATGAAAATGACTAATTTTAACAGGTGTTTGAGAATGAATTCATGAGGAGTTTAGGAACCATGCTAGAATTCCTCCCCTTAAAAACAAAATCTGAAAGTACACTGAGGTTCAAAGAGGTATACATTCTGTATGATGAATAAACCAGAAGAAAAAAAATAGTAAGTTTGTACCTGAAATACTTATAACAGTATTGATCATGGCATTTGCTTTCTGGCATTACACAAGTAAATCTTTTCTATGTTTCAGTTTCCACTATAAAAATGAAATTTCTGTGGGTATATGTGTGTATACATACACACGCACGCATGTGGCTCCCGTGTGTGTATATTTATCTTAAGTGTTTATCTCACACGAGAAGTTCTCACATGCATTTTTAGTAGCAATACGTAGGAAGAGAAGTGTGTCATGCAAACTACTTACCAAAATATTCCCTGAGTATAATTCTTATTTTTCAGTAGATTGATATGAATCAATTTGATACTGTCCACTCTGACTGAATTTTTCCTCTAAATAATTAGATGAACTTGCAGTCTGAACTTGAACTCCTTTCTCCACTGTGTCTGCCTAGCTATCAAGCCTCCTTCTTGTCAAATCCTGGCACAAGCATCTGGATACACATCCCATTCACCTAAGCAAAAGGAATTTTTCTTTCTCTGAAGCTATCCTGCACTGCTCTTAGCAAAATACAGAAGAAGAATCTTTGGGGGAGCCAGGTGGTAGTGCACCTGGTTGAGCACCTTCCATACACAAGGACCCAGGTTCGAGCCCCTACTCTCCACCTACAGGGGGGGACACTTCAAAATCAGTGAAGCAGGTCTGCAGATGTGTATCTTTCTCTCTCCCTCTCTAACTCTACCTTAGTTCTCAAGTTCTCTATATACTTTCAAATAAAACAGAAATAAAAGGGAAAAAATAGACCCTGGGATTTGCAGTGCCAGCACTGAGCCCCAGTGATAAGCTTGGTGGCAATAAAATAACAATAGTAGTAATCATTGTCATTTTTCTTTATTTGATAGAACAGATAAAAATTGAGAGGGGAGAGTGATACAGAGAAGAGGAAAAAGAAAGACACCTGCAGATCTGTGTCAGTACTCATGGTGCTTCCCCCTGCAGGTAGGGGTTAGGGAGTTAAAGGGAGTTAAAAACTGTTCTTTGAGCATGGTACACTTTACCAACTACACCACCACCTGGACTCCACAAAAATAATCAGTATAGAAACAGGCTGGGGTATGGATTGGTCTGTCAATGCCCATGTCCAGCAAAGGAGCAATTACAGAAGCCAGACCTTCCACCTTCTGCACGCCATAAAAATCTTTGATCTATAATCCCAGAAGGATAAATAACAGGGAAACTTCCAGTGGAGGGGAGGGTATATGAAACTCTGCTGTTGAGAACTGTTATGGAATTGTACCCCTCTTATCCTACAATCTTGTTGATCATTATTAAATCACTAACAAAATAAAAATAATAATCTTGATCACTCATTTCTTTTAGTACAGGAACTGTATCTCTTTTATTAAGATATCCCTAATATCTAGCTCAGTGACTAGTAAAAAGGAGATATTTGATAATAGATTATTCTTATGTAATGTATCTGTACTTGATTTTGGAAAAACAAGAACTTTCATCAATATGCAACTCTAAAGAAACAGAATCCTAACTTTTTTAAAAATTAGTTTTCTTTCTTTTTTAAAAAAATATTTATTTATTCCCTTTTGTTGCTCTTATTTTTTTATTGTTGCACTTATTGTTATTGATGTTGTTGTTGTTGGATAGAACACAGAGAAATGGAGAGAGGAGGGGAAGACAGAAAGGGGGAAAAGAAAGATAGACACCTGCAGACCTGCTTCATCACCTGTGAAGTGACTCCCCTGCAGGTGGGGAGCCGGGGGCTCGAACCGGGATCCTTACGCTGGTCATTGCACTTTGCACCACCTCCATTTAACCCTGTGTGCTACTGCCAGACTCCCAACCCTAACTCTTTTATATTGTTTCTTAAAAACAAAACAGGGGGAGGCTAAGAGAAATTTTAGAACATGAGCAATTCAACTTTTGACAGAAAAAAATTTTTAAATGTATTAATGACTTAATAATGGTTAATAAGATTATAAGACAGGAAAAAAAAAAAGAACAAACAAGTTTATAAGACAACAAGGGAACATTTCCATACAGTTCCCTCCACCGGAATTCCATGTCCCATCCCCTCCATTGGAAGCTTCCCTATTCTTTTTGTTTGTTTGTTTGTTTGTTTCTTTTTTAAATTTTTTTTATTTAAGAAAGGATGAATTAACAAAACCATAGGGTAGGAAGGGTACAACTCCACACAATTCCCACCACCCAATCTCCATATCCCACCCCCTCCCCTGATAGCTTTCCCATTTTCCATCCCTCTGGGAGCATGGACCCAGGGTCATTGTGGGTTGCAGAAGGTAGAAGGTCTGGCTTCTGTAATTGCTTCCCCGCTGAACATGGGCATTGACTGGTCGGTCCATATTCCCAGTCTGCCTCTCTCTTTCCCTACTAGGTTGGGTCTCTGGGGAAGCAGGGACACATGGGTGGGGTCTTCAAACCAGGGAAGCCTGGCCAGCATCCTGATGGCATCTGGCACCTGGTGACTGAAAAGAGAGTTAACATACGAAGCCAAACAAATTGTTGAGCAATCATGGACCCAAAGCTTGGAATAGTGGAGAGGAAGTGTTAGGGAGGTACTCACTGCCAGCTCTAGTGTACTTCTGCTTTCAGGTATATATTTTGCAGTCGTTTATAGATACATGTGAAGATATGCTCTCTCTCACAGAAACTGGTGTATATCTAGGTTTTGGGACTTTGTTAGAAAGTGAACCACCTGAGATGAAATTAGAGTATACTATGAAAGGAAAGGTCTCACCCAAGTAATGAAGCTGAAGGGTTGTCATTCCACATGTGAAGTCACTGGACACTGTCTGAAGTGAAGCATGTTGAAGTGGCAATTGTTGTGTTGGTTAGGTTGTGATCAGCGGATGCAATATTATTTGATATGGATTGGGAGTATGTCTCAAAGTTTTTCAAAACACAAACTGAATCTTTTTAATATATAGGCTGTGTATTTGATATGCAGACTCTCTCAAAAGCCTAGACCAAGTAGATCAGGAGCATCCAATAGCACAGCTATATACAAGATACTGGGTACTGTACAGCAAACCATAACAAAAGGACTTTTCAAAGTTAACCCAATTACCAAATAATGTGATGATAACATTAACTATCGATTGTCTTTTGGAACCCTAAGACAGCAGGAACCTCACATCTCCACTATAGAGCCCCTACTTCCCCCAGTCCTGGAACCCTTGGATAGGGCCAGCTTCCCTATTCTTTATCCCTCTCTGGGAGTCTGAACCAAAGTTCCTTTGGGGATGCAGAAGGTGGGAATTTTGGCTTCTGTAATTATTTTTCCAGTAGATATGGACACTGGCAACTCAATATATACCCCCAACCTGTTTCTATCTTTCCCTAGTTGGGCAGAGCTCTGGAGAGATGAAACTTGGAGACTCATTGGTGAGGTTGTCTGCAAGAGACTTGACAGAGAAATTTAAGTAACATTAATTGCATGCCTAACATGACAGACAGTCCTTCAAGAGCCCAGAAGGCCTGCATGGTCTCTCTCTTCTCTCCCTCGGAAGCATCATCTACTACTTTTCTCTTATTCCTTTCCCTCTCCAATTCACTCCTGTCTCTAGGTCCCTACATTCAGGATCGTCAGAGTCCCTACCTTTCGTTTCATTAAGTGCCTGAACCTTTCCTCCTTTGAGGTCATTGTTCAGAGTCATTTCCTTTTTTAAAAAAATATATATATTTATGAAATGGAAATATTGACAAGACCACAGGATTTCTACCACCAGAACTCTGTATCTGTCCCCTCCCTTGATAGCTTTCCTATTATTTTTATCCCTGTGGGAGTATGGACCCAGGATCATCGTGGGGTCGCTTCACGAGCGGTTAAGCAGGTCTTCAGGTGTCTTTCTGTCTTCCTTTCTGTCTTACCCTCCTCTCTCCATTTTTCTCTGTCCAATCCAACAACAATGACATCAGTGGTAATAATAATAACCACAACAACAATAAAAAAAACAACAAAGGCAACAGAAAGGGGGAAAAAGTCTCCAGGAGCAGCAGATTCATGGTGCAGGCACCAAGCCCTAGCTATAACCCTGGAGGGGGAAAAAAAAAACAGTTCTCCTATTTATCAGAACCTTTAAAAATGACTGCTTTTTTTTTTGTAACTTATTTTTATCATTTCTTTGTTTCGTTTATTTTTATACCGACAAATTGACAAGGAGGAGGTGATGGAGAGATACTTGCAGCACTGCTCCATTGCTCCTGAAGTTTCTTCTTACAGGTGGGAATGGAAGCTTGAAGCCAGATCCTTATACATTGTAATGTATACTTTCTGCTGGGTGCACCACCACCTGGCCCTGCTGCTTCTTTTAATCAGAGTGCTACTCAGCTCTAGGTAATGGTGGTGCCAGGAATTGAATCTGGGATCTCTGAGCCTTAGATAGGAAAGTCTTTTGCATAAATCGTTGCACTAGTTCCCCAGCAATAATTAGTCTTTTAAATGTAAATCTTTAACCTAACTGTGCAGTAGAACTAATTATACCATTTTGTAGGGTCAAATGAAGATTAACTGAGGTATCATACATAAACTGTTTAAATCAGTATTATACAAATGCAGTTGGTTTTATACATGAACCTGAAAAAAAAATAGTCTACCCTGGGAGTCGGGTGGTAGCGCAGTGGGTTAAGCGCACATGGCAAAACACAAGGAAAGGTGTAAGGATCCTGGTTGAGTCCCCAGCTTCCCACCTTCAGAGGAGTCGCTTCACAAGCAGGGAAGCAGGTCTGCAGGTGTCTATCTTTCTCTCCCCCTCTGTCTTTCCCTCCTCTCTCCATTTTTCTCTGTCCTATCTAACAACGAAGACATCAATAACAACAATGATAAAAAACAGCAAGGGCACCAAAAGGGAATAAATATATATGTATATATATTTTAAAAAGAGAGAGAGATTGAAATAAATAAATAAATAATACTCAACCCATATCTAAGACCACAGGGATATTATGGTGGTTATTGTTGGAGGTGGGTGGGTATGGAACACAGAATTTTGATTGGGAGAATGTGTGTAACTATACCACTAGTATCTTATAACCTTATAATTCATCTTATCAGGAAAAATCATAAAAGAAAACAACTATAATTAGTGTTATTGTTAGATATATATGCCCCAATATATTTTTAGATATACACAAAATCTCCAGTTTGATTCATAAATCTCTCTCTCTTTCCCTCTCTCTCGTTATGACTATCTGCCCCCCCCAAGACCTTTTTATGTTTTGTCCAACATACCAAACCACCTCCTTCCCTTGCAACTGTATTTCTTTTAAACAGATGACAGTCAGAAATCAAGCCAAGAACAAGCTTCCAGTGAGCTGTGTTAAGTAGTCAAAAAGCACCGTTTTTTCACCAGAGTTTGAATTCTGAGTTTAGGTTCAAAGTAAACAGGCAGGTGAAGAGGTTGGGATGATGAAAGACAATAGACCATTACCCAAGACTAATGGTGTTGTAAAGGAGATAAATGTCTGTGAAGTAGCACCCTTAAAACCTGTGGCCTCCAGGCTGACCTTTCCTTTCCGATTTGGTATGCAGGTTATTTTGGAGTCTGTGCAAAACCAGCAATTAGGGGGAGGGAAATGAACCTTGAGAGAAACAGGTTATTGAGGAAGGTGCCTACCGCTGGGCATGACCCCATTTGCTTTGCTAGTTCCTCATTGGTTTCCAAGCTGCCAATCAAAATGTGCACATTCCTTAGCTCACAGCCTCACAGGTGCACTTTCTCCCACATAGACCACGTGTGTATAGTTCTGCCCCCCCCCCTTGTTACTACATATGCTGCAAGCACAATAAAACGAAAGAAGAAAAAAAGCAACAGTAGAATTTGGACAAATTCTTTTTCATGTGAAGAGTAAAGTACATGAAACAGATGGCTAATAGCACGAAGCACTAGTTGTCTACAAAGAAAATGATACTGATAAAAATTATTCGTTTTGCTAATGCCATAGGAGAAAAAAAGGATAGATGATTTTGTTAGACAGTACTAGAAACCATACACCTTTGATCAGAATGGATGTTTTAGTAGGTTATAAAGTACCATGGAGATGTCTCAAACTAGCTCACATTGCAGTCACATTAAAGTTTTCCAAGAACTATCCCTTGTGATCACAATTATTCTGCACAAAGAATTATGAAGTATAAAAGTAAACACAAGTGCCTGCAACTCCCCCCAGGGCCCAGAAGGCTTGATATTTTTAAGATAGACGGTGTCATACTGAGGCACATTAGAAACCAACACAGAAGAAAGAAGAAACGATATGGCCCTATCTTTATTTAAAGCTGTACTACTTGGGGGCTGGAGGAATAGCTTGTCAGCATCCCAGATTTGAGTCCCAGCACTACAGGGGAGGTGGTGGAAGGCCCATAGTTTTGTTTTAATTTTGAAATCATTGTTTTTAATTAGTTTTTTAGTAACGGCTTAAGATTACAAGACTGTATCTCCATACCACACCCACCAGCAAAGTTCTGTCTCCCACACTCTACACTCCAACCCCAAGGATAACCATCATAGTTCTCATGAAGTCCCAAAGACAAACTGGCTACTTCGCTGTTATTTTCCCTTATAAGTTCATGTATATAGTCCACATATGTCTTCATTATGTTTTATTTGCTTCTTTGTTTTATGGTGTTCTTATTCTTTATTAATGGTTTACAGTCAACAATAAAGTACAGTAGTTTATACATATGTAGCATTTCTCAATTTTCTTGGGTTCTTTTTTGTTGTTGATGATGATGATGTTGTTGTTTTATCAGAGCACTGGTCAGCTTTGGTCTATAGTAGTGCAGGGGATTGAACCTAGGACCTCCGTTGCCTCAGGTATGAGAGTCTGTTTGCATAACCATTATGCTATCCCCCCTCCCTTAGCCCTGCCACCCCACTTCCAACCTGCAGGGTTGAAACAGGTCTGCAAGTATCTCTCTCACTCTCTATATCCCTCTCCCCTCTTAATTTATGTCTGCCTATCAAAATAAAAAGTAAAAATAGATGGAAAAAAATGGCTACCCAGAGCAATGGACTCATAATGCCTGTATAGAGCACCAGTGACAACCTTGAAAGTAAAAACAAACAAATTAAAGCTAAAATAAAAAATAAATAAAAGATACAGTGTGATCTTACTATTTGCTTCATCATATAAATAAATGCAGCATCCACCACTTTCATGATAGATAATAAACTGTCTTGTATCAATGTACTTTTATTCTCCTAACATAATCATCACTCACATATGTTGTATAATCCTTAACTGCCGTTTCTTTGTTATGACAGTGTAAAATCACTTGCTCTGCATAGATTGTGCGGCTTATGTATAACTTTTTCTTTTTACTGCTGTTTACCTAGCTATTTGCCTGCTATCCCATGATTATAAGCATATCCATACATTCTTCAAGCCTCTCTATCCATTACAAGCCTATGTTTATGCATACCAAGTGATGTTTCACCCTCATTTTCTTTCTGAGGTTGTCCTCCCCACATTCACTCCTCTCTCCTAGTTGCAGTTTGAGGCTCTCGACTGGACCCACCGATAGCTTAGCAATTAGATTTCCCTTTGACAAGATCTTGAAGAATTTCCTGACTACCAAACTCAAATTTTTCCCTTCCTTCTTTTTACTTTCATTTTTTAAAAATTTATTATTGGATAGAGACAGAGAGAAACTGAGAAGGGAGGAGAGGTGGAGAGAGATACAGAGAGACACCTGCAGCCTTGCTTCACTACTTGTGAAGCTTTCCCCCCGCAGGTGGGAACTGGGGGCTTGAACCCAGGTCCTTGTACACTGTAATGTGTGCAGTGCATTTAACCAGATGCACCACCACCTGGCCCCTTTACTCTCAATTTTGCTGAAGTATTACTAGGCTTTTCTAACCTCCATAGAGGTGGTGATTGGGAAGAAGAAAGTAGTCTTTTTAATTTCCAAGTATTTATTAATTTCCCAGATTTCCTTGTGCTGTTGATTTCTCATTTCATTCAATTTTGAATCTTGCTATTGCTAGATGCCTAGCAATGTTTTTTAGTTAGTTCAAACTGGCTGATATTATTATTTGTGGTGTCTTTATCCTTTCTTATTTTTGTATCCTTGTTCCATAAATTGAAACAGGGTGTTAAAATCTATAGCTAAAATGATGGCTTTGTCTCTTCATCAATCCAGGCTGTTATAATAGATTGGGTAAATTGTAGACACATTTATTTCTCATAGTTCTGGAGACCAGAGAAGTCCCAGATCAAGGGAACAGTAGGTTCTGCTTCTGTTGACAATCGATTTCCTATTTCATAGGCAATTTTCTCCCTGTGTCCTCAAGATAGGAAGAAGAAGGAAACTGACTACTCTGGGTTCTTTGTGTAGTAACAATAAGTTTGGCAATAGGGCTTTGCCCTTGTAATCTAGTCACCTACCCTATCTCCTAATACCATCACACTGAGGGTTAGGATTTCAACATATAAATTAAATTGGGTCCAGCAGGCTGGGAGTATGGACCGACCTGTCAACACCCATGTTCAATTACAGAAGCCAGACTTCCCATCTTCTGCACCCACCCCAAAATGATTCTGGGTCCATACTCCCAGAGGGATAAAGAATGGGAAAACTTTCAAGGGGAGGCATAAGATAGAGAGTTCTGGTGGTGGGAATTGTGTGGAATTGTACCCAATCCTATCCTGTGGTCTTGTCAATATTTCCATTTTATAAATTAAAAAAAAAATTTAAACAGTAAAAAATAAATAAATTGGGTCCAGAGGAATGGAAAGTTGGGGAGGGTACAAATATTTAGCCTATAGCCATGTGGATATTGAAGTCTAGGCTGAAACTTTTCTTTCTTTCTTTTCTTTTCCTATTATTGTTGTTACCAATTACTACTACTACTACTACCACTACCACTACCGCTACTAACTACTACTACCACTACCACTACCACTACTAACTACTACTACCACTACCACTACTACTACTACTACCACTACCACTACCACTACTAACTACTACTACTACTACCACTACCACTACTAACTACTACTACTACTACTACTACCACTACTAACTACTACTACTACCACTACCACTACCACTACCACTACTACTACTACTACTACTACTACTACTACTACTACTACTACTACCAGGCCTATCTCTGGAGCTAAATGTCTACACAACAAGTCACCATTCTCAGCAGCCATTTCTTCTTCTTCTTCTTCTCCTTCTCCTTCTCCTTCTCCTTCTCCTTCTCCTTCTCCTTCTCCTTCTCCTTCTCCTTCTCCTTCTCCTTCTCCTTCTCCTTCTTCTTCTTCTTCTTCTTCTTCTTCTTCTTTTTAATTATAGAACAGAAAGAAATAGAGAATTGAGATGGGAAGGAGAGAAATAAAAGGAAAGAAAGAGAAATGCCTGCAGTACTATTTCACTACTTGTGAAGCTTCCTCTTCTCTGCAGATGGAGACTTAAGGCTTGAATGCAGGCCCTCAAACATAATAATGTGTGTACTGAACCTTGGTGCACCACTACCTGGCTCCAAAATTTTGTTGTTCAGAACTTTATAAGTATTCCTCTCTCCTGATTCATTACAAGGTATTTTAAATTCATTTCCTATCCTTTTTTATTCACTTATTGAATAGAGAGAGAAACTGAGATGGAAGAGAGGGAGTGAGAGAGAAATAGAGACACTTGCAGCATTGTTTTATCACTCATGAGGCTTCCTCCCTTCAGGGGCCTAGATCTTTGAACCTAGTTCCTTACACATGGTAACATGTGCTCAACAAAATGCAGCACCACCCAGCCCTGACTTATTTTAATTCCTAAAAGTAGCAGGGTTATTATGTTTTTTTTCCTAGAAACTACTGGGGTCAGACAGTGGCATATCTGGTTGAGCACACAATTTACAGAGCTCAAGGACCCAGATTCAAGTCCTTAGGCCCCATCTGCAGGGAGAATGTTTCATGAGTGCTAAAACAATGCAACAGCACTGCCCCTCTCTCTCTCTCTCTCTCTCTCTGTCTCTCTCTCTCTCTCCTTCCCCCTTCCCTCCCGATTTCTGTCTCTATCCAATAAACAATAAACTATTAAAATCATTTTTAAAAAAGAAAACTGATTACAGGTAGTTTGATCATTTTGGCTGATATTTTTAGCATTCAATAAGCAAGATCTAATTAACATTTTATTTCAGACTGACTATTTTCTCCTAGTGAAGAAAAGTCCTTCTGAATGCTCTAATATGGTCTTCCAGCCTGGATTGTGGAGACAAGAACAATTCCCAGATCTGTGTGAGTTCCAGGTAGTATTCCCACTCATTCTGTTTTGTGATGGCACTTTTTTTTTAAAAAAAAATTTATATTTATTTATTTTCCCTTGTTTTTTATTGTTGTTGTAGTTATCATTATGTCATCGTTGTTGGATAGGACAGGGGAAAATAGAGAGAGGAGGGGAAGACAGAGAGGGGAGAGAAAGACACCTGCAGACCTGCTTCGGCACTTGTGGAGCGACTCCCCCCCCCCCCCCCCCCCCGCAGGTGGGGAGCCAGGGGCTCAAACCTGGATGCTTATTCCTGTCCTTGCACTTCCCACCACGTGCACTTAACCCTCTGTGCTACCGCCTGACTCCCGTGGTGGCTCTTTCTACAGTCTCAGTGAAAACGGACATCAGTATTCTGTCGAACAATTGAAGAAACACTTGGCGGGTCTTTGAAATTACCACTATGCAGCTATTTTCTCTCCAGGATTCTGTCTCGTGAACGCCACTTGCCTTGTCTCACCACACTTTTAACTTAATCTTCTGAAATTCAGTTTCATGGTCTGAAAACACTCTCAAGGCTAGAAGATGAGATAACCTTGTTTGGTTCCCATCTCTTGGAAATCACTGCCCTTTGTTGCCCACTATTTAATATCTTGAAAACATTTTATTTAATATATTGTGTCTGGTTTGTCTGTTGTTTGCTATGGGAGAATAAACCCAGTATCTGTTATATCATCTCAGGTAAGGGGAGTCTCTCTATTATCCTTTCTACTTCATGGTAGGACACCCAAAGCTTTTCTCACTTTTCTTCTTTTAGGGACTTTCTTTGTTTTGCTTCTAGCGTCTAGGAACTTCATGAGAATTCATGATGCTGTGATTCAGTATGTCTCTGTACACATCCATTGTTGTTGACTTTCAGTGAGCTTTCTGAATCTAGAGACCCAGTTTAAAAAGCAGGAAATAAAGGATAATGTGAAAAGTTAATAAACCTATGGTATATGTCAGCAAATCTGAGGATACTAATTGTAAATTAAAAGGGAGCTTTGAGCACAGTGCCTAGCGGTGGAGAAAGATGACTCTTTGGTGGTGGATAAAGTGTATTGATAGATATTTGGGAGGAACTGAGAATTTTTACCCCTAAAACAAACAAAAAAAGTTTTATAAGATAGCATTTCATGGGCTAGGTAGATAGCATAATGTATATGAAAAGAGACTCTGAAGCCTGAAGCTCCAAAATCCCAGGTTCAATCCCCTGTACCACCATTAAACAGTTGAGTAGTGCTTCAATTTTAAATAATAATAATATTAAGCATTTGTCTAGTAGAAATTAAATTTTCAATAAATTCAAGGTTTTAATCTTGGAAATATTTGGGAAGTGGAAAGCAGAGCTCTTTTTATGTGACTTTATTTCATCTTTCTTTTTTGTCTATTCTTACACTTAGTTCCATTTTAAACGTAAGTGTGATAGCTTTTCCTCATCACGTTATTCATTTTTCCTATGAGGAATTCTCTTTTCTCCACCTTAGGTCTCTAGAGCTCTCTTAGGTAGATTTGAAACTTCTATGAACTTATTTTTACCTTATTTGGTGTTGTCATATGATATTTTTTTCTGTGTTAGGCATTTTTGCTTTATGATTCCAACATAAAACAAGAAATGTCAAAGTGAGCCCTGAGCATGTCTGTCATTCTCGATAACCAAGAAGCTACCAATGATTACTAAAGTATTATCAGGACCCTCAGGATCCACACTCATTGTCCAAAAGTTTAATATATAGTAGATAGAAAATTATGGTAATACACTGAAACATAGAAAATGTGTCTATGCCCACGAATTTATAAGAGTAGTAAAGCAAAAACCTACTTTATTTTAAAATTTTCAAATAGAAAGCATCAAGCATTTACCATACCTATTCTGTATGTAAGCAATTACCAGACAAGAAGAACTTCTATTTGCGGGAGCATTCCAATCAACAAATGAATACTGGTCAAGTTAAAATGTCACCGTTTTGCTTAATAAATTAATAGATGAGTGTCAATACTATAATGTCAGAAAAGAAAAAGACTGTCAGGTATCATGTGCCTCAAAACGGAAGAGTACAAAACTGCCTGGAAATTCTTCTTCTCAAAATATTCATCCTAACTCTAATCAGGCCTTTAGATACAATTTATAGGAAATAAAGAGATCACATGAATGTGTCAAACGACATCATATGTAGGCAACTAGCATATTTTATCATATGGAAAATCTCCTATAAGAAAACTCTCGTCTCTTTAAAAAAAAAAAAAACTGTGAATGAAAGAGAAAGATGACAAGGCACATATAGACGAAAAAAGATTGAAAGGCATGTCAACTAACTGAAGCTAACTTAGAGCAATGTTTTCTAAATGCTAAAATAAAACGTTTCTAAAACGATCAAAACTAAAACACTACACTGGATTATGTTCAGAATTTCCTTTCAGTCTGTTTTCATTGCTACTATAGTATTATGATTGTGTGTTCTTTTAGAAAAGTGTGAGATATAACCTAAAATATCCAAGAGTGAAACGCCTGGGATGTGCTGTGAAGTAACACAGGAAAGTGAATTTGGCAAGTGTAGATGTCACAAGATTGGTCACAGGTTGTTCATCATGGGCACTAAGCAGTGGGTATAGACATAGGACAAACTATTGTCTCTACTTGCATAGAGGTTTGAAGTTTTCTATATTCCAATATGTTTAATTAAGTGGTGGCACATCTGGTAGAATCAACATTGCAGTGGTCAAGGACGCGGGTTCAAGTTCCCCGTCCCCATCTGCAGGGGCAGAAACTTCATGAATGGTGGAACAGTGCTGTAGATGTTCTCTCTCTCTCTGTGTCTCTCTATCTCTCTTCTCCTTCCCTTACAACTTCTCTCTGTCTCTACTCAAAGAAATATATATGGGAGTCGGGCGGTAGCGCAGAGGTTAAGCGCAGGTAGCGCAAAGCACAAGGACCGGCATAAGGGTCTCGGTTCAAGCCCCCGGCTCCCCACCTGCAGGGGAGTCGCTTCACAAGCGGTGAAGCAGGTCTGCAGGTGTCTATCTTTCTCTCTCCCTGTCTCCCCCTCCTCTCTCCATTTCTGTCTGTCCTATCCAACAACGAAGGCATCAATAACAACAACAATAATGACTACAACAATAAAACAACAAGGGCAAAAACAAAAGGACAATAAATAAATAAATATTTAAAAAAAAGAAATATATATATCTTTTTGGGAGTCAGGCAGTAGCACAGCGGGTTAAGCCCATGTGGCACAAAGTGCAAGGATCGATGTAAGGATCCTAGTTCGAGCCCTGGCTCCCCACCTGCAGGGGAGTCGCTTCACAAGAGGTGAAGCAGGTCTGCAGGTGTCTATCTTTCTCTTCCCTTCTCTGTCTTCCCCTCCTCTCTCCATTTCTCTCTGTCCTATCATACAACAAAGACAGACAACAATAATAACTACAATAAAATAAGGGCAACAAAAAAGGAATAAATAAATAAATATTTTTTTAAAATAAAAAAAGAAAATAAATATATATCTTTTTTAATAAGGCCACTCAACTTCATCAAAGAGTTTGTTGTTACTTTCGTAGAACTAGTGATTTGTTTTCCCTGGATACTTTCAGGAATGAGTGGAGGGAAGTATCCTAAGGGTCCCACATTTCATTGTTTCATTAAGTTTATACTTAATCCTCTATTTCAGCTAAGGGACTTCTGCCCAACTCTGGACCTTATACCCAAATAATACATGTGTGGGGCCATTCATTACCTGGGACAAAATCACCTTCTTATACAATATCAGGGTGATGATCTATCTAGGGGTTCACATTTCCTTTGCAAAATTTTAGTCCAACAAGTTGCCTTATTTTTAGTTTTTAGACTGCATGGTCTCAGGTTTTTAACGCCTGTTCTAAAGTATTAAGTTCTAAAATATTATAGGAGGCTCACTGATTTACTTGCTATCAATAGCCTTCCTGATCTTACATCAACATTCCACTAACAGATAATGTAGGTAATCACTTTCTCCATTCTGCTCTGAAAAGTACAATTTCTTCTTGTGTTTTCAGTCTTCCAAGAATCAGTTTAAATGTGTTGTCCTTTAATAGTTCCTCTTTCCACACCAGATGATCTCAATCATAGGTAGAACTTGAGAAACAAGGACAGAAAAGAGAAACTTGTGTATTGCACCGAAGCAGCAGATTCTGGAGAAGGAGGGGAAGGGAAAGGGCAGAGAGGGTGTTGGGGTCCTAATGCATGATGGTGGAAAAGGGCTTAGGTTGAGGGAGAGAGTTTCTTGCAGACACCCACTCTGAGAATATGAGTAATTGTAACAATGTGTCAGCTACTGTACTGTAAACCAAACCATTAGCCCCCCACCCAATAAAGTGAATATAGACACATATATAGATATTGACTATAGGTATATAGACGATTCACCTTCTTGGGATGAAGAGTGTCTTAAGTGAGAGAGAAGGAAATCACATGAAGCCAATACATGAATTTAACTGGGAGGTGAGTCAAATATTCAATTTAAAATTAAAACTGCTTCAGGGGAGAGAGAGTATATGTTTATCCTTATCAAGAAAGACATATGCTTACCACCACATCAAACAATGCCTATTCCTGAATACTCTTTACAACATTCACTTCTTTTTCTGAGTTTTATGTGTGAGTGGGAGTCAAAGGTACAGAACAGATGAAAGCCATTCTGCCCTACAAAGGAAACAGAAAGTACGCAGAGCTTAGAAATGATCAGTAAAGTATATGTCATCATTTTCTTTAAGGTTACATTTGAAATATATTTGTCTTTAACTTGTCTTTTCTTATACCAATCATCTTGGTTGTTAAATTTGTTTAGAAGGTAATTTTTTTAAGATTATACTGATAACCCCAAATCTGTTTGAGACGGGTTATGTCTGTTGATGTGGAACTCTTAAAATGTCCATTAGTACAGGTCTCTTGTCACTTATCACCCAAGGGGTCAAGCCTTTGGTATGAAAGTTGTTTATAAACTGGTAGCTTTATTTTTAAAACAAAAAGGAAAGATTGAGATGAGGCTGTTCAGAAGATTGAGCACTAAAAGTTTTTAGAGATCTGCACACATTATGAACCAGTCCTAGGTTTGTGCATATTTTATAACTCAACCATTAACCACTAATCTTCTGTTGGAATTTGATGCAAAAGTTTTTAGTCTTATTTCAAAACCATGTGACATTGCTGGGAAGCCAAATTTTTCTGTATAATCCCTCAACAAAAGGAGATGACAATAACTTTTACTTAGATGACACAATCTTATGCTTCACAGTCCAATGCTTTATCCACTATGCTACGTCCATCTACCATAGATGATGCGATCTCATGTAGCTTATGGTTATCTGTTTCACAATTATTTTGGCATCAAGAAATTATTCTGAGAAACTTTCTATGTTTTTGAGATATAGTGAATAGATTAAGCTGAAAATAATCACAAGTTCTTTCAAGTAATAGGGTCTCTCATAGTTGTGATGAGTTTTTATGATTTATGGACCCTCAAGTTTATCACTCCACTAAGATTTCCATTCATATTATCTCCCATCCTGAAAGTCAGCCTTCCCACACCCATGTTTCAGTTGAGATTGGCTCAAGCAATCTGTACATTTTATTTGCCTGACATCACTTTTGATTCGGGCTTAAGCATGGGCTTGTGACATACACTGAAGTCATCAGAATGAATCCAAAGGCACTTGCTTTGGAATATCAAAGTCTGGAAGTAGACAGTCATTTATATCACCATGAAGTAGGTCAGCACACCCTGAGAAATGTGCTGAAAAAATGATAGGGAGTAGAAGTAGTAAAATCACTGAGAAACAGAGGCCATGATTATTAATCCAAATTTTTATTAAAGTGATGTTAGCTTACAAAACTATGTATGTTTTACATATGACTTCACCTCTCCTCCAGTAGTTTATTACTGCACTACACCCATCACAATATTCTCTTTTTTTTAATTATTTATTTTTATATTACAGAATTACATGTCAACAGGGATCTGAATCCACACCATTCCCACTACCAGAGTTCTGAATCTTCACTCTCCCCACTGCAATCCACCACAGTTGACCTAAGGTTGTAGACATGGTCTAGCCATCATCTCTACAACTATCTGTCCACATTTATACATAGTTGCTCCTTCTTTTTCTGATTCAATCCCCCCTTCCCCTTGAAGCCACGCATGACAACATAACTATTTCCATATGTCTCTCTCTTTTTCCTTCTTTCTCTCTGGGTGCTGATGGAGCTGGAGTACAGAACCCTCTTATCTTTATCCTATCACTTCTCCCCCACTATTAGTACGGATCAAAGTTGTTTATGGGAGCAGAAGGTAGGAGTTCTGGCTTCTGTAGCTGCTTCTCTGCTGAGCATGGGCATTGACAGGTTGATCCATACCCCCAGCCTGTTTGTATCTTTCCCTAGTGGACCAGAGCTCTGGAGATGCGAGGGTCCAGGACACATTGGTGAGGTCGTCTTCCCAGAGAAATGGGGATGGGATGAAGTCATGTTAGCATCTGTAACTTGGTGTCTGGAAGGTGGCATGACCTAAGTTGAGACAAAATGGTTAATGAACAGAAACCAAAAAGTAGGATTAGAGAGGGTGAGATTAGGTATTCTAGGGTAGAAGAAAGCTAGGAGAACCATTTTAGGCATTTTCCTGGGGGAACACAACTATGGTAGTTTTGCTTCAGTTTGGTAGCTAGCCTGAAGTTAGATAAGAATATTGTCTGAGAGAATGGTGTCAGAGTAGAGAAAAAGGACTAGAAAGTTGGTGGGAATGGTGTGGATTCAAACCCCTATCGACATGTAATTCTTTAATATGAAAATAAAAATAATAAAATAAATAAAACTTAAAGAAAAAAAAAGGAAGTTGAATTAGGGCAGGGAGTAGCTCCTGTTCTTGAAAAAAAAATCAGTGGCTAAAATTAACTATTTACTTCCATCCACCTGCTCCAGGGCATATATATATATATATATATATATATTTCAACAGAGCCTGTGTAACCTATAAGTCCCTACCGGTCTGAGCTTATAGCTCATAGTCACAACTGGGAGCACGGCAGACTTCACTCGCTTCAGGACCAGTCTTTTTCAAATGGCAAGGCAAGATATCCCCCTATCCCTACCATCATTGCTTTATGGTGAAGATAAGGTCCTGGAATGGTCCACAAGATGCCGTTCCTTATGGAAGTGACCAGTGGTGGTGGAGAGAGGGACCCTTTAGAGGTCTAGGTCCATCATATGTGTATGAGAATCCAAAGTTTCCCTAACTAGGGCCCCAGATGATGGGGTGGTGTGATATGGACCAAACAGGCCATTATTAAGTGGGTCAGTCCCTTGCCCTTATCCAACTTTTGTAGTCCTCTATCTAATGATCTTAGGTCTTCTCTCAGTTGTTTAGGTATTGAGTATCATTTGTTGAGTCCAGCCAGAGTTAGGTTTTTGGGATCTGTCTTCTTGGGCCCATTACAATATTCACATAGACACTCTCACACAAAGTGTGTGTGTTATACCTCCCTTTGGTGACCTGAATTCTCAGGATTTATTTTCATTTGCTTGTGTCAGTTCCCTGGCTTTGTTGTTTGTTTGTTTGTTTTTGTTTGTTTACATTCCCCAAATGAATGAGACAATCCAGTGTTCAATTTCACCTTCTGGCTTACTTAGCCTGGATCAACCCACTTGTTCTTTTCAATTTCTCTGTTTTTATCTAAAAGACTAATAAATAAATAAATATATTTTTTGAAAAAGAGACAGAGTGACACAGAAAAAGAAAAAGTATCAAAACTTCCCCCCAGAGCAGTGGGGACCAGGCTTGAGTCTGGGCCTTATGCATGGCAAACCAGGCACCCTCCCTGGTGAGCTATCATACCAATTTATAATTCTAATTTTAAAAGTTTTTTTTTTTTTTTGGTTTTTATGAGAGGGAGAGGGAGAGAGGAGGAGAAGAGAGATGATCAGAGTACTATTGAACTGCAGAGCTGGGGACTGAACCTTTGACCTCTGGGGCCTCAGGCATGCAAGTGGATATTCTGACAGGCTGAGTTATCTCCTTGCCCTATTTTTTTTAGCATGTACAGAAATAATTTGTGTATAGTTTTCTGATTGTTCTCTTTCAATTTGTGTGATGCAAGGTGTTTCTTCTTTGATTAGAATCTGTTATTGCATTAATTTTCTTTATGCTACTGGTCCCCCAAACATACCTCAAATAAAAGCATACAAGATACTCTGTATGAGAAGAGTTACTATTGATAATCTTTAAAAAGATGCATTTTTCTACTCTTATTTTTTTAATATTTTATTTATTTATTCATGAGAAAGACACACAGAGAGAGAAAAAGAACCAGACATCAGTCTGGTACACGTGCTGCTGGGGATTGAACTCAGAGCCTCATGCTTGAGAGTCCAATTCTTTATCCACTGCGCCACCTCCCGGACCACCATTTTCCTACTTTTATAAATATGGAATGGTAGGCAAACATTGATATTTATATTAAGAGTTCTAGACATGTATTTCTATAGACAAGAACTTCTTAATTACATTTAAAGTTTATGAAGCATACACTGCATATTAGACATGATGTGAAGCCCTTATTCATATGGCCTTAGGTAGTTCTCAAGCTGAGTAGTTATCAGTGTTAACCCCAATTTATGAAGGAAATACTGAAACTTGGACAGGTGAAATAGGCTGTCTAATGTAGTATCTACAAGATTTAAATGGAAGTACTGAATTTATTCATTCATTTGTTATGTTCATTTATTGGACAGATAACAGAGAGAAATCAAGAGGGAAGGAGATAAAGAGGGAGAGAGAGCCCTGCCCCACTATAGAAAGAGAAAGACAGGCTGGGAGTATGGATGGACCTGCCAATACCCATGTTCAGTGGGGAAGCAATTAGAGAAGCCAGACCCTCTACCTTCTGCACTGCATGATGATCCTGAATCCATACTGTCAGGGGGATAAACAATAGGAAAGCTTCCAATGGAGGGGATGGGATATGGAGCTCTGGTGGTGGGAACTGTGTGGAATTGTACCTCTCTTACCCTACAGTTCTGCTGATCATTATTAAATGAATGATAATATAAAAGAAAAAGAAAACAGAGGGAGAACGAGAGATACCTGTAGCATTGTTTATTGCTTGTCATCTTTCCTCCTGTAGGTGGGGACCAGAGGCCTGAACCCAGGTTTTTGTACACTATAATACGTCTTGTCCACCACATGCACCACAGTCCAGTCTGTATAAGCACTAGAATTTAAACCCAAACCTCCCAAACTCCTAATATTTTCAATCTATCCATATCCAAACCTTCCAAACTCCAAATATTTTCAGTCTATCCATATCCAAGGTGTAAAAGTTTGAGCTGGACCCTAGACAAAATCTAAACAATTTCTGAGAGTCCTCTGTGAGTGCTACTTCCTAAGCTTTATTTGTTAGTTCATGGGGGTTTTATTCTTCAATTTGCTTATTGGACTAATATCCTGATTTTGATTTATGCACTCCAAGATTGACTTCTTTCTTTTCTTTTTTCTTTTTCTTGTCTTTTTTCTTTCTTTTGCCTCCAGGGTTATTACTGGGGCTCGGTGCCTGCACTACGAATCCACTCATCCTGGAGGACATTTTTTCCCACTTTTGTTGCCCTTGTTGTTGTTATTGCTATTGTTTCCACTGATGTTGTTGGATAGGACAGAGAGAAATTGAGAGAGAAGGGTAGACAGAGAGAGGTAGAGAAAGATAGACACCTGCAGACCTGCCTCACTATCTGTGAAGTGACTCCCCCGCAGGTGGGGATCTGGAGGCTCAAACCAGGATCCTTACACCTGTCCCTGTGCTTGGTGCCATGTGCACTTAACCCTCTGTGCTACCACCCAACCGCCTAAGATTAACTTCCTTATTTGAACAGTGAGCTCCACTTCTGGATTCCATGTAACCGAGGTTTATACTTAGCTACGGTTCAGAAGCACAAACTCGGGGCCCAGAAGGTGGTGCACCTGTTTAAGTGCACACATTACAGTGTGCAAGGACCCAGGTTCAAGCCTCTGGTCCCCTCCTGCAGGGGAAAAGCCTCACAAGTTGTGAATCAGGACTGTAGGTATCTCTGTCTCTCTCCCTCTCTATCTCCCCCTTCTTCACAATTTCTGGCTGTCTATCCAGAAATAAATAAAGATAGTTAAAAAATAAAATAAACCTTAAAAAGAAGAAGCACAGGCAAACTCACATTAATGAGATCTCTTTCCAGCCTTACCCCCAATATCTATGTATTTACTTTCTATGAGAAAGAAAGGGGAGGGTGAAACAACCAGAGTGCCACTCAACCACAGCTCTTTTTAAATGAAAACAATAATAGCAAGAGCAACATACCATTGTATTTAGAAACAGTATCTTAAAATGTCCAAACCCAAAGCAGAGAAAGAATGGTGACTGGTAAGGAAAATAGGGAGTTTCTAGGGGCAGATACCATAATGTTTACGCAAAAGACTTTTATGCCTGAGGCTCCAAAGTTCCAGGTTCAGTCTCCCACATCATTATAAACTAGAGCTGAGCAGTGTTCTGGAAGAAGAAAAAAAAAAATAGAAGTAGCTCTTCAATGCTTATCAAGTAACACTGTATACTGTCTAAAGTTAGGCATACGTATACTATGTATATGTACTTAGACAATTGTAAGGTGATAGCGAGGAGTTAAATGTTCTTACCAAAAAAGACACAGAAACCTTAGGAAGAGATTCTTTGCATTTTCTGAATCCTTCAGATTTGCAAGGAACCAGACTAGAAGTCAGCCTGCTATTTGGTGAAAGACCATTGATACACTTTTCATTCTTGACTTGTATTCATTCCTGTCAAAGAGTATCCCCAGAGGGGTGGTCAAAGTCTTGGTAGCTTTCTTTCAGACTTTTCTGTTGTCATTACTGCTTCCTCCTCTTCCTCTTTGTGCATGCAACAGCAAAGCAGACCCCATCAGGCACCCTGACAATAGTGAGTCCCAGGACATATACCTGGTTTGAAACTATCAAAATTAATGACTTAATTGATTCATAACTTTAAAAAAAAACACAAAGTAGAAAAGACAGGGCCCCATTAATCTACTTTTCTGAATCAAATTATCAGAACAAACAGCAATATTAGCCCATCAGAGTAAATACTCATGACATAAAAGAACTGGTGTTAAATCTATTGATTGTTTTCTGACTGCCCCCCCCCCAGCTAAGTCTAGAGCCAAATGGGTTTATCTGTAAGTTTTATCAAACTTTTAAGGACCTGTGCTACTTATCTTTTCTAAGATCTTTTAAAAAATAAATGTAGATAACACACACGAATTCCTAACTCTCTCATATCAAAAGCTGAGAAAGACATCACAAAAAGGAAACTACAAACCAATATCCATAATGAACATCAGTGCTGAGATCCTGAATACAATCTTCGCAGACTTGATTCAGTATTACACACACACACACACACACAGTCTACATAATGCCCAAGTGAGATTTATCCCAGGAATTCTAAGAGAGCTCAACATAGATAAATCAGTTGCTATCCACCATACCAACAATAGGAAAACCTCAAATCACACAATTATCTTAATTTCGAGAGAGCTTTTGATCAGATTCAACATCATTTTATTTTATTAATTACTTTTATTTATTTATTGGCTGGACACGGCCAGAAATCAAGAGGGAAGGGGGTAATAGAGAGAGAGAGACATAAAGACATCTGCAACACTGCTTCACGGCTCACAAAACTTTCCCCCTGCAGGTGGGGGCTCAAACCTGGGTCCTTGCACATTGCAACCTGCGCTCAACCAAGTGCAATACCACCTGGCCCCTCAACATCATTTTATTATTGTAAGTCAAAGGCAGTGTGGGCTGTTCCAGACTCTTGGAAACAGAGCTGGCAGTCAGCTGAGGTAAAGAACAAACACCTCATCACAGACCCCTGCAAGCGTCAACCCGGCTTTGACCTAGCACGTTATGATTGGGCCCTCCTCAATCGCTATCGAACAGGCCATGGCCGGTGCGCCGCTATGTTCCATCGCTGGGGAGCCAGAGACGACCCGAACTGCCCCTGCGGCTCCAGACAGACTATGACCCACATAGTCAACGACTGCCACCTCTCCAGATTCAAAGGAGGTCTCGAAACTTTACATCAGGCTCAACCTGACGCTGTTGACTGGCTACGGAAGAAGGGCAAACGCTAGAAGAAGTGTGGGCTGAGGTCTGATTCTGCTTTAACTAAGCTTCAGTAGCTGTTGAGTTTCCTCCAAAACTTCGTGTTTGATAGAGAATTGCTTCCCCACAATTTGATTCTCAGCATAAACCCAGATTTCTGGGGTCTGGCAGCACTGGCTCTCATTTTGACCCCAGAATGTAACTTCCTAAACTTGGTTAACTTCTATTTCTTTTTACCAGAGCACTGCTCACCTCTGGCTGACACCTTTGGAGCCTCAGGCATGTGAGTATCTTTGCATAACCATTAAGTTATCTGCTCCCGCCCTTGCTTAACCTTTAACTGTTACCATTTCCTCTTAAACTTCTCAACATTTTCATCCTCATTCAACCAATTTGCTACACTAAATTTCTGCTCTTTATAGGATAGGTTCTGCATGCTGACAGATAACAGCATTCTCTCTAGTATTCTGCAGAAACTAATGTGGCAAGTTACTTTCTTCTTAGTGTTTACAAAATATTATTTATTTTGAATATTATTTAAAATAATATTTCTTCCTTAGAAATATTATTATTATGGGCCAGGTTGTGGCGCACCTGGTTAAGTGCATACACTACAGTGTGCAAGGATCCATGTTCAAGCCCCTGGTCCCCACCTGCAGGAGGAAAGCTTCACGAGTGGCGGATGAAGCAGGGCTGCAGATATCTCTCTGTCTCTCTCCCTCCCTCCCACCCCCCTCCCTTCTCAATTTCTCTCTGTCTCTGCTCAATAATAAATAATGTATATATAAAAAAAGAAATGTCTGGGTTCAGGCTCTGTTATTTTGTCTTTTAACATCAAAGTAATAGCCTTCTCTGGTTCCTCATATTACTTACTTTCAGTATTTACTTTTTTCGTAATAATTTTTAATATACCCAAACCATTCCAGGTCTCATTTGACTAGCAATGAAGTCACATAGTAGGAAGACTCTAGTTTTCATTTAGTTCTTCCCCAGCTATATTCTTTATGGCCGTGACAGCTGAGTTTCATCAGCAATATTTCCTATTGCTATGTATTGGCAATGTCCTCAGGCTTGTCTGATACACATTTAAGCACTGTATTTTGAGGATCAATAAAGATAGCAAACTTGTTACTTAAAGTGGCTGGATTTATGGCAATTTTTACAGAAAACTATAAAATGAATATAGGTATAAACATTTTTTTTTCAATTATGCACTAGTTATATGTGTTTATTTTGACATGGGTATGTAGAAACCATTTTCAGAACCATTATCTTATTCAGAATAAAAGTATGTTTTATTCTTTAAAAAAAATCTATTGATTGTTTTAAAATAACTCCTAAGAACATAATCCAGTTGTGTGGCTCTGCTTCCAAAGACACTATTCTTAGAATATCTTATGTGTGATATATATTCTGGAAGGACAAGATACAATCTTAGTTGTGTCTTCTTCCAGTGTCTAGCACGTGTCTGCAAAGTGAATGGAAACAGATAGTAGTTAATGAATGAATGAATGTTGTAAAGGATGAGCATTCAAAAAGAAAACTTCACAGAATGCAAAGAAATATTAGGCATAAAATTGTCTCCTTCTTTACTAGTTTAGGAAATAAAGATCATTATATCCCCCCCCAAAAATCATCCCAGGTCTCACAGAAGCCAACCAAACTAATGAAAGTGGCCTTGCCAAGCTTCAAAAGACAGGAACCTTGTGAGCAAAGTGAGTCACAAGGAGCCCTTCTAATTGTGGCAGTCAAACAGGGTCAGGTTGTAAAAGGAAAATGCAGCATCTTCCCAGAGACCACAGGGTAAATCTCAAAGGTAGGCTTCAGCACATTCTCTTCTTTCTTTTCAACCGTCATACCTATGCTTGGAGCTTTAGAACCCAGCTAATAAAATAAAATGTACAGTTCTCACTATAGCTTTAAATAATCCAGAGAGCTACTATCAATCAGGAGCAAATTCATAGAATGTCAACTATGAATGTGATAGTGAATAGGAATAAAGATGTGTTTAAATCAGATTTCACAGAGAACAAGCACAACACCTTCCCTCCCCTCCCCCATCAACTCAGGACTCATTTTACCCCCTCCACCCTCCCCCACACACACCTCCAGTAAAGATCATGGGCTACACCAAAGTTCGCTTTTTCATCTATGTGAAAAAAGGTTTACAAAGTAGAAAAAGACGCCTTGTTCAATGCTAGAGTCCAACTCAGTGTCACTTGTCTTTTTTAATTGATCCATTTTTTTTCATTTCCTTTTATTGTTTTTTATATGTATTATTGATTAATTATTTAATTAATTTTACCAGAGCACTGCTAGGCTCTGACTTACGATGATGAAAGGGATTGAACCTGAAACCTTGGAGCCTCAGACATGAGAGTTTTTTTGGTTGTTTTTTTTTTTTTTTTTGCATAAACTTTATGCTGTCTCCCTTACTCTTAATCCCTCCTTTTTTGAAATCAGATAGAACCATAACTAAAATAGAATACTCCTTCCACCTAGCTTCCCAGACTAGTTGAGGGAATGAACTCTTATCAGCATATCAGCAACTGTGGACTTTGACTTCTTCTCTTCTTGCTTCAGACTGTGACAGAAAAAAAAAACAGGGTTCCTAAGACTATCAGTGGTGTAGTTCCAAAGTGTCATTCTTCACCTTAAATGTCTACACAAAGATTTACCCTTCTGTCTGTCAGAAATGAGTGTGCTCATTCCTGTACACTGTTTTATGCTGGGATTCTTTTTATTATATCTTGAGTTGAACTATGAAGTCCTGGTGGCAGGATTCAGGGAACTTGCTTTCTAGGAGAACAGTCCATTACAGGGTATGCGCTCGGAGGACTCAGCAGAAGCATCATCCTGGGGTCCCCATTTCCTTCAGCCCATGGATTAGGTTCTTCAAAGAGAGTGTCGCTGGCCTGGGACACTATAATTATCTCAGCCATTTAAGGATTATGCTCCTGGGAGACTATAATTATCCCAATATTGTTGCATTCGGGGATATTTTACTTACAAGGGAGTGTCTTCATTTTTACAGGATCTTGCAAGGGGGCTCAAAGGGTGTGTCCTCTCTAATGTGGTTCCTAAAAGAAGTCAGAAATAAACAACTACATCTGGCATGAGGGTGGGGCCTGGCTGATTGCACTTCAACCAAGGACATCCGATGGGAGCAGAGAGGAACTAACTTCTTTCGCCTGCCTTAAAAATAGTTATCAGTTGCCGTGGGCCAAAACCTGGGTTCTCCAGTCTTTCCTTTTTAGCCCCACTCGTGGCCTCCCCAACTCCCATAAATCCCTCTGTAGTCTAAAGTCGATTTGTTTTAGGAAATTGTTAAAAATTCTGGAAGTTTAAGGTACAACTTCTTCCTGAGGTTTCTGTTTCATGCTTTTCACATCACAATGCCCCCTATCCCACTAAATCCAATTAAATGTTACTTGCTGTGGGAAATTATATATAACCTAAAACAGAGAAGAGCAGTTGGGAACAAAAATAAGTCACTGCTAAGTACAACTCAACCAAATTCCTTGATCAAAACAGCTAAAATGCAATTTATACTAAGTGGTGAGTGTTATTCCAAGCATTAGTGGGGCTCCTTAATTCTGAAGACATCCTGTGAGGTAGGTACTATGTCCATTTTACAGATGATGAAACCATGAAATGTCATTTGGGTGATTTGCTTAGTATCACAGCTCGTAGATGACAAGAAGAGGCCCAATCTCAGGCAGTCTGATGCCAAACTCACTCCTGCCTATGCCAACTATTGTAAGAAATATAGTAAGAAGAACAGATCAATGAGAGAATGCAATTCCTGGCAGCCCAACTCTACCATTGCTGGGGTCCTTTTTTTTTTTATTTCTTTTTGATAGAGGCTAAAAGACAGGATCAGAGATTTGGAGAAAAAAAGTGTGTGTGTGTGTGTGTGTGTGTGTGTGTGTGTCCAAGTTCTGCTTTCGAAGATTCTGGGATATATGCATGGAGTAGAAAGTAATCATTCCCTTTTTTAGTATTTACAACAGAGATCATAGCACCACAACCTTTTATGATGTTCTATTTGTTTCTGTTTTTCTTGTGTTTATGTGGCTTCAGATATTAGGCCTCTGTTGATGAAACCCATGTCAAGAAAACTACAAGCTTTCCCTAGAGATCATTTACTATTTTAACAAGGTATTTGGGGATTTTCTTGTGTCACAGAGCTAAGACTTAGCTCCAGCTTTAAGCGTATCTGTATCTTTTGTTTCCAGTAAACAATTATTGAATGACTAGTGGAATCTTGTTATTTCCAGCCCTACCATCTCTTTTCAACTCTAGCCAGACATATCCAGCTGCTTACTGATCTCTTCATGTGCATCTCAAATGATGGACAGATGGTTCATATGCATCTTATATTGTCCTTGTCTAAAATAGCATTTAACATCTCTCGTGGAAAATAAAAATGAGCTTTTGAGGTTCAAGGAGCTGGCACCATGGTAGTTCATGGGACCCGCATGTGAGAGTCTCAGGCTCCATCCCTAGCATTACTGATAAACAGAATGGATCAAAGTCATAAAATAAAAATTGAGAGAGGCCCTGTTGGTTGGAGGCAACATTGTTTCTCTAGCTTGGTGCCTGAATCTTCTGACTTGGTGCCTACATCTTCTGGCAGTCATGTTGTTTGTTTGTTTTTTATTTTTTCTTTCTTTTTGTTAGAGGGTGAGACAGAGAGAGAATCAAGAGGAAAGGAGACAACTGCAGCACTGCTCCACCACTTGTGAAGTTTCCCCCCTACAGGCAGGAACTGGAGGCTCCAACACTCATGGTAATAATATGTGCTCTACTCTATGTGCCTTCACCAGGTCCCCATAATTGAATACTTGATTCCATCACCACCTTAGCCTCTCAGAACAAAAACCTGAGCACCATTTTTGTTTTCATGTCTGTGCTGGGGGGGGGGAGGGGTGATACGTAGCTAAATCCTTTCAACCCCTTTCAGTACTGGTCTTTGCATTTTAGAAGTATATTACCCAACTGTAAAGTATGTTGCCTGAAGGTGCTGAATGTGGGGAATTGGTTGTCCTTCACTTTGAGGAGACTGTCTTGGCCTGTGTGCTGTTTGGTTTTGATTGGTTGTTGTTTGTTTGTTTGTTACCAGAGTACTGTTCAAGTCTGGTTTATGGTGATGCCACGGATGGAAACTGGGATCTGTCTGCTACATAAACCCTTGTTGCTATAAGTCCTAGTGGTCTTTATGGGCAGTTCAATATCTTGATGCCCCTGGGTTCACAGTTTAAGCCCCTCCCCCCAGATTCCCTGCCTGCCTTCCTCCAACCTGTGTTCTGTTTTATAAATACCAAAATGGTGACTGCTGCCACTGAGTAGGACTTTTTTTTTTATTTCTTTATTGGGGAATTAATGGTTTACAGTCAACACAAAAATAAAATAGTTTGTACATGTGTAACATTTCTCAGTTTTCCACATACATAACAACTGAATCCCACTAAGTCCTCTTCTGCCATCATGTTCCAGGACTTGAACACTCCCCCACACTCCAGAGTCTTTTACTTTGGTGCAATACAACTGTAGTCCAAGTTCTGCTTAGTGATTTCCCTTCTGATCTTGTTTTTCAGCCTCTGACTGTGAGTGAGATCATTCCGTATTCATCCTCTTTCTGACTAATCTCACTTAACATGATTCATTCAAGCCCCATCCGAGATGGACTGAAAATGTTGAAGTCACCATTTTTAATAGCTGAGTAGTATTCCATTGTGTATATATATACCACAACTTAATCATCCACTCTTCTGTTGTTGGACACCTGGGTTGCTTCCAGGTTTTAGCTATTACAAATTGTGCTGCTAAGAACATATAGGTACACAGATATTTTTGGATGGGTGTGTTGGGTTCCTTAGGATATATCCCCAAGAGAGGAATTGCAAGATCATAGGGTGGGTCTACTTCTAGCCTTCTGAGAGTTCTCCAGACTGCTCTCCATAGGTGTTGGACCAATTGGCATTCCCACCAGCAGCACAGAAAGGTTCCCTTGTTCCCATAACCTCTCCACCATTTGTTGCTGCTCCCTTTTCTGATGTATGACATTCTCACAGAAGTGAAGTGTTATCTCACTGTTGTCTTTATTTGCATTTTTCTGACAATTAATGACTTGGAAAATTTTTTCATATGTTTGTTGGCCTTTTTGATCTCTTCTCTGGTGAATATTCTTTTTTTTTTTTTAAGTGTTGGCAAGGATGTGGAGACAGAGAAGCTTTTTAAAAATTTTTTATTTATTTTATTTTATTTATTTATTCCCTTTTGTTGCCCTTGTTGTTTTATTGTTGTAGTTATTATTGTTGTTGTTGTCGTTGTAGGATAGGACAGAGAGAAATGGAGAGAGGAGGGGAAGACAGAGAGGAGGAGAGAAAGATAGACACCTGCAGACCTGCTTCACCACCTGTGAAGCAACTCCCCTGCAGGTGGGGAGCCGGGATTCGAACCGGGATCCTTATGCCGGTCCTTGTGCTTTGCGCCACCTGCGCTTAACCCGCTGCGCTTAACCCGACTCCCCTCTGGTGAATATTCTGCGTATATCCTCTCTCCAATTTTGGATGGGGTCATTGGCTTTTTTTTGTTGCTGAGTCCGGTGAGTGAACAGGACTTTTAAAGTCTTAAAAGTCTCTCCCTCACACCTGACCATGCTTATCTGTAACCACTTGTGGGTATGTGAGTTACTTAAGTAGTCACAGTTGTAAATTGGTGAGATTTCAGGTGATTTTTTTTTTTTTTAAATGAGTGATTTCAACTCAGTACCCTAGAGTAATGTACCGCAGCTGCTAATGGCTTGTCACATCACTGGAAGTTGTCTGGGGTTTATTTTTCTAGCTGGCTGTGGGAGCCTGAACCAATCAGAGGGTTTTAATTTCAGCCAGATTTCCCCCCCCCCCAAGCACCGTGGTTTCAAGCAGGCAGTTCTAATATCCTGTTGCCCCTGGCTTCACAGGATAAGCACCCAGATCTACCTTCCTGCCACCATCAGTGTGCTCTATTCCCAGTTTGGCTCCAGCCTTCACAGAGTATGGCTTTTTGAGTCCTGAGAATCTCTCTTTCACCTTTTTTCCATCCATTATGCATGTGTCTGCACTCACCTGTGGCTCAGTGAGTTTCTGATGAAATCCTGGTTATAGTTTGTTGAGTTTTCAGGTGACTTTCATTGTTTTTTCTAGTTGATCAGGAAGAGCATAGTGAGACTGCTGTTACTCTATGGCCACACCTCCCCCCAAATAGGGAAATTTTAAGAGATTATATATCCCTGGTGTTTAGGTAATATTGCCAACCATAGTTATTGGGATGTCAATGTTGTGGTTAAGCTAAAAATAGCATGTTGGTCAAATGATATGGAATGTGTTAAAATATCCAAACAGACTAATACTAGTATATAATATTTTACTCACCCTCTATATTGTAATATATCCTGCTTCTTCCTTTTATAATGTATCGACCAAGATGGCAAAATATGATGCAAATATACAAACTGTAAGATGAATGTGGCAAAACATAACTAGACGACGTCTAGTAGTGTGTAAAAGGAAGCATTCATAAACATTAAAGAATGAATTATTATTATTATTGGAAAAGATACACTAGGTCTAAGGGACAGATGGCAATAGGTTTAAGTGACAGGTAGAGATTAGATACACTCAGAAAGCAAATCAGTTCCACAGCCATATAGATGAACCAGTCATGAACACAGATACTTCCTGAGCTTCAAATGATGCTCGTGTAAGCAGATCTTCCTGCCTGTCATTTTGAATTTTTTTTAAAAAGCAGTGATTGAAAGCCAGTTTTGTACCCCACTTGTTCCAGACCTCCTCTCTCTCTCTTCTCCGCGGTGCAGCCCGACACCTGGCCACAACAACAACATAGGATAGTCTTCCCTCACTCCAACCCCACCTCCCATCAAGGAGAATTTCATGCACATATCTTGCAAAACAACACAGGATAAAAACCAAAATTCCTGGAAATAGAGAATATCTTTGGCTATCACTCCATCTCAAAATATCTGAATTTCCTCCAAATGAGAATGTGAAACTTTAATATGATACAATCTATTAAAAACCAAGACCTCAAGAGTCAAACCAATGTGCAAGTATTTAAAACAGCCATTAACACAATGTCTTCCTGCATACCTATATAATATAATTAATCTAAACTTTGTGACTCAAGAAGTTTTCACAGATTGGAGGCTTTCACAGGTCAAATCACTATACAAAAAGGATTTTTCTTTATTTTTTTATGAATTCCAATAAGTCTGAGTTAAATACAAGTATAGGTCATGAGTATCCCTTTTACTTATTTATTTGTTTATTTTGTCATTGCCAGTGCTTCACTGTTCCAGGTTGAGTTTTTCAGCTAGAAAGAGACAGAGTAGTGAGACCAAGACTCTGACTGGGGAAAAGTCATTACAACCCCAAACCTTCCCCTAGTGCTATAAGGGGCAGACTTAAACCTAGATTGTTCTCATGGTAAAGTAGTCACCCTTCCAGGTAAGCTATTTTGCTAGCCCATTCCAATTTGATGTGATTTTTTTTTTCTTTTCTTTCTTTTTTTTCCCCCCACCAGGATTATTGCTGTGAGTCTTGTGCCTGCACAATAAATCTACTACTCCTGGCAACCATTCAATAGATGATCAATAAAAATTCCTGAGTGAATAAACTTCAAATCTCCTTTGACTGACCACAGTATATACCAAAGAACTTATTTAGCTTTCACTAGCTTTTGTCTACTTGCACCATGAAAAAGATAAAAGGTAATGAATTTTGACATATGCCCCTTAAGGTATGTCGTGGAGTGATTCCAATGTGCATTTACACATGTTCTGATTCAAAATGATTCTCAGCTGAAGACAAGGCACTAGGAGAGCTTTTATGAGGAGAGGAAATGGACATTCTTGTGAATTAGAGATTAAGATCACACTGGCTACTGAAGTCATCCCTGTCTGGATCACTATATCATTCTTTTCCTTTTTTTTTATTTTAACTTTAAAAAATTTTTATCTTTATTTACTTATTTATTGGATAGAAACAGCCAGAAATTGAGATGGAAAGGGGAAATAGAGAGGGAGAAAGAAAGATAGACACCTGCAGCACTGCTTCACCACTGGAAAAGCTCCCCCCACCCACCCACCACCCACCCTGCAGGTGGGGATGGGGGGATGGGGCTTGAACCTGTGTTCTTGTGCATGTAATGTGTGCTTTTAAGCAAGTGCGCCACCACCCAGCCCCTCATTCTTTCTTTATCACATGCGGGTTTTTTTTTGTTTGTTTGTTTTTAACCAGAGCACTGCTCAGCTCCAGTTTATAGCAGTGCAGGGGTTTATAGCTAGGAGTTTGGAGCCTCAGGCATGCGAGTCTCTGCATAACCATTATGCTATCTGTCCCCGCCCTCACATGCTTCATAATGGACACTTTACTATAATCTATCTGTATCACTTGCAACAAATTTATAAATAGTGGATCCATATCTAAAATGGTTATACCAGTTACAGTGATTTTTAAATATTTGTAGCAGCAGAATACTTTTTCCAAACAAAATATTAACCAGAAACCCAAGGTAGAAGGCATACGTAAAAGGCATAAATTCTATCTCATGGGCCCTGGTCTATATCCAGGTTCTGTGGCTTTGTTAGGAAGTGTGCCACCCACTGTGGAATTAAGGAGTCCTATGAGCTAGGAAAGGTCTCCCCAGAGTAATGGAGCTGAAGGATTAACAATCTCAGGCCTGGAGTCTCCGGGCACTGTCTGAAGTGTCACATGTCAAGGTGGTCCTGGCTGCATCGATTTGGTTGAGATCTGCAGATGCAAATGCAGTATCAAATGGTATAGACCAGGAGAAGCATGGAGGAAAATGAGCCAGGCCCCAGAGATTCCAGGACTGGGAGGAATATGGGCTTTATAGAGATTGGGGACTGTTCCGTCTACCTTAGAGTTTAAGAAGGCAATAGATAATTATTGTTATAATCAAGTTATTTGGGAATTTGGTTTACTTTGAAAACCCCATGGTTAGGATTTACTGTACCATACAAGAGCTTACCATGATTTATGTCATTTAATGCTGTTTATAATTAACTGTATCTTATGTGCTAACAAAACCAGTTGCTTCTGGTCTAAGATTATAAGTGATTTAATATTTTTTAAAAGTCATTATTAGAAATGCATTAACAATTTAAACCCACTGTTAAAATTCAGTCAAGTTACCAATTTGAAACCTTAAGTGCTTAGATTGAAAGACTATATTCTCAGAACTGGGGTCTATGCATAAAAATGTTCTAGATATCCAATCTATTTCCCCCCTCGTATTAATTAAATAGTGACGTATAAGACTGTAAGTTAATAGGAGTGTATATTAACATCATTCCTGTCACCAAAGGTCTGTGTCCCTACCCCCACGCTCCCATAGTAGAGCTGGAAATCTACCTTCCCCCTCCCCCCAGAGTTTCTTACTTTGGTGCAATACTTCAAACTCAGTCAATTTCTGTTTCGCATTTCCCATTTCATTTTTCTTTCTCAACCTCTGTTTATATGTGACATCATCCCATACTCATCATTCTCTTTCTGACTTATCTCACTTAACATAATTCCTTCTAGCTTCATCCAGAAAGGTCGGAGAAGGTGAGTTTATTATTCTAGACTTCCTAGCTTCTTCAAACATGAAGACCCCAAATCTCATCTGCTATATTCTTGCCATTAGGCTCCTGCTTACTGAACAATTTTTCTGCCTTATATTTTAATGCTTTTCAGCCACCAAGTTGCAGATGCTACCATGATGCCAATATGATTTCCCAGGGCAGACGACCTTACCAATATGTCCTGGAATGTCACCTCTCCAGAGCTCTGCACCACTAGGGAAATATAGGGATGCATTGGATCGACCTTCTCGTGGTGCATCCCGTGAGTACCCATTCATTGGGGAAACTGATGATCCTTCCTAGCCGACTGAATCCACATGGATCCCAGTCACTTTCAAAGCCAGCAACAAGCAGCTCCTGACAGCTTTCAACCTGACGTTGTTGACTGGCTACGGAAGAAGGGCAAACGCTAGAAGAAGAAGGGAAATATAGAGACAGGCTGGGAGTATGGATTGGCCTGCCAACATCCATGTCCAGCAGAGAAGCAATTACAGAAGCCAGACCTCCTACCTTCTGCACCCCATAAAGATCTTTGGTCCATATTCCCAAAGGGATAAAGAATAGAAAATCTTCCAATGAAGAGGATAGAATACAGAACTCTGGTAGAGGGAATTGTACCTTTCTAACCCTATGGTCTTGTCGGTCATTATTAAATCAACTAAAGAAAAAAAAAAAGGCATAAGTCCTTACATGCAGGTTCCCTGTTTATAGAAGGGAGTGCCAGGGGTGGAGGTAGATAGCATAATGGTTATACAAAGAGACTCTAAAGCATCACTTTCAACCTTGCAGTGGACATAGACTTGAGGCATCAAAGAGGGGACAGCCTCTTTCCCTAGTAGTAATGACTTGGGAAGGTTCTAGTTGAGAATATCCTATCACAAAAATAGAGGAAACCTGAATTCTGAGGAAAGCTCTTGGATGCCTCCATCCTGCCCCTGCAAATAACATCAACTTTTGCATGAATGAGAAATAAAAAGTTTGGAGGCCAAGAGAGAACCTACCTAGTATATTGCTCACTTTTTGTTGTTGTTGTTGTTGTTGTTGTTGTTATCACTAGGAATTTACTGCTCCAGAACTCTTCTTCCATAATGCTAAAAGCTAGATTTTACATGGGTTGTATGCATGGCAAAGCAAGTACGCTATCAATGTGAGCTATTTTGCTGACTCTATAGTGTATACCTTGCCATGTGTGAGGATCTGAGTTGGAACCCCCAGTAACTATATGAGAGCATCTGCATGGAGTAAATTTCACAAGTAGTAGAGCTGTTATGTTTCTATTTCTTTCTCTGTCTCTGTCCCTATCTCTTTCTTTTTATCTCTTTATCTCTCATCCTCGAGCTAAAAAACAAAGAGAAAAAAGTGTCTGCTGGGAGAAGCAGAATCTTGAAGGTGTAGGGCCCCAGAAATAACCCTGGAAACAAACCAAAAAGGGGAGAGGGATATAGATGTTTATTATGTTAAGACAATTCTGTAAAGATTTCTTTCCTATGAACAAGGACCTTGTGTATTAGGAAGATGGGGAAACATGCCCATAAATTGATCAGAGGATAATATAAGCCATACTACTGAGAAAAATTGGATGGTTAGGTTGTCATGTGAGGAGAAGTCTGGAAGGCTTCACAGAGTAGGTAGCCTCTGTGAAGGCCTTGAAGAATGTCATGTAGAATTTGAAGAGGTCACAAAGGTCACTGGGCTAGCGGTTGAAAGGAACATCACAAATATGCCTCCTCTAATTGGGAAATACTTGACTTCTCCTAGTGCAGGAATCTATAAAAGGATGGTGATAGCTTAAGTTCCATCTGATTGTTTTTCCAAGTGAGGAAGATCGAGCCTGGTTTGTTTTTTTAGCAAACCATATTTTTAGTAGAGTCCATTATGAATCTTACATTTTTCAAGCTGTCTCAAAGCTTATTTTATGTTGACATATTTCAAAGCTTGCAAAATTCTTGCACGGGCCGAGCTAGGGAGTGCAAAATGAAAGGGAATCTCAGAGACCAGAGCATTACTTCATAACCCATTTACGAAGAGAGCACTTGAGAGAGAAATGATCATTGTGGAATCCCAAGTGTTATCATCCTGTTATTTTAAAGCACTCCTGTTTATAGTAATTCTGCTTGGTGAGAATTTACTGCAAACCAGGTGGTCACCTCCTGCTCCTCAGAACAAGTCACCAACCCTGACTACTGCCAGCAGCTCTGGAATCATAATACTCGGGGGAGCTCTCAGGATCCCTTTATGTCAGTGTCCTGTTATTTCACATTCCACAGGGCAAAACCATACACTCTTGGGCTTAGTATAAGGCATGAGTGTTTGGATTTAGTTGAGCTTCCAATACCTGATCCTAATTGGTCTGTTTGGTGATTCATTCAACAAATGTTCAATCATGAACTGTCCTTTGCAAAATGTGGCAATGAGAGTCAAGAGGAGGTAAAGATGAAGATGTGACTCTTCAAAGAATTCAGGTTTCCCTCAGACTGACACAATAGCTCACCAGGGAGGGTGCCTACTTTGCCATGTGTGTGACCCAGGTTCCAACCTGGCCTCTACTATACTAGGAGGAACTTCAGTGCTGTTCTGTCTCAGTCTCTCTCTCTCTCTCTGTGTGTGTGTGTGTGTGTGTGTAAAAGCCAGCCCAGAGTGGTGAATCCCTGGGGGGAGAGAGAGAGAGAGAGAGAGAGAGAGGGAAAACATGCAAGCAAGCCAGAGAGAGGGAGAAAGGGAGAGAAAAAGAGGAAGAAAGGAAGGAAGGAAGGGAGGAAGAAAGAGAGAGAAGAGGAAGGCTCTGTTACTAGGTTTTGAGGTTGCTCCAGATATTTGTTTGGGTATATAGGAGTTTCCCTCAGTATTGTTTGAAATCAAACGACATCCTCTGATTTTGGAGCCGTGCCTCTTAAAGAGCTAATTCTTACACACACACAAAAAAACTAAATGCAAATGTTAACCATGACCAAAGTCAAACCCTTCTCTTCCTCTAGTTAGAAAGCCAATAGGGGTCCTACAAAACAGTTGGAGACTGATCTGAATATCATCTCATGCATTGTAGAATCAATTTGGTCACCCTAGATTTTCACATATAAGTGCCCAAAGAAAGGTATCTCTCTCCCCCTCCCTAGACTGCTGGATGAGGTTTTTGCTCAACCATCAAACCAGCCAATTAACAAAATCCATAACTAGGCTTGGCATCTAGAACATAACTTACACAAAAGACACCCTATGAAAGGCAAGAAGGAAGAAAATGTTCCCCTACAATCTGGAAACTGTTCGTCTTAATTTAATAATTAGAAACAACAAGAGCAGTGCTCATATCTGTTTCACCATTCTGCTTCCAAATACACCTGGCTCTGACATAAATGGGACGAGAATAAGGTTTCTCTCCGTATTAGAAACATGCTATTACTTAAAGGCATCAGCTAAGAGTTTCAAAATACTGATAATCTTATCACACTCCAAATATGCTTTGATAGATCTTTTTGCAACTTCTTAAA
Organism: Erinaceus europaeus; assembly: GCF_950295315.1. Classification (NCBI taxonomy): domain Eukaryota; kingdom Metazoa; phylum Chordata; class Mammalia; order Eulipotyphla; family Erinaceidae; genus Erinaceus; species Erinaceus europaeus. Next base: position 16,616,473 of record NC_080169.1, read on the forward strand.
GATTTTTTTATGTATGACAGAGAGATCAGAGGATCACGTGGTCATATGAGGTGCCAAGAATTGAACCTGGAGCCTCTTGAATGAAATCATACATTCTAACCACTGAGTGATCTCTGGAGTTACCACTGTTTGGTTTTTATTATTAGTTATTTTGTTTGCCAGCAATCTACAAATTCATACCTTTTTTAATTTATTTATTTATAAAATGGAAACAGTGACAAGACCATAGGATCAGAGGATTATAATTCCCACCACCAGAACTCTGTATCCCATCCCCCCTCTGATAGCTTTCCTATTCTTTATCCCTCTGGGATCATGAACCCAGGGTCATCATGGGGTGCAGAAGATGGGAGGTTTGGCTTCTGTAGTTGCTTCCCTGCTGAACATGGGCATTGTCAGGTCTATCCATACTCCCAGCCTGTCTCTCTCTTTCCCTAGTGGGGCGGGGTTCTGGGGAAGCAGAGCTCCAGGGCACATTGGTGGGGTTATCTGTCCAAGGATGTCTGGTTGGCATCATGGTAGCATTTAGAACCTGGTGGCTGAAAAAGAATTAACATATAAAGCCATACAAATGGTTGATTAATCATAAACCTAAAGGCTGGAATATTGCAGATAAAGATTTGGGGGTCTCCATTTTGGAAATAGCTAGTAGGTCTATTATAGGTATATTCCAAAGGGCCCAGGACTTTATTAGTTTTTGCCTGAGCCTGACATTTGATATGCAGGTGGACCCAGGTTATTGTCTGGGGAGATGATGTCATAGCTGGAAAAAAGGCTAGAAAACTGGATCAGGGAAGAGAGTGGCTCCCAAACATGGGAAAGTGTATAAATATTATTGACTGTAAATCCCATCAATTGATCTAGGGCCCACATTCAGCACAGGAGCCTATGTAACCTCTACATCCCTGTAGGTCCGAACTCTCATTCTCTGATCATGAGTAGGAACGTTCTGAGTTGCACCAATTTCAGGATCCATTTTCTTCAGATGGTAGGTAGAGTATGTTATCCAACCCTCCTTCAGAGGATGGAACATTCTCCACCATTGTTGATCCAATTGAGGGCTCTGTCCTATGGGGGCCCCCAAAGGGGTCCATTATGCTGTTCCTGATGGAGATGACCAGAATAGAGAGAGGGATCTATTCCAGGTCAAAGCCCATCATGTCTGTGTGAGAATCCCAGGACTCCCCAACTAGGGCCTCAGCTGATGGGGTAGCCTGATAGTGACTAAGGAGGCATCATTAAAATGTGCCAGTCTCTTGCTCTTATTCAACTTTTGTAGTCCTTACTTTGATATATATCCATAAATTAGGGCAAAATATATACATTAAAGCAAAAGTGCACAATAGTTTGCAGTGAGTCAATACATGCAGCAGCAAGCATAAAGACCTACAAAGACACCTTAAAGTACCTAATGAAATAGTTTCTACATAGACCTAGATACCCTCCTCACCTACTCCCTACTACACTTCCCTCAGTCACTCCAAAGCTAACCTTATCATACTTTATTTATTTATTTTTTTTGTCACCAAGGAATCACTATTCTGGGCTAATTTTTTTTTCCAGATAAATAGAAACAGAATGAAAGAGGGAGAAAGGCTTCCTCCAGCATGGAGGTGGATAGCCTCAAAACGAGATCAAACATATAGTAAAGCAGACACACACCCAGCTGATCTATCTTGCAGGACCTATAACGTTTAATATAACAGTGAGATACATTCATTACACAGAACATCTAAGAAGGTAATTACCAAGGTTACAATGGGCAATCTGTGCAGAGATTTCTCCTTTTGTTCTTCTAGTATACTGTGTATTGTGGCTTGTTTCTTTTATGGTCTATTTGACTTACTTGTAGACATTTTTCAAACATGGGAAGTATTGACTTTGACTTGTCAAAGAACTGCGTTACAAAACTCAGTGTCTTTCTGACTGACCTATCGTCCTGTTTTCAAACATCAGTGTTAACTTGACCTGAAGCACCAAGAGACCAGTTTCCCTGCAGCTGTGCCATGTCACATAAAGACATCGACATGGTATATATATTAACTTCCCCAACTCCACAAGAGGAACCTTCCTCTCAAATTTATGTAGGGCTTCTCACCCCCTAAAATCTCATAATCTCACTTTTCAAAGGTCAAACTTTCATCCAAATAATATTTTTTCTTATCACTTCCTTGGGGGAAATGATGATTTATAAGACAGTTGTCAAGCATTGAGAACCCTACTACCTCTCACGCCCTCCCACCTCCCCGATTTATAGTTCTTAGCTCTGCTGTGGTAGAACGCACCTAGTAGTCTACAGCTCCTGTTTCATTCTGTGTTTTCCCTTTTCTTTAAATGTCTTTCCTTTTTTTTTTAAACATGTGAAATCTTTTATTTATTCCTTGTTGTTGTTATAGAACTGGAGCCTCAAACATACATGATTTCATTGTTGTGTCATTCAGTGAGAGAGGCAGAGACACAAAGAGGGAGAGACACAACCGTGTACAGTGGCTCTTTGGTACCATAGCACTTACGTGGCTGAACTCAGACCATGTGCATGACAAGACATTCACCCTACCAGGTGACCTACTTCTAGGGACCATAAATAAAGGAAACTCAAAAAATAATAATGATAAAGGTTAAGTCTGAGAGTAACAATACAAAATTTTTATATACTATAATATATTCAAATAAACAAAATGTGAATTGCAAAAAATAAACAAACAGGGGCCAGTTGGTTATGCACCTGGTTGAGCGCACACATTATAGTCTTCAAGAACCCAGGTTCGAGCCCCTGGTCCCCACCTGCTGGGGGGAAGCTTTGCAAGTGGTGAAGCAGTGTTGCAGGTGTCTCTCTGTCTCTCTTCCTCTCCATTACCCACTTACCTCTTGATTTCTGACTGTCTATCAAATAAAATAAAGATAATAAAATTTTTAAATTATTTTTTAAATTATCTTTATTTATTTATTGGCTAGAGACAGCCAGAAATCAAGAGGGGAGGGGATGGTAGAGAGGGAGATACAGAGAGACACCTGCAGCCCTGCTTCACCACTCGCAAAGCTTTCCCCCGAAGGTGGGGACAGGGGGCTCGAACATGGGTCCTTGTGCATTGTAGCATGTGTGCTCAACCACGTGCGCCACCACCCAGCCCCCTTAAAAATTATTTTAAAAAATAAACAAAAGTCAGTAGGTAAAAAAAAAATCAAAGTCATAGAAAAAGATATTAGAATATAGTTATCAGGATCTGAGGATGGGTGAGGGGTATAAAGAAATGCTAGTTATTGAGTCTACCTTTCAGTGAGAAGATAATCAGTTCAGAGGATCTGTCCACTGCACCCACCCATCCAATGAGTGAGGTCATCCACTCCACATCCATTCCCTGGTTATCTCACCCAGCATAATTCCTTCAAGTTTCATACAAGATATGATAGAGATTTTATCATTTTATAGTTGAATAGTATTCCACTGTGTATACATACTGCAAGTTCCTTAAACACTTATCTGTTGCTGGACATCTCGCTTGCTTCCATGTTTAGGCTATTGTAAATAGTGCTGCTGTGAATATAGGATCCAACTAGCTCTCATCTCCTGAATGTTTCTGTGTTCTCAGGATACGTGCCTAGGAAAGGAATTACTAGATCATATGGTAGGTCCATTTCTAATGGTCTGAAGAATCTCCAGGATATTTTCCATAGAAGCTGGACCAATTTACATTCCCATCTAAAGGGAAGAAGGGTTATTTTTTCACCACATCCTCAAAAGTATTTCTTGTTTCTGTATGTATGTACTACTCAGTAGGCCAAGTATTTTCCCTAGGATTAGCTGTCAAAAGGAAGTATTTATCAAGAAAAATTGATATACTGACATGCTGTAGAATTGCACTCAAAATGGTCAAAGTCTATAGTAATTCTAAGAATCAGACAAGGACTTAAACACAGGAAAGTTCATCACAATATTCTTTTATAATTGCAAAGAAAAAGACAAACAAAATTGTTGAAGTTGAAAGAATACATGGTAGGTCTAAATCCTATTATGGAATTACAACCTTTAAAATTGTGGAGGCTAGATAAAGAGCTTACATGATACGTGGAAATTAGCATTATATGAAAAGTTTTAGGTCAGAGTGCAAAGTCAGTGACCCAGAAGGTATCACAGTGACTAGGGCACTGAACTTTCAAGTATGAGGTCCCAAGTTGTATCCCCATCACATATACCAAAGTGATGCTCTGGTGTTCTCTTCGTCTCTCCCTCTCTCTCTCTCTCTCTCTCTCTCTCTATATATATATATATATATATATATATATATATTAATATTTAAATAAATTCAAAATCTGCTACATGGAAGAAAAATACTACAAATAATGGGTTAACGAAGGAAGGAAGGATAGAAGGAAAGAAAGAAGGAAGGAAGGAAGGAAAGAAGGAAAGAAGGAAGGAAGGAAAGAAGGAAGGGAGGAAGGGAGGAAGGGAGGAAGGGAGGAAGGGAGGGAGAAAGAAGGGATCAGTGAAGTGCAAGGGTTTCACTCACATACAGCCAATTACAAAGACCTTTGGAGGAGTGGGGAAAGAGAACCAGATTCCAACATTTCCAAAGGTTCACTGCTCTCACTCAATGCTTAAAGCAATCAAATGAAATTTGACAAACACCCACACTATCTATCGATATGTGTGTGTAGTTTTTATAAAACTTTTATTATCTTTATTTATTTAATAGAGACAGCCGGAAATTGAGAGGGAAGAGGAAATATAGAAAAGGAGAGAGACAGATAAACCTACAGCACTACTACACCACTTGTGAAGCTCTCCCCCTGCAAGTGGGGACTGGGGCTTTGAACCCAGGTCCTTGTGCACTGCAACATGTGCGCTCAACCACCTGGTCCCTAATGTGCATATTTTTTTTTAATCCTCCTTCCCCTTCCCCTATTTAGATGGGCAAATAAATATGCACTGCCTAGTAAAGAAAATGAATTGCAGGGCAATGAGGAAGCCAACAGGATAGAGAAAGTGAGTACCAGTACTTGTTAAAATTACTTCCAGATATGCGAGAACTTTCTCAGAACTAAAAAAAAAAAAAAAAAAAAATGGATGGAAAGAAGGAGATAAAGATTTAAAGGGAAATACTCTGTTCTTAAATTGGGTACACCACTGGGTTGTTGGGGTTTGGGGGCTTTTTGTTTGTTTGTTTGGTTGGTTGGTTGGTTTTTGCTGTTTTTTATTTAAGAAAGAAACACTAAAAAGACCCCTTGTGGTTACAAAAATCACATAGCTATGCTATGAGCACCAATAAAACTATTAGCTATTGGCTCAAAGCCAAAAATCCATTAATGACAGACTGGTATCTCTCCAGGAATGTAAAATGTTTTACTAAATAAACACTAGAGCAGGAAACATTCAACTTCTGTCATTATGTAAAACTTAAGTGTGATTCTGTCCTAAAGTGGAACAGCAAACAGGCCAGTTCAAAAAAAAAAAAAAAGAAAGAAAGAAGAAGAAGAAACTCTCTGGTACCAGGAGGAACCGAATAGTCCACCAATGTAATTTACAAAGCCGGCTATCCAATGCAGTACTATCGTTAGAGTAGCATTTCAAAAGCAAAATGAAAGAAGGAATTTGTTTAGTAGGAAGTAGAGTTAACCACCCAGGGTAATGGCTAGTAATTAAATTGTAATGACTGATTTTTACAGTTTTTCAAGGTTATACAAACAAAAGATTATGGCTAATTGAAATATGAGATTACAATAACAATTACTATTTGTGACTGGAGGCAACTACAGCTTTTTCACATGGATTTCCATTATTTCTTTGGTGTCATGAAACCTGGTGGAAAAAAAAAATGACCAAAAATTATGTAACAAATCTCTTGCAAGCATAGAGCCTCCAATAATAAATCAAAACAGAATAAAGCCTCATTTCTTCTAAGATACTGAAGATATCTTATGAATCCTGAATATGTAGGATTTTTCCGGTGAAATATATGCGTGCGCGAAGGCTGCAGGGACCAGTTTTCAGTTTGATGACGTTGGAATGTGCATCATCATTTATCAGGATTTAGTTGAAGAATTGGTTAAGGAATCTTTGGGATCCCTTAGGTATCCCATAGGTAGAATGATGTGTCATTGGACTATTGTAAGACAACGCAAGAGTGAAGCCAAACAAGTTTTTTTATTTCTTGCCTCCAGGCTTATCAAGGGGTCTTGGTGCCGCACTTCAAATCCACTGCTCCTGGCAGTTATTTTTTTTATTATTATTTTATTGTATAGGACAGAGGGAAATGAAGAGAGGAAAGGGAGATAGGGAGGGAAAGAGAAAGGCACTTGCAAATCTACTTCGCTGCTTGTGAAGCTTCTTCTCTGCAGGTGGAGAGAGGGAGCTCAAACCCAGACCTTTGTGCAGGTCCTTGAGCTTAGTACTATGTGCGCTTAACTGGGTGTGCCGCCACCTGGGCCCCAAACAACTCATCGTGAATGAAATAATCACCGTTAACTAAAGCACACCTTGCTTGCTATTTTCTCCTGACACACTATCCCCATTTTTTGGCATGAATCAATACCCTCCAGATGTCTTTAATCTTTGAGAAGCCAAAATAAATGTTAAAGTGTTAAATATAAGTGACAAGATTCTAATTCCATTCTTGAATATAACAATCTTCCAATCAATGATGGACCAGCTCTAAACATCCCTATTTATAAAAACAAGGCCAGGGGCTGGGGGAGACAGAATAATGACTATGCAAAAAGACATTCAAGCCTGAGGCACCAAAGGTCCCAGATTGACTCCCCAGCACCACCATATAGATTATATGGTTCAGGGAAAAAGAAATATAAATTTAGGTAGTATGTCAGGATCTGAGTATATGGAATAGCACCAGAAAATAAGGTATATATACAATGGACTAGTATTCAACTGCTTTTAAAAACATAAGATTTGAGTAGACGAGAAAAATAACCGGGTGCAGGTATGTTCTTTGGTATGAGGGCACCAGGGGAAATTTCAACATTATGGTGGCTTCTGTCTGAATGCTAAAGTCCATCCAACAATATAAAAAATAATAACTTCAGGGGCAAAGGGATGACATTTTGCCATTCACAGAGAAAAAAGTAAAGAAGTTAAGAGAATTATGTAAATTAAAATAAGTCAGAAGAAAATTAAAATAAGTCAGATGATCTTACCCATATGTGAATATTGGAAAATAAAATTGATAGACAAAACGGAAATAATAAAACAGTGGACATAAACCAATAGAACTAAGGCTACCTGAGGCAAAGAAGGGAAATGCAAAATGGAGGGGCTGTAATCAAAGGCATCGCATTCAGGCAATGGCACGGCCTGTGCAGCACACAAGTCACTGTGCATGAGGACCTGGATTCAAGTTCTATTCCCCACTTCAGGGGGAAAGTTTCAGGAAAGGCGAGGCAGTGATGCAGTGTCTTACCTTTTGTCTGTTTCTCTCTCTCCCCTTCCCTTCCCTCTCAATTCCTCCCCAGCTCTATCAAAAAAAAAAAAAAAAGAAAGAAGAAAGGACGAAAGAAAGAAAGAAAGAAGAAAGGAAGGAAGGAAGGAAGGAAGGAAGGAAGGAAGGAAGAAAGAAAGAAAGAAAGAAAGGAAGGAAGGAAGGAGAAATAAGTTGATAGTTGCTGGGAGTGATGGATTCATTGTGCAGGCACTGAGCCCCATTGATGACCCTCATGTCAATAAGAAGAAAGTAAGAGAGAGAGAGAAAGAGAGTGGGAGGAAGGGGGGGCAGAGAAAAAAGAGAGGAAAGAGAATGAGAGAGGAAGGGAGAGAAAGAATGAGAGGACAGAAGGGAAAGAAGAGGTGGTGAGTTTCATTTGTAAAAAGAACATTTTAATTAAAATTTTAAAAGATAGACAAAAACAGTGTACTAGCTACCACTGCAGTCTAACAGTCAGTCATGTAAGAGCTGCCTTACAGAGCTAGGAATTTCAGGGGTAGCTCTGCAGAATGCTAGGGTCAAGTTAGAAAAGTAAGACCCTTGATCTTTCAAATATTGTTACCACCTGTAGATAACAGAGAGGTAGAAAAATCTCGGTAGGATGATACCACAAAGGTCACCATGGTGGCAGTCCTCATCAGACCCTACTAACACTATCTGGATTTCTTTTATCAACTCTAGTTCCAGGAATTTTAAAAGAAGACACAAAATAAATAGTACAAAAGAAGCCCTTTCTTAAAAATCAATTTACCAAAAAGAAAAAAAGAATAAGTTCTTTTTTTCTGTACAGTGATAGTTCAGGAAACCACTTTGACAGGAAGGCTAAATTATGAATTAGCAAAATGTCTGAATGACAATGTCAAGATAATATCTGTTTCTTTCAAATATATGAACTGTTTGCCATAATAATCTGTCGACCAGGCTGGGGGTATGGATTGACCTGCCAAAGCTCATGTCCAGCAGAGAAGCAATCACAGAAGCCAGAACTCCCACCTTCTGCACCCCAAAGACAACCTTAATCCGTACTCCTAGTGGAGAAGAAGTGATAAGGGTAAGAGAACTCTGAACTCTAGTATCATCAGCACCCTGAGAGAAAGGAAGGAAAGGAGAGGGACATATGGAGGCAGTAATGTTATCATGAGTGCTTGTAGGAGAAGAGAGGATTGAGTCAGGGGAAAAAAGGGGGGCAATTATGTACAAACATAGACAGGTAGTTGTAGAGATGATGGTTGGTCCACGTCTACAGCCTTAGGAGAACTGTGGTGGCTTGCAGTGGGGAGACTGAAGATTCAAAACCCTAGTGGTGGGAATGAAATAGACTTATACCCCTGCTGACATGTAATTTTGTAAATCAATAATAAAACACTCATAAAATTTTTTTTAAATGAATAAATAGGCACATACAAGATAATAACAAGAAACATTAAGCTGACATCAGAAATCTGAATTTGCTTCCAAGCGTGAATTTTTTTTAATATTTATTTATTTTCTTATTTGTTGCCCTTTTTTTTATCGTTGTTTGAATTATTATTGTTGTTATTGATGTCGTCTTTGTTGGATAGGACAGAGAAAAATGGAGAGAGGAGGGGAAGACAGAGAGGGGGAGAGAAATATAGATACCTGCAGACCTGCTTCACCACCTAGGAAGCGACTCCCCTGCAGGTGGGGAGCTGGGGCCTCGAACCGGGGTCCTTGAGCCGGTGTGTGTCCACATGCGCTTAACCCACTGTACTACTGCCCGACCCCCCCAAGTGTTAAATTTTACATGAGTTTTAAAATAACTATTTCGTGCATATTAAAAAAATAATATAACAATCTAGGCCCTTACTTACTTAACATTGGTTGTAAGTATATTAGTATCTAAGTATCTTAGCTTTGACTTATAAATGCGACTAGATTAGACCCAAGACTATAGGTACCTGGCAACTAGGCCTTTTATTCTGATTTTCAGCTCAGATGGGTTAGTAATCACTGCCCAAAAAACCCCATAATGAAGGATTACAAGAGCAAGTCAAGGTACAAACAAGTATCATGGTTGACTAATGATGTCAACATCATTAGCCACAAGAATAGGCTCCCCAGGGATGATGACAGTACAGAGTACACCCCTTACAGTTTTCAGTCTGCCCAAAGTCAAGCGCACTTGATAAAAAAATAATAATAATAATCCATTTGCAATTAGAGAGTCTCTATAAACTTTATAACAAACAGAATCAAAGCTTATATTTATTTTTTATTCTATAATATTTATTTGTTGTAACTGAAGCAAAAAGACTTTCACTGCTGCATGGCATGTAATGGACTGACTGTGGGGTGCTGGGAACTGGTTTAAACAATTCAAGGCTTTAATTAGGTTGACACGAGGGTAAAGGGCAAATATCTAGGCAGCACAAAATAAGCAAGTATCATCAGGGGTTTAGAATACACTAGGTCCATAAAGTCCGTGAATAGTTATCATTTTAAAGATCAAACTGGTTTTTACCAGTCTGTGGGAAATTTCAACCAACACATTCTGTCTTAGCAAAACCAGTGATATCTGTTGCTGGTAATAATCATATATAATTTGACCCAAAAATTGAGGGAAAAAAATGTTTTACGAAGTCCTGCAACATCATTGTAACAGTATTAGAGAAAAGACTTCCATAGTTTGAATATGTAATTGTGGTAACTAAAAGGGGGGGGGGGGAGAAAGAAAGAAAGAAAGAAAGAAAAAATGAGAGAAAGGAAAAGGGACAAGGGAAAGGAATTATTTTATTTTATTTTTGGCTTTCAACTACAGTACAAAATTGACAGTGATTAGTGAAAAAGAACAAATTAGGCTAAATCTGGAAACAGATTTAAACAATCAGGTCCAAGACTAAGACTAGAAGCGTATTTGCTTTTTTTTTTTTTTGCCTCCAGATGTATTACTGGGGCTCGGTTCTTGCACTAGGAATCCACTGCTCCTGGAGGCCATTTTTCCCATTTTGTTGCCCTTGTTATTATTGTTACCATGATGTTGTTGGATAGGACAGAAAGAAATCGAGAGAGGAGGGGAGACAGAGGCAGAGAGAAAGAGAGACACCTGCAGACCTGCTTCACCGCTTGTGAAGTGACACCCCCGCCCCTTGCAGGTGGGGAATCCGAAGCTCGGACGGGGATTGTTACGCCGGTGCTGGCGCTAGGCGCCTTGTGCACTTAACCTGCTGCGCTACCACCCAACCCTCACAGATTTGCTATTTGAAGCAATAAAAAGAAATAAAATAATGGGCTGCGTACTATAGATAAAGCTTGGACCACCCAAATACACAGAATTTCTCACATTTTATATCATTTATGATCTACTATTGGACTAAAATACCTAAACTAGTTAAGCCATTGTCATCTATACCAAGAAGTCACTAAAATATTATGATTTGAGTGGAGTGTAATACACAACATATTTTTCAATTATACAAAGGAAAATACACATGAAACGATCATGAATACCAGAAGATAGCAATATCTCTTTTAAGTATTTTTAAAACTTTTTTAAAAATATTTTTATTAGTTGTTTATTACTGTATAGAGACTGAGAGGGGAAGGGGAAACAGAGAAGGAGAAAGAGAGAGAAAAACACCTGCAGCCCTGCTCCACAGCTCATAAAGCTTCCCCCCTGCAGTTGGGGACCAGGGGCTTGAGCCTGCAACCTTGCACACTGTAACCAGGTGCACCACCACCTGGCCATCTCTCTTTAAGTCTTGAGTATCAGGTGAGTGTGTATGTGTATACACACTGATACACTATGCATATGCTCACACACACACAGAGGCAACAGTATTCCACAAACAGGTAAATGTAAAGGTAAAAAATATGAAGGTGAAAAAGTGATAAAATCCTTATGACTCTCTTAAATGGAGTTAAGACCTATTAGGTCAGACCCTGCTGAGTAAATAAACTGCCCTAGTGTCAATTAGGAACTTTTGGGGCGGTACACTGACTTCTTTAGTCCCCTAAGGTACTGTTTAGTAAATTACTGTTCCAGTGAATTAAATGATACCCTTGAGGCCTGCATGAGTCAATGCACCTTCAAAAATGAGCAATTTACTCTCTTCTCACTGTGTGATACCACACACCTGCAACAGCTGAGCGCTCAAGATAAAATGCATGTGTTCATTCACTTCTTTACTCTGCTCATGAAGTTTTGGTTCTGGCCTAGACAGCATAGTAGGTGCTAGGAAAACAGCGGTGAAAGGACAGAAAAGGAGAGAGAAAGCTTCACAAAGTTGACAGTGGCAGAGGGCTTGTCAGGAAGGGGAGATAAACACTAAACAAACAAAGAACAAGCCATGACAGAAGTAATACCTGCGGAGAAGCAGAGTAAACAGGGGGATCAGTCAGAGAACTATCTCAGCAGTTCAACACAGAACTTATATGTCTGAGACCCCAGGTTCAGGGCCAGGAAGCTCATGTGCCAGCATTGAGTTGTTTCTCTCCTCTCCCCTCCCTTCCCTTCCCCTCCACTCTCCTCTCTTCTCTTCTCCCCTCCCCTCCCTCTCTCTTCTCTCTTTTCCTCTACTCTCTTTTCCTCTCCTCTCCTCTCCTCTCTCCTCTACCTCATTTCCTCCTCCTCCTCTTCCTCTCCCTCCTTTTCTTCCTCCTCTTCCTCCTCCTCTTTCTCCTTTTCTTCCTCCTCTTCCTCCTCCTCCTCCTTGCCTTCCTCCTCCTCTTCCTCTTCTCCTCCTCCTTCTTCTTTTTCTTCTTCTTCTTCTCCTTCTTCTTTCCTCTCTCTTTCATAAAAATGAATCTATCTTTTTAAAAAAGACTGGATAGTTATCTATCATGATGCTAGAATGCTTCCTGGGAACTGCCATATAATTTAAAACTAAATGCAGACAGAGAAACAGAAGGTAATGTTTGGGGGTGGGGGGATATTGTGACAGATACCAAAAGTTTCCAACTGAAAAGAGCTCGGAACGAGTTTCAGGAGGAACAAGAAGGTACATGCACCTTGTGGGAAAAGGCACAATAAGAGGTGACATTTTTGTTATGAACTAGGAACTCCTTTCCCAAGTCATTCCTGAAAAACAAACAATCCAATGAGAAAAAGGCAAGTGGGGGGGGGGGGACAAGCACATTTTGTTTTATTAATTAAAAAAAGGAAAATGTCGGGAGTCGGGCTGTAGCACAGCGGGTTAAGCGCAGGTGGCGCAAAGCACAAGGACCGGCATAAGGATCCCGGTTCGAACCCCGGCTCCCCACCTGCAGGGGAATCGCTTCACAGGCGGTGAAGCAGGTCTGCAGGTGTCTGTCTTTCTCTCCTCCTCTCTGTCTTCACCCTCCCCTCTCCATTTCTCTCTGTCCTATCCAACAACGACAACAACAATAATAACTACAACAATAAAACAAGGGCAACAAAAGGGAATAAATAAATAAAATAAAAAAAGAAAAGGAAAATGTCATTGCAATGTTCAGTAGTGGTGATACAGAACTTTGCAGAACAAAAACAATAACAAAAACAATATTCAGGAGGATGTGAGAGGGAAAGTTAGATGATTACAGTTTTAAGATGATCACTTTTCATAAAGTATAGTAAGGTCAAGTATGTTACAGTCAATTCTAATCACTGGATTTTCAAAGAAAAACAAGCTTCTAACTTGGCTATAATAATAATTAACAGGGGTCAGGCGGTAGCACAGCAGGTGAAGCACACATGGCTCAAAGCACAAAGACTGGTATGAGGATCCCGGTTCGAGCCCCCAGCTCCCCACCTGCAGGGGAGTCATTCACAAGTGGTGAAGCAGATCTGCAGGTGTCTGTCTTTCTCTCCCCCTCTCTGTCTTCCCCTCCTGTCTCCATTTCTCTCTGTCCTATCCAACAACAATGACATCAGTAACAACAATGATCATAATAACCACAACAATGATAAAACAACAAAATAACAAAAAATGGAAAAAAATAATTAACTACTGCTATTTTAAATGATTTCTAAGACTACAAGGAAACTCATCTATTCTCTTTAAAATTCATATTTCTAGTCCTGGAACCTCTGGGACTTTGCTTGTATTTCTTATTGTTTCTTCTCCCAATCCTTTAGCTTGTTATATGTTGGTCTGCCTATAATTCTGCTTCTAAGACCCCTTCTGTTTTGATCATCACGTTAGGTCCGCTTGCATTGCTTAACGCTGTGGTCTATTTACATAATCATTGTTTTGTTTGAGACCCACACTGGTTTAATCCCCACTGGTTCATGCTCTTTTTCCACTCTGCCCCCTCTCCTAGTCACATCCTGTTTTCCACCATTTAATCCCCACTGGTTCGCGTGTTTTTTCCTTCTCCCCACCCCCATCCTACGTACCTCCTCTTCCGACCTGACAGTTCCACCTCAGAAGATATAAAGAACAGGATTTTCTAATGAATGGAGATTGATTGATTGCACTGCATCCCCGCTCATCAATAAAGATTGAATTGCATTTCTACTCAGCCACAAGAGTTCCTGGCTCCTCTCCCACCTCACTGAGTAGGCAGCAGCCTAGGTTGGCTCTGGCAGAGTTCTCTCCAACCCAGAGAGCATGTGCCCCAGAAGAAACACCCTCAGGCTAGACTGGCATCTGGCACCTGAACAGGGACTGGCAGTTATACTGCCTCTGTTGAGCTCAACTAAATCATCACTAGCAGTGCTGCCAAGTTATGCTGCTACTGACTTATTATAGTGGATTGTCTCTAGAGACACCAAGCTTGAGATATCTACCTCTCAATCTCTTTAATCTGATGAGAGCTTTCCTAACACATGGGACTACCCAGTTCCATTTCAGATGGCACATTTTCTAACAAAATCATAGATATTAGATACAGGCTAGGGCTTACAGTATGAGGTACATGTGTACATGTATCCACAAGCAAGGGTAAATTATGGAACTCAAAGTAAAAGGGCTTAATAGCCCTCTGTGATTAAACTTAGACCAAATAAGCCTGGAAATCTAGAAGAATGGCTTAAAAAAGGCATCATGAATTCTGTAGTTATATATTGCTTATACCTAGATACCCCCTTCTCCTACCCCCTACTTCACTTCCCTCAATCTATCTACTCAACTAACTATACAAAAGGAAGAAAGGAAGATATATTCTTCCAGCATTTAACCTCTTCTGACAGCACTGGCATTATTGTCACCCCTTGATAAACTTTAAAAGAAACACTATATACCACTGGTCAAGAGTTATAATAGCACAAACTATATATCAAGGGAAGGACAATTATTGTCTCTATGACAACCTCTGCTGGAATCATCAAACAAGTAATTGCAGAAAAACTTGAGGCTAGAGGCCAGGTGGTGGCACACCTGGTTGAATGTACATGTTACAATGTGCAAGGACCCAGGTCTGAATCCCTAGTCCCCACTGCAGGGGGAAAACTTTGCAAGTGGTGAAGCAGTGTTGCAGGTGTCTCGCTGTTTTGCTCCCTCTCTGTCATCCTTTTCCCTCTTGCTTTCTGGCTGTTTCTATCCAGTAGATAAATAAAGGTAGTAAAAAAAAATTAAAAATAAAAACTTGAGGATAACTAAGCTCTCACTACAATCCTAGGTCTATTTCCTTCCTATCTTGATCCCATAAATCTAATACGGGCTTGAATATAACAAATGACATGCAGCACTTTAACAACAGGGAGAAAGTCTAAGCTCCTCAGATAAAGAAGGGACTACAGAGGTCTGGGAGGTGGCACACTGGATGAAGTATTGGATCCTCAAGCATGAGGTCCTGAGTTCAATCCCCAGCAGCACATGTACCAGACAGATGTCTGGTTCTTTCTCTCTCTCCTTCTATTTTCTCATCAATAAAAAAGGGGGACTACAAAAACTGGAATAGACTGGCTCATTTAATAATGGTCTTGTTGGTCACTATCAGGCTACCCCATCATCAGGAGTTCTAGACAGGGAATCCTTGGACTCCCCTATAGATAAAATGGGGCTAGACCTTCAATAGATCCCTCTCTTTACCATCTGCCATCAGGAATATCATCATAAGCCCTGTGTGAACTTCTTCAGGACTTTAGCCTCACTATAAACTAGCAGTGGTAGGGACTGACCCACTCTCTGAAAGGAGGCTGGGTCATCCTACTCTGCCACTTGAAGAAGATTGGTTCTGAAGTAAGAGCAGCCTAGAATATTCCCAGCTGTGACCATAGACTGTGAGCTCAGTCTGACAGGGACTTGGAGGTTGTACAGGCTCTGATATTAAACATGAATATATATGGGCTCTAGGTTAGATCAATGTGGTAAACAATTAATTGCATTTATTTTTTCCTATATTTTATTTTATTTATTTGTTTTATTGGGGGGATTAATGTTTTACATTTGACAATAAACACAATAGTTTGTACATGCATAACATTTCTCAGTGTTCCACATAACAATACAATCCCCACTAGGTCCTCTGTCATCCTTTTCCAGGACCTGTACTCTCCCCGCCACCCACCCCAGAGTCTTTTTCTTTGATGCAATACACAAATTCCAGTTCAGGTTGTACTTGTGTTTTCTCTTCTGATCTTGTTTTTCAACTTTTGCCTGAGAGTGAGATTATCCCATATGCATCCTTCTGTTTCTGACTTATTTCACTTAACATGATTTCTTCAAACTCTATCCAAGATGGGCTGAAAATGGTGAAGTCACCATTTTAATAGCTGAGTAGTATTCCATTCTACCACAACTTGCTCAACCATACATCTGTTGTTGGCCACCTGGTTTGCTTCCAGGTTTTGGCTACTCCAATTTGTGCTGCTAAGAACATATGTGTACACAGATCTTTTTGGATGGGTGTGTTTGGTTCCTTAGGATAGATCCCTAGGAGAGGAGTTGCAGGATCATAGGGTAGCCTTCTAGCCTTCTGACAGTTCTCCAGACTGCTCTCCACAGAGATTGGGACAATTTACATTCCCACCAGCAGTGCAGGAGGGTTCCTTTGACCCCACAACCTCTCCAGTATTTGTTGCTCCTACTTTTTCTGATGTCTGACATTCTCACAGGAGTGAAGTGGTATCTCATTGTTGTCTTTACTTGCATTTCTCTGACAATGAAAGACTTGGAGCATATTTTCATGTGTTTCTCAGCCCTTTGGATCTCTTCTGTGGTGAATATTCTGTCCATATCCTGTCCCCATTTTTGGATAGGGTCATTTGTTTTCTTGTTGATTTTGGTAAGTTCTTTATATATTTTGGTTATTAGCCTCTTGTCTGATGTATGGCATGTAAAGATCTTCTCCCATTCTGTGAGGAGTCTCTTTGGGTATTGGTTTCTTTTGCTGTGCAGAAGCTTTTTAATTTGAAGTAGTCCCATAGGTTTATACTTGCCTTAGTCTTCTTTGTAATTGGATTTGTTTCATTGAAGATGTCTTTAAAATTTATGGGGGAAAGAGTTCTGCCAATATTGTCCTCTAATTATCTGAGAGTTTTTGGTCTAACATCCAGGTCCTTGATCCAGATGCTACTATGATTCCATCCTGACTTTCCTGGGCAGATGACCTTACCAATATTTCCTGTAACCTCACTTTTCCAGAGCCCTACCCTTACTAGGAAAATTTAGAAACAGTCTTGGGGTATGGATCAGTCTGCAATTGTCCATGTCCAGTGGAGAAACAATTACAGAAGCTAAAACTCCCACCTTCTGCACAACAAAAGAATTTTGATCCATACTCCCAAAGGGGTACATTACTAAGAAAGAAAATTAGCAGACTCTCTGTACACCCATTCCACCAGGGCCTGAAACATTTGTTATCAGGATTTCTTAAAATTTCTTTATTGGGGGATTAATTGTTTACAGTCAATAGTAAAATACAATAGTTTGTACGTGCATAAAATTTCCCAGTTTTCCACATAACAATTCAATGCCCACTAGGTCCTCCTCTGTCATCATGTTCCAGGACCTGAACCCTAACCTCCCACCCCAGTCTTTTACTTTGGTGCAAAACACCAACTCCAGTTCAAGTTCTGCTAAGTGTGTTCCTTTCTAATTTTGTTTTTCAACTTCTGTCTATAAGTAAGATTATCCCATATTCTTCCTTCTCTTTCTGGCTGACCTCACTTAACATGATTTGTTCAAGCTCCATCCAAGATGAGGTGAATAAGGTGAATTCATCATCTTTAATAGCTGAGTAGTATTCCTTCATTCATATATACCACAACTTACATTTTTGCCAGCAGGGCAGGAGGGTTCTTTTGTCCCCACAACTTCTCTAGCATTTATTGTTGCTGCCTTTTCTGATGTATGACATTCTCACAGGAGTGAAGTAGTATCTCATTGTTGTCTTTATTTGCATTTCTCCTGACAATCAGTGACTTGGAGTATTCACCATAGAAGAGATCCAAAAGAACAACAAACATTGAAAAAATGCTTTGTTTTTTAAATATATTTTATTTGTTTTATTTTAATGAGAGAGCAAAAGATTTAGAGAAGGAGATCAGAGCATTGTTGTGCTCTGGCTTATGGTAGTATGGGAGATGGAACCTGGGACTTGGGAGCCTCAAACATAAAACATCTATTTTTTTTATTGAGGGGGCTAATGCTTTACAATGTAGTAATTGTCCATGATTGTAATTTCATAATGCACCAGGCCCCCAAAGTTCTCTTCTATCCCTCCTCTCTCCTCCTTCACCAGAGTTCCCTACTGAGATGTTATATGCCACACCTAGTTCATGTCTCACTTTGTCTTCTCCTTCCCTATCCCTGTTTACTAGGTCCCACTTTTAAGTGAGATTGTTTGGTATTTATATTCCTCTTTTTGGCTTATCTTACTTAACATGAGGAATCTTGTTTTCATACCATCGCTGAAAGGGAAGTGAATCTGGAAAACACCAGAGGAATACAGACACTGTTATTCTTATCTGAAAGAGATGAGGGGAAAAAAGGAAAGACATGAGGTTGATGGTTGAGTGCACATGTTACAGTGCACAAAGACCAAAGGCCAAGCTTGCAGGGAAAAGCTTTGCAAGTGATAAAACAGTGATGCAGATGTCTCTCTGTCTCTTTTCCTTGCTATTTTCCCCATCCTTTTTGATTTCTCTCTGACTCTACCACATATAATATATATATATTCAGAAGTAGTAATAGGGACAGGGGTGACTTAGAAAGAAAGTGAAGGCAGGACTACAGAACAAAATGGGCAAAAGTTAGAAAACAAAAGACATATATATTTAGATAGATAGATAGATAAATGATAGATAATAGATGATAGATAGATAGATAGATAGATAGATAGATAGATAGATAGATAGATAAATCAGCCCATATCTGTACCCTTGGGAGAACTACTGCAGTTTCCAATGGAGGGGATACGAACACAGAACTCTGGTGGTGGGAATCATATGGAATTATACCCCTATTCCCTCATAATTTCATAGATCAATATCACAAATAAAAAGTAAGATCCCATTCTAAATTGAGTAGGTTCTGTATTACTTAGGGTCCACTGGGAGTTTGGCACAGAGGGAGATTGCTTTAAGGAATTAGCTCATGCAATTATTGGAGACTTGCTGAGTCCAAAAATCCTCAGGGGCAGCCAGCAAGCTAGAGGCTGTAGGAAGAGTAAGTGTGAATCTAAATATAGTCAGTTGGCATTTTTTCTTCATGATCAGAGGATATTAGCCATTGCTTTATTACGTTTTCAGTCAACTGGATAAGACCCATCCACCAATGATGGGTAGTTACTTGACTCAAAGGCTGTTCATTTAAACGTGAAACTCATTCAGAAGTCTTCCTCACAGAAGTGCACAGAATTGTTTCAACAAACTATCTAGGCACTGTGAAACACACACTGAGGTATAAAATTATCTATAATAGATTCAAAGAATGAATCGAGAGCAGATAATCCAAGTCAGTGTGCTTGGGTTTTCTTACCTAAGCACAGCAAATTCTATCTATCCTCACAAACCCTCACCAAGTGCAGCCTACCTGCATGGCTTCTGAGTAAGGAGAAGACATTCTCCCATTTTGGTGTGAAACAGCCTTCTGATTTCCATGACCTGAACTAGTCAGAGATTTCAGCTTCCAAGGAGAAAATAAGAACTTATTTAAGTGACCTGGAAGGTGGAACCATGGATAAAGCATTGGATTCTCAGGCAGGAGGTCCTGAGTTCAATCCCTGGCATCACATATGCCAAAGTGATATTATAGTCTTCTCTCTCACTCTCTTTCTCATAAATAAACCTTTTTTTTTAAAGAACATAGTTAAGGGGTATATCCCATGTTTTAAATGAAAGCATGTGGCAACAATGACTCTTGTTTCCTGTTGCTTCCCCTCCTTTTCTGAATGTCCTCAAAGATCCCTTTTCTCTAGAGGTTTCAGAAAATTCTAAAGACCTGTACTTTACCTCTGCATTCAGGAAACAAAAAGCAAGATTCAATTTCTCTTCTGAAGGATAGTGAAGGAATTGACTACAGGCAATCTTCTTAAGCCACCTATAAAGAAGCTGGACATAAATTTTCTACATAATTTCCAAAAAAGTGTTTACTAAATAAAGTGTTTACTCTTAATTCTGTATGTCCACATGAATCAAATATATATAAATACACACATATATATATATTCTAATTAAATGTCTTTATTGTTTGGATATGCATACACATTTATTCAACCAAGGTGGGGGTTGTAGATTATTCATATTATCAGTTGAAAGTGCATTTTGTATAGCATAACAATGAAACCTAATAAGATGATACCTACATCTTGCTGTTAAGACACTGCCAATAATCATGATAGATTAAGCCACTCTGTTTCCTGAGATGTCTGAATTAGAAAAGGGTCCTGGCTCTCTCCCCTCAGGTCACCTACATACTTTTCAATAGCCAGAGCCTTGAAAGGGAGAATCTCTTTGAATGAGCAAAGCAAATAGCACTAAGCAAGTTGAGTCAAGTTAAGTCAGACAGCTCATGTTATGTGGTGCAAGTCTCATGGTAAAAGCACCCCCACACTGCAAGTAAATCCTGGCCAGCTTTGTCATAATTACCTTGCTGGATGTAAGACTGTCTATTTAAAAGCTGTTCCACTTAATGGAACCGTGTTTTAAACAGGCCACCCCTATATAAAAGTGAGAGGAAGAGGTGATTACTCCTAATAACTGAGTATTTAGCAACTGCCTGTGGGGAGAATCAGTTGAAGAAAGCTGATGAAAGGACATCTTGTCACGAAGCAGAAGATAGCCTGATAAGATTTTTTTTTTTAAAAAAAAGTATGCTGCTTTAGTCCAGTTCAAAAAGAAGATTGAAATCTAGGATCTATTTGTCATCATTTAATAGTTGTCCCACATCTTTCAAGCAGAAGTTGGAAGAGAGCTAAATGGGAAGAAAACCCTGGGAAACCAAGTCAGAACTAGTGCTCTGGGTTCCAAGTCTCAGCTAATTCATCGAGTTCTGTGTGATTACAATTTAATGAAGAATAAAATATATGGGCCAATGATGTGAGACTTACAGCATGTTCCTAATCACAAACTCAATAAACCCCTGTGATGAAAGAAAACTGAGGGAGGTGATAATCATCTAATCTACCCAAAGTCTCCTGACTGCTAAACAGTGAAATCACAAAGTCCTTATTTTCCAAACTTCAATGTCAAAGTTCATAACACTAAACCACATTGCAAATAATCATATACTGTGAGAGTTCAGACACAATACGAAATAAGTGTGTTCCTGTTGTGCTTTTGTGTATCTATCCCATTACATGTCAACAAACAATGACTCAGGGGCCAGGTGATGGCGCACCTGGTTAAGTGCATACACACTAGAGTGCACAAGGACCCAGGTTCAAGCAACTGGTCCCTACCTGCGGGGGGAATCTTCGTGAGTAGTGAAGCAAAATTGCAGGTGTCTCTCTGTCTCTTTCCTTTTCTGTCTCCCCATCCACTCTCAATCTCTCTCTGTCTCTATCCAGTAAAAAAATAAATAAATAAAATTTTCTAATTTTTTCTATGTTTTATTTATTTTCTCTTTTGTTGCCCTTATTTTTTATTGCTGTAGTTATTATTGTTGTTGTTATTGATATCATCGTTGTTAAATAGGACAGAGAGAAATGGAGAGAGGAGGGGAAGACAGAGAAGGGAAGAGAAAGATAGACACCTGCAGACCTGCTTCACCACCTGGGAAGCGACTGTTGTATGCTTTACATTGGTTTGTTCTAGCTCTCCCCCCGCCAGAAAAATTGGTTTGGCCCCTGCTAGTTTCGCGGGCCCGCTTGTCCCCGCCCCAAGGGAACCCCTACAGAGTTCCAGAGTTCTTGGCTCCGCTGAGTGAGGAGAAGGATGCAGGAGAGTTCTGTGTGGTGGTTAGTTTAAGGGTCTCTCTCTGCCACCAGAGGAGAAAGACAGGAAAGCACGTTTGCCCTCTCATGAATAAAGATATACAGCTTCCCAGCCCAGCCGTGTGTCCCCAAGTCTGTCTCTGTCTACAACCGCGACACTAGCCCGGCCAGCTGGAGCCCCCCAAAACATTAACAACAAATGGCGCACACATGGACCTGACCTGTGCATCTCTCAGATAAGTGAAGACAATTTGGCTGCCTATGTACTATGGCCTTCTCTTCTGCTTGTGAAGAGATCTCCAAAGGCCTCTTCCCTTTCTTCATGAGACTGTTTCGCTGTTTCTGGAACATTTATCTCTGGACCACTCTGTGGTTTCTGCCCAACGCTTGCAGGAGCCCAACACCAGCCCACATGAGCTGGCTTTCCGCCACGTGGCGCAGGGCATTGGGCATGGGCTCCCTCCATGCTGCTCGGCCGCTGGGAACAGGGCAGCAGACACGGCAGGGAATGGGGCAGGGCCTTGGCGGCCTATCCTGGCCGCCACCCCCGGGCACCTCGGCCCGCGCCTTCTGCACGGCTGGTCCACCCGCCCTCGTGCTATGAAGTCTGGACAGATCCCAGACCCCCCCCGGAGACCGCGGGCTCCCTGCTGAAACTGGGCCCCGGCCGAGATCTCCAGCTTGTGTCTGAAGGCAGACAAGCTAGAACACGCAGAGATTCATCCAGAGATCGCAACCTACAATTCCTAGAAGTGGAGCTGAGCGGAATGGAGCTGCGCAGGAAGCCACCTCCAGATGGTGACCCCCCCCCCCCAACAACTAAGACAGTACAGATCTAAATTCGTGTTTAAAATGACATGTCTTCGTAACAAAGGTTTCTCTCCTTGTGTATTAATGACCATGTTTATGTGTGTGTTTAAAGTTTGGTAAACAGTAACTTTAAGGTTAAAAATGCAACTTTAAGGCTAAATTCTTACCAGGCAAAGTTAAATGAAAAAGGTTTTCAACGTAATTCTCATAAACATAAAATTAATTTACATTTAAAGTCTGAGATAAAAATTAGTTAACAATATATTTTAACTAAGTTGGTCTAAAAAAAACCTGCGCACACCTAGGGTGTGTCTCCATCTTGAATGGGTGTAACAAAAGGTTAAATAGATTTGTTGACATGTAAAACTCTCGATTACCTTCTCTATTAGAAATGGTAGATTACGCAATGGCTATGCTAATGATTCTCATGCCTGAGGTTTTCTTTCCTTGATTCTTATGTCTACCTTTTCACATTCTATTGTTTAAACTAAACAACCTTAAAATCATTCAAAAAAGACTTCTAATTGTGATAGAGTTATCAATTGTGATAAACTTCTAACCTGCTACAAGTTTTGTTTCATAAGTAAGTAAATTGCAGCTGTCAAGTTCTCTACAGAAAAGCAGAATTCCGATGGCTGACATTCCCCATCAAGACAGACGTACAACAATTCACCCCCTGGCAATTCTTCGGTGGACATCTGCTTTGGACTTCTATCGGACTCACTGGTACACCTCAGACACTTTGCACAAAACTAGCGGCTTCCTTTTATGCTGCTGGGTTTCTCAAAGACTGACTACAGCCACGCCTTGGGACTCTAGGCCTCACCCTCCCCTCATGCTAGAAAATGCCCGTCGAGGCAAGTACGCCCCCCAGAGGCAGGAAATGTTTTTTTAAGCTGATAAAGTTTTGCCCAGAGGCAAAAAATGGCCCCCTCAGGCCTTCCCTTGTCAGCACACTGGTTCTTGTTACTCGCTTACATGTTTCTCCATGTTTGTGCCAGTTTCTTTTTTGAAAATGCCTGTACGATATAGGTTTCTGTTCACCCCACATCCCTGATACTGTAGTCATTTAGTTAAAAAGAAAAGGGGGAATTGTTGTATGCTTTACATTGGTTTGGTCTAGCTCTCCCCCCCACCAGAAAAATTGGTTTGGCCCCTGCTAGTTTCACGGGCCCACTTGTCCCCGCCCCAAGGGAACCCCTACAGAGTTCCATAGTTCTTGGTGCCGCCACATGAGGAGAAGGAGGCAGGAGAGTTCTGTGTGGTGGTTAGTTTAAGGGTCTCTCTCTGCTGCCAGAGGAGAAAGACAGGAGAGCACATGCTTGCCCGCTCGTGAATAAAGCTTCTCTTCCCAGCCGTGTGTCTCTGGTCATCTCTGTCTGCCACTGCAAAGCTAGTCCGGCCAGCTGGAGCCCCCGAATTTTAACAAGTGGCTCCCCTGCAGGTGGGGATCTGGGGGCTAGAACCGGAATCCTTATGCCGGTCCTTGCACTTTGCAACATGTGCACTTAACCTGCTGTGCTACCACCCTACTCCCAAATAAAAATATTTTTTAAAAAAACTCCTAGTAATACTTTAGGACTAAGCTAGGTTTGAGATGTTAATATTGGCATTAATGACTGTTTCTGGAAGAATATTTGCCATTGTTAGAGCTAAAATGTTATTATGTTATAGGAAATGATCCCAGCGTGTAATAAATAATGTAGGTGTGTGTGATTATAAGTATGTGTAGACATGCATGTTCATAGAAAGAAAAATTTAGAGGTTTTCATTAACATGTAAATGGTGTCTACATTCAGGTAATGGGATTACTGGTGGTTTCCAGTTCTTTTGTTGTACTATTCTGTATTTTCCAATTTTTCTAAAACAAATACATTTTAAACTACACATAATAAATAACATATGTTGTTTAAAAACTGCTAAAATCTTTTCTGCAGCTGCAAGATAGTTTTTGCTTCTGGTATGTTTAATTTTAGTGTTTAAATTTTTACAGGTGATCGATGAAAGTATACATTTCTGCAAAACAACTGGAAAGAAATTTGACAATATCTATTACAGGAATTAAAATTTTTGTTCATGATCAAATATCACCACCTTCTGATCAAATATCACCACTTCAGGTATTTTAAACCATCCATCCTAGATGAGTGTGTCTAACACTACACACAGCATAAATTATAGTAAGAGAAAACAGAAATAAACAAGGTATTTAATAACTAGGGACTGATTAAGGTAATTCTAGTATTAAAATAATAAAATATAAAGACAGCTTTTTAAATGATGCTCAGACAAAAAGATACTGGGGTAGAATATAATAAAATATATTCATATTTATATATAAATAACTATGATTATAAATATATAGGCATATATAATAAATCTGTAGGAAGGTCATCAGGCTCAGATTTTATTCTTCAAACTCAAAACTGAAAGAATACTTTTTGTTTTTTTAGTAACACTTTCAATTTCCCACTTGAGAAATATTCCTTAAATTCTGAGCTAGAAATTTAAGCTCAGAATTCAGGATTTCTTCCTTTTACTAGTTGCTCCACCATATCAACAGAGTGCTTGGACATTATGGAGAAGTCCCTTCCCTAATCTAAACATGGTCTCATGTTTAACTAAAATCAATTTCCAATCCTGGGCCATCCTGCTGCTTCCAAACCACAAAGAGGTAACAGCTCTGAGGTCCCAGGTTCAACCCATCTCTCTCCTCTCTCTCTCTCTCTTTTTTCTTCCTCCCACCCTCTCTCTCTCTCCCTCTCTCTTTCTCTAAGACAAATACAATATTAAAAAAATAGCACCACCTATTGATTCTTGAGAATAGTCTTATGGGTGGGAGTTATGGCTTTTCAGTCTTTTCCCTCTTCCAAGTTTTTCTGAAGGTCTGAGATTATGAGATAGGAAGCTTATAAGGGAAAGAAGGAAATAAATGATATGTGTACTGTGAGAAAAATGAGATTTTTCTGGAGATTATTTGTATTGTCAGTTTTAGAATTGTATTTATTTTTAATTTGTTATTAATAGTTTGTTACAAGACTGTAGGATTACAATGTATAGTTGTTTTTTTTTTAATTTTTTATTTAAGAAAGGATTAGTGAACAAAAGCATAAGGTAGGAGGGGTACAACTCCACACAATTCCCAACACCCAATCCCCATAACCCACCCCCTCCCATGGTAGCTTTCCCATTCTCTATCCCTCTGGGAGCATGGACCCAGGGTCGTTGAGGGTTGCAGAAGGTAGAAGGTCTGGCTTCTGTAATTGCTTCCCCGCTGAACATGGGCGTTGACTAGTCGGTCCATACCCCCAGTCTGCCTCTCTCTTTCCCTAGTAGGGTGTGACTCTGGGGAAGCTGAGCTCCAGGACACATTGGTGGGGTCTTCAATCCAGGGAAGCCTAGCCAGCATCCTGGTGGCATCTGGAACCTGCTGATTGAAAAGAGAGTTAACATATGAAGCCAAACAATTTGTTGAGCAATCATGGATCCCAAGCTTGGAATAGTGGAGAGGAAGTGTTAGGGAGGTACTCACTGCAAACTCTAGTGTAGTCCTGCTTTCAGGTATATATTTTGCAGTAGTTTATGGATACGTGTGCACATAAGCTCTCTCTCACAGAAACTGGTGTATATCTAGGTTATGGGACTTTGTTAGAAAGTGAACTACCTGAGATGAAATTAGAGTGTACTATTAAAGGAAAGGTCTCACCCGAGTAATGAAGCTGAAGGGTTGTCATTCCACACGTGAAGTCTCTGGATACATTCTGAGGTGAAGCATGTTGAGGTGGCAATCGTTGCTTTGGTTAGGTTGTGATCGGCGGATGCATTGTTATTTGGTTTGGATTGGGAGATGCATACGGGAAAGTGGGCCCTATCCAAGGGTTCTAGGACTGGGGGAAGTAGGGGCTCTATAGTGAAGATGTGAGGTTCCTGCTGTCTTAGGGTTCAAAAAGGCAATCAATAGTTAATATTATCATCACATTATTTGTTAATTGGGTTAACTTTGAAAAGTCCCTTTGTTATGGTTTGCTGGACAGTACCCAGTATCTTGTATATAGCTGTGCTATTGGAAGCTTCTAATCTACTTGGTCTAGGCTTTTGAGAGAGTCCGCATATCAAATACATAGCCTATATATTAAAAAGATTCAGTTTGTCTTTTGAGAAACTTTGAGACATACAATTGATTTCCCCCTCTCATATTAATTAACTACTGATTTATATGTCTACATTTTGCTAGGAGTGTACATAAACACCATTCCCACCACCAAAGGACTATGACCCATCCCTCCCGCCCACTCCCACCCCCCACTGGCCCAGGAAGCTACATGTCTGGAGATTATTTGTATTGTCAGTTTTAGAATTTTATTTATTTTTAATTTGTTATTAATAGTTTGTTACAAGACTGTAGGATTACAATGTATAGTTTTACACCACACCCACCACCAGTTTTAGAATTTTGTATTTGTATTGTCAGTTTTAGAATTTTATTTATTTTTAATTTGTTATTAATAGTTTGTTACAAGACTGTAGGATTACAATGTATAGTTTTACACCACACCCACCACCAAAGTTCTGTATCCCTACCCTCTCACCTCCCAAAGATAATAACCATAGTTCTCAAAGATTTTACAGTTTTCTTGCTTCTGTTTTGTTTAGATTTTTTTTTTTTTGGCAAGTTCATGTAAATCAGATCGCTAGATTCCATATATGAGTGTAACCATCTGGTAGTTGTCTTTTATCTTTATTTTGCTTAACATAATCACTTCTAATTCGAACCATTTCATCCCAAAGGACACAATAATATCTGTTCGATTGCAGAGTAATATTCCATGGAATTTATATCCCATAACTTCTTTTTTAAATTTTACTAGTGATTTAATATTGATTTACAAAATTTCATGTCAACAGGGGTATAGATGCACTCCATTCCCATCAGCAGGGTTCTGAATCTTCAGTCTCCCTGTCACTGCAGTTCCCCTAAAGTTCTAGACATCATCTCTATTAATATCTATTTATATTTGTACTTCTAGCTTCTATAATTGTTTCTCTGCTGGACATGGGCATTGGCAGATCAATCTACATCCCCAGCCCATTTCTATCTTTCCCTACTGGGGTAGGGTTCTGCGGAGGTGAAATTCCAGGACACACTGGTGAAATTGTCTGCCCAGAGAAGTCGGGATGGAGTCATGGTAGCATCTGTAACTTGGTGTCTGCAAGATGGCAGGACATAAAGTGAGACAAAATGACTAATGAACGGGAACCAAAAAGTAGGAATAGAGCAGATGAGATTAGGGATCTTAGGGTAGAAGAAAACTAGAAAGACCATTTTAGGCATGTTCCTAGGGGCACACAACTGTGCTAGTTTTGCTTGAGTTTGATAGCTAGCCTTAGACAATAAGAATATTGTCTGAGAAAATGGTGTCAGAGTAGAGAAAAGGGCTAGAAAGTTGGATTAGGATAGTGAGTAGCCCACATTTTTGAAAAAAAATTCTGTGGATAAAATTAACTATTTTGCACCATCCACCTGACCCAGGATATATATATATATATATTTAGCACCAGAGTCTGTGTAAACTTTTGAGTCCCTATTGGTCTGAGCTCACAGCTCATGATCACAGTTGGGAACATTGTAGGCTGCACTCATTTCAGGACCAATCTTCCTCAAGTGGCAGGGTATCCTCAATCTCCCTTTGGAGATTGGAGCTATCCCTATCATTGTTGTTTTCTGGTGCAGGCAAGGCCCTGCCAGGACCCACTCCCATAACTTCTTTTCTTTTATTTTCTTTTATTTATAAAATAAAAAATAGAAAATATCAACAAAATCAAAGAATAAAAGGGGTAAAATTCCACACATTTCCCACCACCAGAGTTCCATATCCCATCCCCTCAACTGGAAGTTTTCTTATTCTTTATCAATCTGAGAGCATAGACCCAGGGTCATTATGGGGTGCAGAAGGTGGGAGGTCTGGCTTCTGTGAGTGCTTCTCCACTCAACATAGGTGTTGGCAGGTTGATCCATATACTCCCACCCTGTCTCTATTTTTCCCTAGTGGGACAGGGCTCTGGAGAGGTTGGGTTCCAGAGTACATTGGTGAGGTTGTCTGTCTGGGGAGTTAGGTTGGCATCATGGTAGCATCTGCAACTTGGTCTTTGGAAAGTGTATTCCTTTGCTTCCTCCTTTCTTGTGGGACTCAGTACAGTAGTTCTTGTAAGGTGGGGTTGATTGTGGCAAATTCCTTTAGTTCTTGAATATTTGAGAAAACCTTTATTTCTTCCTCATATTTGAAGGACAGTTTTGCAGGATGCAATATTCATGACTGGAGTTCCCTTTCCTTTGGAACTTTGAATATGTCATTCTATCCTCTCCTTGCCTCTAGAGTTTGTGGAGAGAAATCTGATGAAAGTCTAGCTATGCCTTTGTATGTAACTTCTTTCCTTTTCCTAGCACCCAGCACAATTTTCTCCTTATCATTGACTTTTGATAGTTTTCAATAATGTGCCTTGATATTGATCTTTTTGTATTTATATCTGGGTGATCTTTCTGCCTCTTGAATGAGAATGTTCTGAGAATTTCCTAAGAGAGGGAAGCTCTCAGCTAAAATTGCTCTGAAAATGGACTCTGGGCCTTTGGCCTTGTCCTCCTCCTCAAATATACTCTTATATTTGATCTTTTGATGGACTCTGCAATTTCACAGAGAGTTGCTTCAGTCTTTCTGAACCATTCCTCTCCCTCATCTTTTTTTTTTCAATTTTTTATATTTATTTATTTATGTTCCCTTTTGTTGCCCTTTTTGTTGCTGTTATTGTAGTTATTATTGTTGTTATTTATATCATCATTGTTAGATAGGACAGAGAGATATGGAGAGAGGAGGGGAAAAAAGAGAGGGGGAGAGAAAGATAGACACCTGCAGACCTGTTTTACCGCTTGTGAAGTGACTCCTATGCAGGTGTGGAGCCAGGGGCTCAAATCCAGATCCTCATGCATCCTTATGCATTCCCTCATATTTTAGCTGAAAGAGTGGCGTGGTCGTATCTTCTAGATTGGAGATTATTTCTTCTGAAAGTGTGAATCTAATTCCTAAGCATTCTACCTGGGCATGGACTACAGTTAGAGTATCTTTTACTCCCTGGAGTTCTGTTTGTAATTTTTCTTTCATGCTTCCTAACTGCTTAGTGAGTTCTAACTGAAGTTATTCTTTCAAGATTTGAAGATTCTTAGTGAACTCTTTTATAATTTCCTCTCTTGTATGTTTTAATTCCATAGTAAAATGCTTTTTAAATTCATGCTTAAATTCTTGGAGAGTCCTCATAATGAGCTTTCTGTAGTCTGTCTCTGAGTGTCTCTCTAAATCTGTAATTCCTTGGATTTCCTCTGTTTCACTTCTGTCTGGCTGATACAGCATGATTGGCTATTTAGTTCTTTTTCTCTGTTTGCACATTTTTTGTGCTTGTTACTAATGGCCAGCCAGTGGTGCTGTTGTGATCTCTAGGTTTTTATTGTTTGTATGTTCTGCAGCATGTGAGATGGGATGTGGTGGGTGCTTGCTTTGGGCTGTCTTGTCACAAATGCCCTGTTTTATGTTGTGTCCCTGCCTTAAATTCAGAAGGCTAAATAACCCCCAAGTCAAAGACTGAGAGCTTTTAAGCCCCTGGCTCTTTTTCTTCCGTGACGAGGAACAATGTTACTTGCTTGCTGCACTTAAAGTGAAGTCACCAAAATGGCACAGCTCAACACCCATACCACCCAGAGTTCTGATTTGACTTTGCTGTTCTCAACCTGTGCCCCTGTTCACCTCAGATGCACACAAGCATCCACCTGAGGCTGCAGATCTTTCAGCTGTAGATTATGACTTCAGTTGGGTCTCTTGTTGTATTTATTTGTTGTTTTGGAAAGAGGGGTGATTCGATCCCAGTTATTCCGTGGCCACACTTCCCAAAAGTCCCCTCCTATAACTTCTTTATCCAGTTATCTGATGATGGGAATTTAGGCTGCCTCCACTCTTTGGCTATTGTGAATAATGCAGCTATGAACACAGGAGATTTTTTTTTTAAATTATTTTAGAGTATGACCTTCAATACCTTAAGATTGGCATTGAATTAAAAATGTAAGAAAAACTTTTAAATGCCACTCTGTTTTCTATTGTATCACTGATCTTGAAATAGTGCATATCTCCTGTGGTTTCAATGTACAGTTACCATCATATCACAAAGCAATTTGCTCTAACAGGTATATTTTTGAGAATTTTTACATATAATCCAAACCATTTCTAGGCAGTCTGATGAATCAGGTTATTAAGAATCTTGAGAAAAATGAGACAATAGAGTTTAATTGAGAATGTCTCTGAAGAAGCAGACTTGAAGTGTATTGACTGTGTTTGAGATGTCAGTTTAGTAACCGCTCAGCTCCAAGAAGTCACCAGAATCCACAGCCAACTGGTCTTTCCTTTGGTTTTAC
This sequence comes from Erinaceus europaeus, assembly GCF_950295315.1. NCBI lineage: Eukaryota > Metazoa > Chordata > Mammalia > Eulipotyphla > Erinaceidae > Erinaceus > Erinaceus europaeus. Next base: position 16,647,406 of record NC_080169.1, read on the forward strand.
TTACTGTATTGTCCATTTTATAGCATTTGTAATATACCGTCTAATTATGTGTTAGTCTAGATGAACATCAAAGAATGAGCATTTTTACTTTATTGAAGGTCTGGTCCCCACCTCCATTAAAACGAAGTACTCCAAATTCCTGCATAGACAAGTTCTTGTGAGAAGTACTGACTGTCAGTTTGCCATTGATTAGAAATGTGATTTGAGGATGTCATTGCTCCCTTCTGGGAGTTAGACTTCTCTTCAAAATGCAGATTTATGTGCTTCATTTTGTAGGCTCTCAGGACTGCAGTTATCATGGGCACTGAATGATAACTATTACTAATGTTTCTCAGCCTCCTGCCTCTGGTCCCTTCTTTTCCCTGGACCTCCTGGGTTGTTGAAAAAGTCATGACACATTTTTGCATAGAAAAACAGAAAAATATGAATAGTGATGGACCGGCCTTCAGTATAAGAGTAGCTGTGCTCCTTCCCCAGAGTCACACCCTACTAGGGAAAGAGAGAGGCAGACTGGGGGTATGGACCGACCAGTCAACGCCCATGTTCAGCGGGGAAGCAATTACAGAAGCCAGACCTTCTACCTTCTGCAACCCTCAATGACCCTGGGTCCATGCTCCCAGAGGGATAGAGAATGGGAAAGCTACCATGGGAGGGGGTGGGTTATGGGGATTGGGTGTTGGGAATTGTGTGGAGTTGTACCCCTCCTACCTTATGCTTTTGTTCACTAATCCTTTCTTAAATAAAAAATTAAAAAAAAAAAAAAAAGAGTAGCTGTGCTCCCCTGCTAGAACCTCCAAACAAGCTTTCAAGAACAGGAAACGTTCTGCTTTTATCCTGACACTTAAGCATAAGGTCCTGAGTTGGATCCCCAGCATCATATGTGCCAAAGGCTCACTTTCTCAACATTCCCTATTTCATAAATTAAACTAAATAAATCATTAAGAAGCAAAGGAGAAATATGGTAATAAAGTTGTTCTAAAAAAACATTTTTTTAAAAAATGAGTGCTTTCACATGGTTGTGAAGTTTCTAATATACTTCATCTCACAAATCTCAAACTCCATGCATTTTCTGGCTATGTACAGTACTTGGAGCAGGACCTCTGTTTCTTTTTTTATTATTTTTATTTATAAAAAGGAAACACTGACAAAAACCATAGGATAAGAGAGGTACAACTCCACACAATCCCCACCACCAGAACTCTGTATCCCATCCCCTCCCCTAATAGCTTTCCTATTAATTATCCTCCTGGGAGTATGGACCCAGGGACATTATGGGGTGCAGAAGATGGAAGGTCTGGCTTCTGTAATTGCTTCCCCACTGAACATGGGCATTGACAGGTCAATCCGTACTCCCAGCCTGTCTCTCTCTTTCCCTAGTGGGGTGGGGCTCTGGGGAAGTATAGCTCCAGGACACATTGGTGAGGTCCTCTGCCCAGGGAAGTCCGCTAGGCATCATGGTAGCATCTGGAACCTGGTGGCTGAAGAAAGAGTTAACATATAAAACCAAACAAATTGCTGACTAATCATGAACCGAAAGGCTGGAATAGTGCAGATGAAGAGTTGGGGGTCTCCATTTCATAGTTAGTAGTTCTATTTTAGTTATATTCCAAAGAGCCCATAATTATACCAGTTTTTTTTTTCTCCTGAGCCTGACATCTGATATGCAGGTGGATCCAAGTTATTGTCTGGGGAGATGATATCATGGCTGCAAAAAGGACCAGAAAGCTGGATCAAGGAGAAGAGTAGCTCCCAAATATGGGAAAGGTATATAAATATTGTTTACTGTAAACCCCATCGATTTTACCTGATCTTAGGAGCCTATGTGACCTCTGCATGCCTGTAGATCTGAGCTCACATTCTGTGGTCGTGAGTAGGAACATTCTAAGCTGCCCCAATGTCAGGATCCATCTTCCTCAGGTGGAAGATAAAGTATGTTGTCCAGCCTCCCTGCCATTGTTGATCCACCTTGAGGGCAAAGGACTTCTGTTTCTAAAGCATATGTTCTGTCTGCTGCATCACCTCCCCATCTGCTAATTTACTTCTTTCTAGCAGCCCATCCTGTGGACATGCAAAGTAATACCTGCTCGTGGTTTTGATCTATGTTTTCCTACTGATTAGTGTGACTGTAATATGTACTTATTAGTTATTGCATGCCTTCTTGCAGAAATATCTATTCAAGCCCTTTCTCTCATTTTTAATCTGGCTCTCTGTCTTTTTTTCTCATTGAATTTTAGAAGTTCTTTTATTAATTCTTTATCAGGTATATTATTTGCAATTTTTTCTTCTTTTCTGTAGGTTTCTTTTCATTCAGTTGATTATATCCTTTGATGCACAGAAGTCACTTACTTGCTAGGCCTCCTCCCTCTCTCTCTCTCTCTCTCTCTCTCTCTCATAGGTTTTACAAAGGAAAAGCTCATAATTATTTCACAATCCACAGCTATTCCCCACAGTGCTCAGGATAGTGAAATCGCAACAAATATTTGCCAGATATAAGTCAGAGGCATGGTCCCAATTATTTTGCAGTCCTTATAATACTTACAACATTGCAAAAGTGAGTGCAATTTAAAGCATAAGTAATAGTTATTAAAATAGGATTAATGATTTCAAATAAAAAACTACATATATTTTTCCTGCATAAAAAACTTTCTTCTATATACTGCTGGTTTCCTGGGCTCTCTGAAGAACCTGTCTGCCTCCTTCCTTAGAATGCACTAATTTCTTTAGAGAGATCAGAACATCTCTCTGGTCATGTGCAATTCTGGGAATCAAACCCAGAACCTCTGGCTTACAAAGTATGTGCTCTACCTGCTGAGACACCTCCCTGTGTGACAAGTGATTTCTGAACAGTAGCCATCCTAGGAGCTAGGTGAAACCATATTTCCCTCACTCCATCACCCCCACTCCAGCCTTTAATGCTTGGCCTCTCTCCCACATCTTCCTTTTCCTGCTCTGCTCCTTATGCTCCTCTCTCAGATTGCAGGAGCTGTGTCCCCCATATCTGCTTTATGTCGAAGGTCTCAGCCCACTCTGTCAGAGATTACTTTGCCCCCATTGTTCTGCTGAGGACCACACACCAGGCACAGTCAGGTACCCTTCACTCTAAGGAGGCCTGTGGGAACCTGGAGGAAAGGAATGAAAAAGGGACAGTCATTGAACAGTACTTAGGAGGGTGAGCAGGGTGTTACATGTCAACCTCGATTAATGATAATGGTAATTTAGAATCTGCTTATGGTTTTCCAATGTTAGGCTCTGCCAAGAATTTTCCAGCAGAGTATTTCAAAGGATTCTGGGTCTGGCTGATGCTGTGGGTGTCAATGAAACCAGGTTTGTGTCCCCAGATTAATGTGGATCCAGACTGGTCACATGTGTCTCGTCATTGAAATTCACCAGCATCACTCACTTGAGCCCTGTCACATAGAGACAAAACAAAACAAAACAAAAATCTTTGTTCTTTTTATTACAAAGATAAGTTCTTGTGATTGACATTTCTCTATTCCTCCCTCAAGATGTTTGTGTTTACCCAAGGGAGAAAGAAGGGTAACTATACTCCTAACTGAAGCCAATGCACTTCATGCATTATTTTCACAATAACCTTTAGCAACAGCCAGTGCAAAGGTATATGGAAGTGATTCAGAGCAGATCTAATTACTTCAGTGTATTGAGGTTTGGATTCAGCTGAGAGAGAGAGAGACACACAGACAGCACTACTTCAGTCTTTGCAAAGCTTTCACCTTGGAGGTAGGGACTGGAGGCTTGAAGCCAGTCCTTGAGCACTGTGATATGTGTGCTTATCTCGGTGCAGCATTGCCCAACCTCTCCACCTCATTTCTTTAAAGTTTATCTTTTTCTTCTGAAAATGGTAATGATTATAAAGCCTGACCTATACGGCTGGGGGTCTGGATCAACCTGCTAACATCCATGTTCAGCAGAGAAGCAATTACAGAAGCCAGACCTTCCACCCTCTGCAACCCAAAAAGAATTTTGGTCCATACTTCTGGAGAGATAAACAATAGGGAAGCTTCCAATGAGAGAGATGGGACACGGAACTCTGGTGGTGGGAACTGATTGGAATTATACCCCTGTTATCTTACAATTTCTTAATCATTATTAAATCACTAATTTAGAAAAAAGAACTACCTTGTACTTTGTTATGAGAAATAAATGAGGTAACACGGGGGGGGGGGTGTTTTAGTTTCTATTTTGCTGTTTTTGTCTTTGTTAGATACAGAGAGGCAATGAGGCAGAAGAAAGAGTGATAGAGACTAGAGCACTGAAGTTTCCTTCAAAGTAGTGGGGGCCTGACTCTAGCCTGGGTATAGCAAATAGCAAAGTAATATACTATCCAAGTGAGCTATTTCACCAGCCCAAGACATGACATGTAAAACCCGGAGTATCTAACATATGGGAAATGCTGGACAAATGTTAGCTATTCCTATCACTGCATAAAGGGTGATGGGTCATTTCTGCCTGCCTTTAGAATATGGTTTCTCTGTTTTTACACTATTGTTTATTTTAAATGACAGAGAGAAAGATACACACAGAGAGCTACTAAAGCACTGCTCAGACCTGGTTTATGGTGGTGCTGGGGATTGAACCTAGGACTTTGGAGCCTCTTGCATGAAAGTCTGTTGCGTAATCTATTATGCTGTCCCTCTAGCCCTAGAATTTGGTTTCTCAACTTCAGCACTACTAGCTGAAGCTGGACCTGATATTTTTTTCTTTTTTCTTTTTTCTTTTTTTTCTTTTCTTTTTTTTTTTTTTTTTTGCCTCCAGGGTTATTGCTGGGGCTCAGTGCCTGCACCATGAATCCACTGCTCCTGGAGGCCATTTTTCCCCCCTTTTGTTGCTCTTGGTGTTGTAGCCTTGTTGTGGTAGTTCATTGTGGATAAGACAGAGAGAAATGGAGAGAAGAGGGGAAGACAGAGAGGCGGAGAGAAAGATAGACACCTGCAGACCTGCTTCACCGCCTGTGAAGGGACTCCCCTGCAGGTGAGGAGCCCGGGGCTCGAACCGGGTTTCTTACTCTGGTCCTTGCTCTTTGCGCCAGGTACCCTTAGCCTGCTGCGCTACAGCCCGACCCAATAATTTTTTTCTAACCTTTTATTAGTGATGTAATAGTGATTTACAAGATAAAAATATAATAGGATTATAATTCCACACTTTTACTGTTACCAGAGTTCTGTGTCCCCAACTCCTCTATTTGGAGCTGCAGTAGTTCCCTCAAGGTGACAGGTATGGGTTGACTTTGTATCTGTCACTATCTGTCTATATCTACTTACCTATATTTTTTCACATTTTTTTCTATGCTTTTGTCTGTACCTTTCTCTTTACTACCTTTTATGATTTTATTTATTTATTTTATTTGACAGGGAAGAAATTTAGAGAGAAGGAGGATAGAGTGGGAGAAAGACAGAGAGATACCTACAGCACTGCTTCACCACTTGTGAAAGTGGTATGATTCTAAAAATCACTTGTGAAGCTTTCCCCTTGCAGGTGGGGGCTGGGGGCTTGAACCTGGGTCCTTATGCACTGTAATGTCTGCGGTTAACCAATGTGCCACCACTCGACCCCTGCTTTCACTTCCTTTCTCTGTCCCTGAGAGTCCCCTCAGATTCCTTTGCTCCAGTGCAATACACTATACCCAGTCTAAACTTCACTTTATGTTTCCTCTTTCTATTCATTATTCTTTTTTATTAGTGGTTTATAAAAAATTACATAAATACAGGGTTATAATGCCTCACTATCCCCAACACCAGAGTTTTGTGTCCCTATTCCCTCCATTGGAAACTGCATTTTTTTTCTTTTTGGTACTTGATTAATTTTTAATTTGAAATAGTTATTTAATAGTGATTTTAAAAATTATGAGATAGTAAGGCTATAATTCCACATCTTTCCCACTTCCTGAGTTCTGTATCCCCATTCCCTCATAAAAAGTGCAAATGTGGGTTGACTATATGTATTTTCTGTATTTGCCCATTTTTTTCTATGGCCCTGCCTTTTCTTCCTTTCTGAGTCATACCTACTATTTTTGAGTGTCCACCCCTCTTTTTTTGCCACCAGGATATCTCTGTGGCTCTGTGCTGATACTATGAATCCACCACTCCTGTTAGCCATCTTTTCCTTGTCTCTCTCTCTCAATCTCTCTCTCTCTCTCATTTTCTATCTACCCCCTTTCTCTTTCTAAGGAAAAAAGGGTCCTTGAACACTGTAGTGTGTGCAGTTAACCAGGTGTAACACCACTCAGCTCCTCCTTTCAATTTTAAATTTGATAGGACAGAGATTGAGAGGGGAGGGGAGATAGAGAGATAGAAATATGATAAGATACTTACAGGCTTTGCTTCATCGCTTGTGAATCTTTCCCCCTGCAGGTGGGGAGCAGGGTCTTGAACCTGAGTTTTTGAGCATGGTAACATGTGTGCTCAGCCACCTGGGCTCAAGTTTGAGTGATTTAGCTCACTTTCTTTGCTCTTTGTATTGTCGCATTAGTTTTGGCTTTTAGAAAGACCTCATCTTTTCTAAAATTCACATATTCCATACAAACAGATTCTGAGTTCTAGACGAGGGGAACAAAAGATAGACAAAAGATTCCATCAGAATAGGAAGAAAGGGAAAATTGAGGGGAAGAAAAAGAGTTGAGAAGGTATCTCTTTAACACACACACACACACACACACACACACACACACACACACCCTAGAATGAACAAATGTTTTCTTTTAATAGTTCTGAAGCCTTAGAAGTCCAAGATCAAGGTGCCCTCAGATTCAGTTCCTGACAAATTTTTTTTTCCTGCAGGTAGTTTTTTTTGTTGTTGTTGTGTATCTTCAGATGATCTAGCACAAGAAAGAGAAGAAAAACAAACTCTCTCCTGTCTTTTGTCATGACGGCACTCATTCCACTATGAGGACTTTGACTTCCTAAAAAGTCTCATTAGCAAACCCCATCACATAGGAGACTAGGACTTCTAACACATGAATCTAGGAGAGACCCAAACAGTCTATAACACTTTGTTCATTGTCTAGCATACTGGTCAGTTTGAAGTCTAACACATGAATCTAGGAGAGACCCAGTCTATAACACTTTGTTCATTGTCTAGCATACTGGTCAGTTTGAAGTCTAACACATGAATCTAGGAGAGACCCAAACAGTCTATAACACTTTGTTCATTGTCTAGCATACTGGTCAGTTTGAAGTTTCTGGGGAAAATTATAGCATTCCATGATTAATGGACTCTACTACCCAGTGGACTGAAATACTAGTATTTGGTTATGATATCTGGGAATTTGGATGAGATGAGTGTGTCATGCTAAAAGTTATCATAACATGCTCAAGGTCCTAGCTACAAATCTTGCAAATAAAAAATGTGCTGGTGTCAAAGCCTACTTCCTCCATCCAGACAGTGAATCAATAAGACAATCTAAAGACTAAAACAGCTTTATACACCTTGGAGTCCATTATCATGATGTAGCCTTGATATTTATCAAGATAACCATGGATTGCTTATTGTCATGGAGACTCTCAGCTCTTTTTCTTCCTCTCTTTAACCTTTACTTTGCTCCAAACTAAAGATTAAATTATCTGCCCTGAAGATATGGCTAAAAATGTTTGAGAAGGCAAATGTTATAAGTTTATTTTTACTCTAGATGACTTGAGTAACAAATCAACTACCTGTAGCTTCAACCAACTACAGAGTCCACACCATCATAAGTGCCGGTAGAATCAAGGTTCATAATTCAGCTTTATCCAGAACTCAACACTCTTGAGATACCATACTGGACAGAATAGAGGAACAAAGCTTCCCTCAGGGGTATAACTTATTTTTGACTCACTCAGGAGTCTGCAAAGAATAAGAAAACTCTATTTTTTCTTCTTACACATCTTAGAGGCATGAAAAAGAAAGCTTAGTTACCAGATCTGAGTTCAGAGATTCTAAGAGAGCTGCATCTCTGATTGTCCATTTGTCTTATTAATTGCCTTGGCCCATTTTAGGTTAGATGTTTCTGGAAAGCAAAATAAAATTCTTCTCCATTCTATTAACTGCCGTTGTTTCTGGAAGAATACTCAAGACTGGTTCAATGATTCAATAATAATCATTGACCATTTAAAATAAAAAATATGCATACTGAGGAGGTAGTTTAGTGGTTGTGAGGCCCAGGTTCAGTCTCCAGCACTACCCTAAACAAGAGCTGAACAGCTTTAATCCAGGAGGTAGTACCATGGCTTAAAAGTATGATGTGCTACATTCGATCCCTGATCTCTGGGATTACATGTGGCAGAGTGATACTCTGACTCACTCTTAAGGAAAGAAAGAAATAAAGAGAGGAAGAAAGAAAGAAAGAAAGAAAGAAAGAAAGAAAGAAAGAAAGAAAGAAAGAAAGAGGGAGGAAAGAAGGAAGGAAGGAAGAAAGGAAGGAAGGAAGGAAGGAAGGGAGGAAGGAAGGAAGGAAGGAAGGAAGGAAGGAAGGAAGGAAGGGACTATGCTAAAAAATAGAAACTTGGGGGGATCGCAGCGGGTTAAGCACACAGGGCACTAAGCACAAGAACCTGAATAAGGATCTTGGTTGGAACCTCCAGCTCCCCACCTACAGAGGGGTCGCTTCACAAGCAGTGAAGCAGGTCTGCAGGTGTCTATCTTTCTCCCTCTCTGTCTTCCCCTCCTCTCTCGATTTCTCTCTGTCTTATTTGAAAACAACAATAACAAGGGCAACAAAAAAAAAGGGGAAAAATGGCCTCCAGGAACAGTGAAAACATAGTGCAGGCACAGAGCTCCAGTGATAACCTTAAAGGCAAAATAATAATAATAATAATAATAATAATTAGTTAAAAACTTGGTAGACTATCAATTCAATAGACATCTGTTATGTTTTATTTATTTATTTATTTATTTATTTATTTCTCAAACATCACATGGGAGTAGATTTGCCTGAAAGAGAAATTGCAGTAGTAGACAAACAACAGTTTTTCAAGGCACCACTATTTTCTTTTGTTCATTTTTGTCAGAACTGAAGAAGCACAAGATGCACATACATCAAGATAAAAACTGTGCTTCCATTAATGAAAGGGAAGCGTTCACTGGAAATCAAGGCATTTTTCACATTGCAGATGGTAAAAGGGAATTTGTGTCAGGGGCTTATCTAGCTTTTGATCATTTGGACAGGCCTGCAGAAAGAGAAAAGTTGGTGTTTATTTTAAAGACAAAATCTGCTTTTACATTGTATCAAATATGCGTTGCAGCTCCTTAGATATATTGCTTTGAGAGAAAAATCTGGTGAGTCTGTTTAACTTGGGCATGCAAGATAGTCATTGCACTGATGAAAGAAATAGAAGAGAGAGTGAATGAATTGTGCTTAATGCAACCAGTTTATGAAAGTAAAAGAACCCTCAAAATCCAAATCTGACCGACTAAATGAACAGCCTCCTACAATAACCATAGGTTCACACAGTTAATAAGCAAGTGTCCGTTCACATTAAGAGAAACACAACAGAACTGATGTCTATGCAGTAAAAGATTTGAGACATTCAATCTATTTTCCCTCTCATAATAATTAAACAGTGATTTATAAGACTATAAGTTAATAGGAGTGTTTATTAACACCATTCCTGCCACCAAAGGTCTGTGTCCCTACCCCCACCATCCTATAGCAGAGCTGAAAATCTGCCCTCACCCTCACCCCAGAGGTTTTTTGTTTTGTTTTGTTTTGTTTTTTTAGGAAACACTGACAAAACCGTAGGATAAGAGGGGAACAACTCCACACAGTTCCCACCATCAGAGCTCCATATCCTATCCCCTCTCTTGATAGCTTTCCTATTCTTTAATCCTCTGGAAGTATGGACCCAAGGTCATCATGGGATGCAGAAGGTGGAAGGTCTGGCTTCTGTAATTGCTTCCCCGCTGAGCATGGGTATTGAGAGGTTGATTCACACTCCCAGCCTGTCTCTCTCTTTCCTTAGTCGTGAGGTTCTGGGGAATCGGAGCTCCAGGACACATTGGTGGGGTCGTCTGTCCAGGGAAGTCTGTTTGGCATCATGCTGCATCTGGAACCTGGTGGCTGAAAAAAAGAGTTAACATATAAATCCCTACAAGTTGTTGACTAATCATGAACCTAAAGGCTGGAGTACTGCAGATGAAGAGTTGGGGGGAATCTCCATTTTGTAGATAGCTAGTAGGCCTATTTTAGTTATATTCCAAAGGACCTGTGGCTATACTGGTGTTCTCTCTCTCTCTCTCTTTCCCCTGAGCCTGAAATCAGATATGCAGGTGAATCTAAATTATTGTCTGGGGAGATGCAAAAGGACCAGAAAGTTGGATCAGGAAAGAGAGTAGCTCCCAAATATGGGAAAGGTGTATAAATATTGTTGACTGCAAACCCCATCAATTTGATGTGATCTGGGGCCCATATTCAGCTTTAGGAACCTACGTGACCTCTGCTTCCTTGTAGATCTGGGCTCACATTCTGTGGTCATGAGTAGGAACGTTCCAAGCTACCCCAATATCAGGAGCCATCTTCCTCAGGTGTAGCATAGAGTAGGTTGTTTAGCCTCCCTTCAGAGGATGGAACATTCTCTACCATTATTGATCCAAGTTGAGGGCAAGGTCCTATGCTCCAGAGTTTTCTTTAAAAGTTTTTTTATTATTTATAAAAAGGAAACATTGGCAAAACCATAGGAAAAGAGGGGTACAACTCTACACAATTCCCATCACCAGAACACCATATCCCATCCCCTCCCCTGATAGCTTTCCTGTTCTTTAACCCTCTGAGAGTATGGTCCCAAGGTCATTGTGGGATGCAGAAAGTAGAAGGAGTTTTTTACTTTTGTGCAATACTCCAAACTCGGTCAAATTCTACTCTGCATTCCCTTTCTGTTCTTTCTCAACTTCTGTTTGTGAGTGGCATCAGTCTGTACTTGTCTTTCTCTTTGACTTCTTCTTCTTCTAGCGTTTGCCCTTCTTCCGTAGCCAGTCAACAGTGTCAGGTTGAGCCTGATGTAAAGTTTCGAGACCTCCTTTGAATCTGGAGAGGTGGCAGTCATTGACTATGTCATATGACTATGTCATATGACTATCTCTTTGACTTATCTCATTTAACATAATTCCTTCTAGCTCCATCCAAGATGGGTTGGAGAAAGTGGGTTCATTTTTCTTAATAACTGAGTAGTATCTCATTTTGTATGTATACCACAACTTTCTCAGCCATTCATCTGTTGTTGGGCACCCGGGCTGCTTCCAAGTTTTGATTGTGCTGCTATGAATATAGGTATATACATATATTTTTGGATAGGTGTGCTTGATTCCTTAGGACATATCCCTAGGAGAGGAATTATTGAGTCATAAAGAAGGTCCATTTCTAGTCAAGGATCTCCAGACTCCTCTGCACAATTTACATTCTCACCAGCAGCGCAGGAGGGTTCCTTTGTCCCCACAACCTCTCCAGCATTTGTTGCTGCTGTTGTTTATGATGTATGTCATTCTCACAGGGGTGAGGTGGTATCTCATTGTTGTTCTTATTTGCATTTCTCTGACAATCAGTGAGTTGGAGCAATTTTTCATATGTCTACTGGCCTTCTGTATCTCTTTTGTAGTCAATATGCTGCTCATATCCTCTCCTCACTTTTGAATTGGGTCATTTGCTTTTTTGTTGCTAAGTTTGGTGAGCTCTTTATATATTTTGGTTATTAGCCTCTTGTCTGATGTATGACAGGTAAAAACCATTCTGTGAGAAGTCTCTTTGTTTGGGTAATGGTTTCTTTTGCTGTGCAGAGGATTTTTTTTTTTTTAACCAGAACACTGTTCAGTTCTGGCTTATGATGGTGCAAGGGATCAAACCTGGGACTTTGGAGCTTCAAGCATTGTTTGCATAACCATTGTGCTATCCTCTGCCCCCTGCAGAAGCTTTTTAATTTGATGTAGTCCCATTGGTTTATTTTTGTTTTAGTCTTCCTTGTAATTGGGTTTGTATCATGAAAGATGCCCTCGAGATTTAGATGGCAAAGTGTTCCACCAATATTTTCATCTAAGTATTTGATAGTTTCTGATCTAACATCCAAGTCCTTGATCAATTTGGATTTGACTTTTGTTTCTGATGAGATAAAATGGTTCAGTTGTATTCTTCTGTATGTTTCAAGCAGTTTTCTCAGCACTATTTATTGAAGATTGGTCCTGAAATAAATGCAGCCTACAATGTTCCTATCTATGACTATGGAATGAGAGCTCAGAACTCCAGGGCTACAGAAGTTACACAGGCTCCTGTGCTAAATATGAATAGACCTGGGCCCCAGATCAGATCAATGGGGTTTATAGTTAATGGGTATGTAAATGCTTTCCCCTTATTTGGGAACTACTCTTTACCCTGATCCAGTTTTCTAGTCCTAGTCCCAACTCTGACACCATCTCCCCAGACAATATCTTTAGCCCACCTACATTTTAGCTGATGGACTCAAGCAAAAATTAGTAAAAAGTCATGAGTCCCTTGGAATTTAACTAAAATAGACCTACTAGTTTTTTTCAAAATGAAGATGCCAAATATCATCTGCTATATTCTTACTTTTTAAGTTCCTGACTATTAAGCAAGTTGTTCTGCTTCTATCTTAATGACTTTCAGCCACCAAGTTGCAGATGCTACCATGATGCCAAACCAACTTCCCTGGGTAGACAACCTCACCAATGTGTCCAGGAACTCCACCTCTTCAGAGCCCTGCCACACTAGGGAAAGATAGAAATAGGCTGGGAGTATGAATTGACCTGCCAACATCCATGTCCAGTGGAAAAGCAATTACAGAAGCCAGACCTTCACCTTCTGTACCCCATAATGATCCTGGGTCCATACTCCCAGAGGGATAAGAATAAGGAAACTTCCAATGGAGGGGAGAGGATACCGGAACTCTGGTGGGAATTACATGGAATTGTAGCCCTTTTGTCACACAATCTCATCAATCATTATCAAATTAATTTTTAAAAAATGATATGAGGGGAGTCGGGGTGTAGCGCAGCGGGTTAAGCGCAGGTGGCGCAAAGCACAAGGACTGGCATAAGGATCCCGGTTCGAACCCCGGCTCCCCACCTGCAGGGGAGTCGCTTCACAGGCGGTGAAGCAGGTCTGCAGGTATCTATCTTTCTCTCCCCCCTCTCTGTCTTCCCCTCCTCTCTCCGTTTCTCTCTGTCCTATCCAACAACGACAACAACAACAATAATAACTACAACAATAAAACAACAAGGGCAACAAAAGGGAATAAATAAATAAAATTAAAAAATTAAAAAATTAAAAAATGATATGAGACTATAAAAAAATAGAGAAGGGGGTCGTGTGGTAGCGCAGTGGGTTAAGCGCACATGGAGCCAAGCTCAGGGACCAGTGTAAGGATCCCAGTTCAAGCCCCCGGCTCCCCACCTGCAGGGGGTCATTTCACAAGTGGCGAAGCAGGTCTGCAGGTGCCTATCTTTCTCTCCCCTCTCTGTCTTCCTCTCCTCTCGCCATTTCTCTCTGTCCTATCCAACAACGACGACATCAATAGCAACAACAATAACTACAACAATTAAAAAAAAGAGAGAAACAAAACAGAAGACCACATTCAATAGGTTCTCTTTCCCAGTGTGAGACCAAGACTCTAAGTAAGAATAAAATCTCTAAGTGCTAAGACCAGCAGACATTTTGAGAATATGTTAGTTATACAACTATTATTAACTGATTCTGACCATATGATGATAGATTCCCCTCTCTGTCTTTCTCTGATCTCACATTCATGGGTTTATCTTCACTGTAAAGATCACCCCAGTACTCTAGTGACATCTTACTCCTTGCTTGTCTCAACGAAGGGATGAATTGAGACAATCATAACTTTTCCATTTTCTGGTTATTTTTTCCCTTTTGTTGCCCTTACTGGTTTTTTGTTGTTTTATTTTTGTTGTTGTTCTTGTAGTTATTACTGTTGTTGTTATTGATGTCATCATTGTTAGATAGGACAGAGAGAAATGGAGAGAGGAGGAGAAGACAGAGAGAGGAGAGAAAGATAGACACCTGCAGACCTGCTTCACTGCCTGTGAAGCAACTCCTCTGCAGGTGGGGAGCTAGACTCAAACCGGGGTCCATAGGTTGGTCCTTGCGCTTTGCACCATGTCCGCTTAACCCGCTGCACTATCGCCCGACTCCTGGTTATTCTTTTTTTTAATGAGTTAGTTTTTTTTAATTTTTTTTTATTTATTGATTTATAAAATGGAAACACTGACAAGACCATAGGATAAGAGGGGTACAATTCCCACCTGCAGAGCTCCGTATCTCAGTATCTCATTCTCTCCCCTGATAACTTTCCTATTCTTTAACCCTCTGGGAGTATGGATCCAAGGTCATTGTGGGATGCAGAAGGTATAATGTCTGGCTTCTGTAATTGCTTCCCCACTGAACATGGGCATTGACAGGTTGATCCATACTCCCAGCCTGCCTCTCTCTTTCCCTAGTGGGTAAGGGCTCTGGGGAAGCACAGCTCCAGGACACATTGGTGGGGTTGTTTGTCCAGGGAAGTCTGGTTGACATCATGCTGGCATCTGGAACCTGGTGGCTGAAAAGAGTTAACATACAAAGTCAAACAAATTGTTGAACAATCATGGACCTAAAGGCTGGAATAGAGCAGATGAAGAGTTGGGGGCTCCTCCACTTTGTAAATAGCTAGTAGGCATATTTTAGTTATATTCCAAAGGGCCTGTGGCTATATTAGTTTTTTATTTTTTTCTTTTTTCCCCTGAGCCTGAAATCTGATATGCCAGTGGATCCAAGTTATTGTCTGGGGAGATGATGTCATGGTTGGAATAAGGACCAGAAAGCTGGATCAGGGAAGAGAGTAGCTCCCTAATATGGGAAAGGGTTATAAATATTGTTGACTGTAAACCCCGTCTGTTTGATGTGATCTGGGAGTTATTATTTTTTTAACCAGAGCTCTACTCATTTCTGGTCTATGGTGGTGCTAGGAATTGAACTTGGAGTTTCTAAGCGTCTCTCTCTGACTCCTAGCATTGCACTTTGCAGACATTAATAACTTTGCTGAGCAAATAAATAGGCTTGTTTCAGTAATCCAGGGTGTGATTGTAACTATAAGCTGTTTACTCTGTGGAAATGAGAAAAAAATGAATTCCCTGAAATAAACTTTAATTTCCAGGTTGATGTTCCTCAGTGGAATACATTCAACTATAAGTGTCCAGACATTTAATGTTGAACTAGAACTGACCAGGTCATTTTTCTTCTTTTTTTTAATCTCTATTTTTTTTAATATTTATTTATTTATTCCCTTTTGTTGCCCTTGTTTTATTGTTGTAGTTATTATTGTTGTTATTGATGTTGTCATTGTTGGATAGGATAGAAAGAAATGGAGAGAGGAGGGGAGGAGAGAGAGGAGGAGAGAAAGACATACACCTGCAGACCTGCTTCACCACCTGTGAAGAGACTCCCCTACAGGTGGGGAGCCAGGGGCTCGAACCGGGATCCTTCTGCCGATCCTTGCACTTTGCGTCATGTGCGCTTAACCCGCTGAGCTACTGCCTGACTCCCAATCTCTATTTTTTAAGCATCTTTATTTTTCGGATAGAGACAGCTAGAAATCAAGAGGGAAGGGGGTGATAGAGAAGGAGAGACAGAGAGACACCTGCAACACTGCTTCACCACTTGTAAAGCATTCGCCCTGCAGATGAGGACTAGGGGCTCAAACCTAGATCCTTGCACACTATAACATGTTCTATCAATGAGGGATGCCACCACCAGGCCCTCATTTTTTATTTCAATACCTCTCTGCCTTATTTCTGCAACTTCCAACAATGTTGTCAGTTTCTGCTTCATTTTCATTCCTATATTTAACTCTCTCCCTTTTAGTCATTCTTTTTGTGCTTCCATTACCTTCTCTTTAGATTCTTTAATCAGCTGTAACTCTTATCATGACAAGAAAGAAAACGTGATCCAAGGCCAGGATTCAGATGGCATAATAGCAAGGTTGTTTTCCCTTAACCTCTGAATAGATATCAAAGTTAAAAAATACATGGGAAACCCAAAGAGAAATGGGCCTGGGCTTCAATTTCACACTCATCAAATGACAAAATGTAATTAGATGAAGTAAGACTCATTCACCAAAGGGAAATTAGAAATTGGCTATTCCAAATCACTCTACCCTACTCCACAAAATAATAATCCACAACCATGAATAAACTCATACGATATAGAACTTAATCAGGCAGGTATGGGGACTCGATCATGCTAAATCTGTCTTCAGCCTCATTTATTCTATGCTCTCTCCCCTGTACTGATTTCTGGAGTTCATCTATTTTGTTACCCTGTTATGATACTGTTTTAGTTTGTTAAACTAGTTGTGTTCTTAGCTCATCTATTTCAGCTTTCAGCTCTCTAATAAACTTAACATAATTAAGTGTTTTCTTCCAGAGCCTCACTTGTTTTTTCTGAATTTCTGATGACAATTCTTTCAAACTATTTACTCACTCCTCTAACTATTTCGTTAGCAAGTGTTTTGATGTTGACCTCACTATTTTGTCCTTCAACCTTTGGGGGGGGCTTATAGCTGGACTCTTGTCCTGGTTCATTTCTCCAATATTTCTCCTTATAAGTTTAATCATTTTATATGGTATGTTATGAGGTCCCTCTCTCAGTACTTTTCAAATTACTGATCACTCTTGCCTGGATTGACTTCTGTCTAAGTAAGGTACTTAAAGAGTTCACAGTTGTGAAAATAAACAGTTGTTTCAATATTATTTCAACCCCTGAGTTGGAGCACAGAGGCTTTTAAAAGCCTCTTTTGTTCTTTTTCTTCCCTGTAGACTATGAGAGCCTGAGGGCTTTTAAACTATAAGTAGGCATCTTAGTTTAATCCCTCACTCCTGACCAAGAGATAAAAGCAGGGTGGGGTAGAAATAGCACAGTGGTTATGCAAAGAGACTCTCACACCCAAGGATCCAAAACTCCAGGCTCAATTCAGCTTCTCTGTCAAGCCAGAAAGCACTGCTGGGCCCTGTGAGTTTCTAAACAAGTCCCGTTTATAGTTTGTAGTTTCTGAGGCAACTATTCACCATGTTCTCATCAGGAGAACAATGTGGAAAGGCTCCCACTATACAGTGCCACTGCTAGGCCATGGAAGTGTAGCTCTTCTCCTGAGTGTCCTGGTCAATTCTCTGTTCCCAGATGTCAGCACAGGGCCTCCCTGCTGCTGCTCCAGCTTCTGAGGGCAGTAGCCATGGAGACTCACAGTTGCATTTGGTGAGTCATAGGGAAGTCCTCTCCTCTCTTCAGCAATCTTTTTGTTGGTAAAACAGACTGGAAGTGGTGCCTCAACTGGTAAACTGCCAGACTATTATCAGCCACTCAGTCACTCCTTAGGCTCCTCCCTGTCCATGAGCCACATGTGTTTGCACTCACCAGTGGTTTGGTGGATACCTGAAGTCATTCTAGTCCTGCCTTGTTGCGGTCCCAGGTGGTCTCCTTTGGTATTCTTAGTTGACCCAAGAGAGGAGAGGAGAGGAACACCCCAACTTGATTGTTTTAAAAGATATTTTTAGCTATCAAAATATTTGGGACACAGCTAAAGCAGTACTGAGAGGGAAGTCCATAGCCATAAAAGCAAACATTAGGAAACAAGAAAAAGCACAAATAAACAGCCTGATTGCACTTCTTCAAGACCAAGAAAAAGAAAAACAAAGGATCCCTAAAGCAAACAGAGGACAGAAATAACTAAAGTTAGGGCAGAAATAAATAACATTGAAAATAAGAAAACCATACAAAAGATAAATGAAAGTAAATGTTGATTCTTCGAAAGAGTGAATAAAATTAACAAACCTTTAGCCAGACTCACAAAACAAAAAAGGGACAAGACCCAAATAAATTGGAATGCCAATGAAAGAGGAGATATCACAAGAGACACAGCAGAAATTCAACATATCATGCAAGGCTTCTATGAACAACTATATGCCACCAAGCTAGAGAACCTGGAAGAAATGGACAATTTCCTAGATACCTACAAACTTCCAGAATTAAATGAAGAGGAACTAGATAATATGAACAGGCCTGAAACAGCCAGAAAAGTTGAAATAGTTATCAAAAAGCTTCCCAAAAATAAAAGTTCTGGACCAGATGGTTTTACAAATGAATTCTACAAAACCTTCAAGAAAGAGTTAATACCTCTACTTTCAAAAGTCTTCCATAAGATTGAAAACACAGGAATACTACCTTTCAGCTTCTATGAAGCCAACATCACTCTGATACCAAAAGCAGACAGGGACACAACCAAAAAATAAAACTACAGACCAATATCTCTGATGAACATAAATGCTAAAATATTGAACAAGATTCTAGCCAACTGGATATAGGAGTATATTAAAAGATTGTTTATCATGACCAAGTGGGGTCTATCCCAGGCTTGTAAGGTTGATTTAATATATGTAAATCACTCAATATGATCCACCACATCAATAAAAGCAAGACCAAAAACCACGTATCAATAGATGCAGAGAAAGCCTTTGACAAAATACAACATCCCTTTATGATCGAAAAACTACAAAAAATGGGAATAGACGGAAAATTGCTGAAGATAGTGGAGTCTATATATAGCAAATCTACAGCCAACATCATACTCAATGAGGAAAAACAGGAAACATTTCCCCTCAGATCAGGTACTAGACAGGGTTGCCCACTATCACCATTATTGTTCAACATAGTGTTAGAAGTTCTTGCCATAGCAATCAGGCAGGAGCAAGGAATTAAAGGCATACAGGTTGGAAGAAAAGAAGTCAAACTCTTCCTACTTGCAGATGACACGATAGTATACATAGGAAACCCTAAGGAATCCAGCAAGAAGCTTTTGGAAATCATCAGGCAATACAGTAAGGTGTCAGGCTACAAAATTAATATTCAAAAGTTAGTGGCAATACTCTATGCAAACACTAAGTTAGAAGAAGATGAAATCTAGAAATCAATTCCTTTTACTATAGCAACAAAAACAATAAAATATGCAGGAATAAACCTAATCAGAGAAATAAAAGACTTGTATACTGAAAATTATGAGTCACTACTCAAGGAAATAGAAAAAGACACAAGGAAGTAGAAAGATATTTCATGTTCATGGATTGGAAGAATTAACATCATTAAAATGAATATACTACCCAGAGCCATATACAAATTTAATGATCTCCCCATTCAGATCCCACCCACATTTTTAGGAGAATAGAACAAATGCTATAAAGGTTTATCTGGAACCAGGAAAGACCTAGGATTGCCAAAATAATCTTGAGAAGAAAGAACAGAACTGGAGGCATCAAATTCCAGTGTGATGTGAATACTCAAATTGTATTATAGGGCCATTATAAATCAATCTGCTTGGTACTGGAACATGAATAGACACACTGAACAGTGGAATAGCATTGAGAGCCCAGAAGTAAACCCCTACACCTATGGATATCTAATCTTTGACAAAGGTGCCCAGACTATTAAATGGGGAAAGGTGAGTCTCTTCAACAAATGGCATTGAAAAAAAATGGGTTTAAACATGCAGAAGAATGAAACTGAACCATGCTATTTCACCAAACACAAAAGTAAATTCCAAGTGGATCAAGACTTAGAAACTATCAGATACTTGGAGGAAAATATTGGCAGGACTCTTTTCCTTACAAATTTTAAAGACATCTTCAATGAAATGAATCCATTTATAAAGGAGACTAAGGCAAGCATAAACCTATGGGACTACTTCAAATTAAAAAGCTTCTGCACAGCAAAAGAACCCAATACCCAAGCAAAGAGATCCCCCACAGAATGGGAGAAGATCTTTACATGCCGTACATCAGACAAGAGGCTAATAACCAAAATATAAAGAGCTTGCCAAACTCAACAACAATAAAACAAATTCCCCCATCCAAAAATGGGGGGAGGACATAGGCAAAATATTCACCACAAAAGAGATCCAAAAGGCCAAGAAACACATGAAAAAATGTTCCAAGTTTTTGATTGTCAGAGAAATAAATAAAGACAACAATGAGATATCACTTCACTCCTGTGAGAATGTCATATATTAGAGAAGGTAGGAGCAACAAATGCTGGAGAGGGTGTGGGGTCAAAGGAACCCTCCTGCGTTGCTGGTGGGAATGTAAGTTGGTCCAGCCTCTGTGGAGAGCAGTCTGGAGAACTCTCAGAAGGCTAGAAATGGACCTACCCTATGATCCTGCCATTCCTTTCCTGGGGATCTATCCTAAGGAACCAAACACACCCATTCAAAAAGATTTGTGTATTCCTATGTTCTTAGCAGTGCAATTTGTAATAGCCAAAACCTGGAAGCAACCCAGTTGTCCAACAACAGATGAGGGCCTGAGCAAGTTGTGGTCTATGTACACAATGAAATACTACTCAGCTATTAAAAATGGTGACTTTACTGTTTTCAGCCCATCTTGGATGGAGCTTGAAGAAATCATGGGGCTGGTAAAAATAACTCACTCTTACTTTACCATGTATGAAACGCAGGTCGAAGAAAACTTTGATATTGTGGTTTCTTTACATCTCTCCTTCCTTCTGCCTTTTTCTTTCATTCTTTTATCTGAAAAAGTCAGTCTGGAGCAATGTAACTATGGTGATGACAAAGTAAATAAGTCAGGAGCTGGGTAGTGGTGCACCTGGCTTGGTGCACATGTTACAGTGTACAAGGACCTGCGTTTGAGCCCCTGATCCCCACCTCCAAGGGAAAAGCTTTGCAAGTGGTGAAGCAGTGTTGCAGGTGTCTTTCTGTCTCTCTCCTTCTCTATTTCCCTCTTCCCTCTTGATTTCTGACTGTCTCTACCCAATAAATAAAGATAACAAAAAATTTTAAATAAATATGTAAATAAAAAACAAGGTGAGTGTGTATGTTAGGTGTCAAATACCCACTGCTACTCTAAACATCCTTTCTCTCTCTCTTCTCTCTCTCTCCTCTCTCTCTCACTCTCTCTCTTCTCTCTCTCTCTATCTCTATCTCTTTCACTCACTCTTTCTCTTCTCTCTCTCTCTCTCTCTCTCTCTTTCTGTGTGTGTGTTGTCCTTATGTGTGTTATCTGGGACCCACATAATTCTGCACATTTATTTTCTACCATTTTCTAACAATACCTTGATTTATACCTCATTCCTTACATCAAACACACATGAATTCGGCTTTTGTCCCTGGTTACTCTCTGCCTCCACAGTGATATCTCCCAGCTTTCACCTGGATTCTAACTCACTGCCCTCTCCTTCCAGTATCCTAGTACCTGCTGGCAAAAAGTCAAAGACCAGAATTGTAACATCTGTGAGCACTGTTTGCTTTCTCTAGTGACCACAGAATCTCTCTTGTTTTTCATCAGCTTTTTCCTTCTGTTTCTCTAACCCCATCAAAACCAAATATACCTAGGCTTCCCCATCCATCTTAAGAAACAAGACAAAACCACTTTCATTCAGCCTTGGCAGCATGCCCACCCCCACCTTCTCCTTCCTGTGCTTTGTCCCCTCCCAGCCATCACTCTATCATCCCATCTCACCCCCTCCAGGCTTAAGCTCTCTCAACTTGTCTCTGCTTTCTTTCACCAAATTCATTTCTTACATCCCTGAAGTTCTGTTTCTGGGGCTGTCTCCTTTCACCACCCACCCAAAGATTTCCTCAGAGTCAAAATATTTAAATCATCTCTTTTCCCTCACCTTCCACCTCTAAATTGCCTCGGGGACCATTCCGAGAGACCCAGTAAGTGTCCATTCATTTAATCCCCTTCTCTCTATTCTTTCTGCCATGTCAAGAATTCTCTCATAGCTCACCCACAGCTATCATTCCAGTCTCTCCATTCTCCATTCAGACTTTTCCATCACTGCTGAGAGTTCATTAGTAAAATATTTCCTTCTGGAACAACTTTTCATGGTGCTCCATAGGATCAAAGTCTTAGCTGCTAACTTTGGATTTAAGATGATTCCTCCTATGCCGTCATCTGCTGTTGACTTTAATTAGAGATGTCCAGCACCCTGCTTGCATCCCTCTGTTTCTGCTCACAAAGATTCTTCCACCTGGAAAAAAAATGTTCTTATCCTCCCTTTCACCACCTCCATACCTAGAAAATTCCAGTCCTTTCTTCAACACGTACATGTACCATCTCTAGCTCTCTGCCCCCAGCCTAGCCCTGCCCTTGCAAAGTCCCTCTCCTTTTCCTGATGCAGAATTAAGCCCTTCCTGATGATGCCCTGATAGTCATCAATCTGATTTATTATTGTCCATTTGTGATTGTCTTACAGGACCTAACCATGAGCACCAGAAGAGCTACCTCTGTTCCTCTGATCCCCCCTGCCCCACCCCCCCAAACCATTATCTTTATATAGTTTTCTGTCTTCTTTCTCTAATTCATAGAACTCTTCATATTTTTCTGGACATTTTTCCCCTACAAACTTAAATTTGCTTCCACATTCTCACTCTCAAGCTTTAGTCTCCCCCTTCATCGTATCAGTCTCCTTCCTCCACCTATACACAAGTTCCCTAATCTAGCAAATGTTTACTTAGTTTGTTCAGTGTTTCTGTTCAATAAATATGGCATGTCTCTGAGAATCTCGCTATTACATAGCACAGTGTATTGTCCTAGTGTGTTCTGGTTGGTTCCTGCCCCATGTGACAGGGAACATCCAATCTGGCCACCTTTCACCATTCCAATCATCCTGCTTTTTGCTTTACAATGATCTCTCCAAAATCTAGCCCTTCATTCTGTATATATGGAAAAGCAGGTGATTTCTGTCTTGACCATGAGCCATATGTGAACTAAGACTGTAGCATTTACCAGCCAAACTGGGACACTTGCGCAGTGAACACGGAAACTACTAACAGTTTCACCTGGGCAGCAAAACCTTTCCTGACTGACACACACCACCTGGTCTCCCTCACTCTATCACTTAAATTCCTCCTCACTTGGGACCTCATTTTGTAATTTTTAAATGCTTTCACTGCTATCTGAGATTGCCAGCCTCATTGCATACCCCATTCCTTCCAGCCTCAATACTTTTCAGGAACCTTCACTGCTTTTTGGCATCAGATTTATACTTCTCCTGCTGCAGTAGGCCTCAGTCTGCCTGGTCCAGATTATTTGTTCCATCTGTTGTCAAACAGACCATAAAACTTATGTTCCTTTTTTCTCTCCATCTCTTTTCCCATCCAATCCCAGCCTGTAGAAATCATTTCTACTTCATAGTTCTGATTTACTTTTCTTTTCCTAATTAAAACCCAGTCACAAAGCCTGCTATAATAATGGAAAATCAGAGAAGAAAATGTTTGTACGCAGAACCAGACATTAGCTTTCTATATCTATTTTCATTATGCACTGCTTAAGAGAAAGAAACAGAGAAAATAGAGGTGTGTGGAAATTAGTCTTTACCCACATAATCTCACACTCAACCTGTAAAAACCTTGCAGATAAGAGTCTAAGAGCCCCCTTACACACACACACACACACACACACACACACACACACACACCCCTATGGTCATCTGATCTTCACTAGAGGATTCAAACTATTAAATGGAGAAAAGAGGGTCTCTTCAACAAATGGTGCTGGAAAAAATAGGGCTGAAACATACAGAAGAGTGGTCTGGGAGATGGCGCAGTGATAAAGCTTTGGACTCTCAAGCATGAGGTCCTGAGTTCGATCCCTGGCAGCACATGTGCCAGAGTGAGGTCTGGTTCTTTTTCTCTCCTCCTGTCTTTCTCATAAATAAATAAAATCTTTAAAAGAAAAGAAAAGAGAATAAGAGAAAAGAAAAGAAATATACAGAAGAATAAAACTGAACCACTACATTTCACCAGAAACAAAAGGAAACTTCAAGTCAATCATGGACCTAAATGTTAGACCAGAAACTATCAAATACTTAGAGGGAAATATTGGCAGCACTGTTTTCCATCTAAATTTTATAGGCATCTACAATATTACAAACCCAATTGCAAGGAAAACAAAATAAAAAATAAACCCATGGGATCATATCAAGAGTCTAAAAGTCATGCCTCCTGCATGCTTCAAACACTATGGTTTGTGGACCTCTGCCATGCCAACATCAAGAATGTTGAAGGCTTTCTCAAGTAATTAACACACCTTGGAGTCAGGGAACAGTTTCTGCAAGTTTTGAAATAAGTGGCCATCATGATCAACTCCAGTAGGGGGAGGAGTAAGAAGCTGATATCAAAAGCTGTGGGGAATTCCTGAAAAGTATTGAAGCTAGAATGATAAGAAAGGAGGCAGATGATACTGGCAACTCAGATAACAGTGGACATGTTTCAAGTGGTAGATACTGATTGGGGAGTGGGGGGAAGGGGTCAGAATTCAAGTAATAAGAGTACAGAGATCAAATATGATGATGGACCAGGAAAGGTCCCAGTTTACTCCAACTACTCCAGTGAAACAGTTAGTAGCTCCTTTGTTCACTAAGTGCCCCAGTTTGGTTGGTAAATATATATATATATATATATATATATATATATATATATATATATATCCTTTAGTATATATATGTGTGTGTATATATATCCTTTTATATATATGTATGTATATATATCCTTTAGTATATATATCCTTTATTATATACATACACACACACACACACACACATATCCTTTAGTATATGTATATACCTAAGGGGTGGAAGCTGCCAGAAAATTTGTAATCTTCTGTTCTCACTTGCAACTCTTGATTTAACAAGCATGTTTAGAGATAGGTGCCCATTTCTAACATCTGCAGGGGTGTTTCTTACCTTCCAACTAAGCTGCTCCCTCTTCTGGTGAAGACTGGGGGGAAACACAAGGAGAGAAGAGCTGGCTCCCTTCCCTGAGAGCTGGGAGGTGGAACTGTGAGACAGACACAGTTCATCTTACTTTGGCAAGACAAGCACAAAGATGCGAGATAGCCTCAACTCAATTATCACATTTGACTTAATCAGCTTTGTGAGGCTCTTAACTCAAAGAGTCCGAAAAAATACGCACCATCATCCTCATCCACTCCGAGGGAGTGAGAACAATCACTTCCTTTTTCATGAAGCCTGCAGCCTAGCCAGGCAGCTCGCTATCACTGGGCTGGGGGCCACCCGCCCCTCTCCCCAATACCTCCACATCACATCGGGATAGCCCTGCCAAGATGCAAAGGAAGGAGGGAGCCCACAGTTCAGGTCATTACAAAGAGTTGCCAAAAAGTGCTCAGAAAATGAACAATTCCTTTCGGCTGTCAAAACAGATACTAGAGAGCCCAATTAGATTTCAAATGTTTTTTTTCCTCCCTCTCTCTCTCCACCAGCAAATCCAAGGGTTGGTGATAAGAGATGGAGCAGATTCTGGGATGTTTGTGAGACAACATCACATAGTGGTTAAGACCGCCCTGGGCTTTAGGATCAGATTGCCTGGTGTGGATCCCAGCCTGGCCTTCTTTCTGACTGTATCCATAGGCACTGTATTTAACCTTTCTGAGCTAGCTTCAGTTTTCTTAGCTGTAACTTGGGACTAGTACTAGTTGCCAAGATATTGAGGAGAGGGGTATAGGAAACAAGAAAGTAACCTTCCCATCTCCCCCCCCCCCCGCCCCTTCTAAATCATCAATGAAAAGTTGCTTTTATTATTGTTGTTTTGCAAATAATGATAGTATCATGCCAAACCTCCTGCTGCTTTTGGAAGTTTGTCCCCGCTTCTGAATGAACACTGCTTTACCTACATGTCAGGAAAACTTCTGAAGATCACTTCCTTTGGGGAGGACCATCCCTGAGAAGCAGCAGTTTATTGACTCCATAAAAAAAAAAAATGTTCCATGAGAATGTTAAACCTCAAAGGAGAGAGAAGTATTTTGTGTTGTTGTTCACCCCTGGTGAGGCTGTAGTGTAAATGTCACATACATAAGCAAAATGGAATTTGAAAAGCTGGAGGCAGAGTATTTTGAAAAATTAAAAGTTTCTTATAAATCTTGCAGGAAAATGCATCTGTGTCAACACAATAAAAGTGATTTCCCAGCCTACTGGTTTTCATCTTTGAGTCCTGGGTCAGCACTGACTCCTTAACCCTTCCACTGCTGTCCCAGGATAGGAGAACCCTTATCTAACTACTACTTGGGGTCATTTTCTACCTGCCTCTCCTAGGGTAGAGCATCAGCAAGTCTATGCTCATCTTCCATAACACCAGCTTTCTCCCTTTTTAGGGTCACAAGTTCTCAGATAATCCCAAAAAGCCATATTTTAAAGCACAGAGAACTGAAACACATGAACTTGAAAAGAGAAAAAAATTAACTCAACCCATTATCTAAGACCTTGGAAGAACTATGGTGGTTATCATCGGGAGTAGAGGGTGGGCACAAAACTTTGGTAGTGGGAGTGATCTAGACCTATACCCTTATTATCTTATAATCTTGTAAACCACTAATTTAAAAAAAAAGGAAGAAAAAAGCCACTTTTTTAAAGCATGTTATAATGCTTAAGAGTGTTCAACAGAAATGATCTCAAAAACTGGAAAATGTTGACATTTTCTGATTGTTTAAATTTATTTACTTGTTAATTTTAGGCATAGCCAGGGCTTTACTGCTCTTGGTTGACTTTTTCAAACAGAAAGAGAGAGAAAGACATAGAGCAATAGAAGCCACAGCATCAAAGCTTCCTCCAATACTGTGAAAGGAGGGTTCTAACCCTACCTGCAGGGTGGAAGCTTCACAAGTGGGGAAACAAGAACTGCAGGTGACTCTCTATCTGTCCATCTCTATTTCTCTCTTTTTCTCACCCTTTTTATCTACCCCTCCCCTCTCAATTTCTCTCTGTTCTATCAGAGAGGAAAAGAGAAGAAGGAGGAGGAGGAAGAGGAGGAGGAGAGGAAGGAAGGAAGGAAGGAAGGAAGGAAGGAAGGAAGGAAGGAAGGAAGGAAGGAAAAAATGGCTGCTGGAAGCAGCACTTAGCCCCAATAATAGCCATGGTGGTGACAAAATTAAATTAAATTAAATGGCTCACTCTGTGGCTGGGAAAATAGCTCAACTGGTAAAGTCTAGGATTCTCATACTTGAGATTCCTGATTTACCCCAGGGACCACATGTGCCTTAGTGGTACGCTGATGTGCTCTTTTTCTCTGCCTAGTGTAAAACTCTTGCAAACTTTCTTATAATTAGTAAAATAGGTATAGAAGTGAAGGAATAAGGTACACTCGATATTTATGCTTCCATTTCTCTTCTGTGTTCCCAATTATATGTCCCAGAAACCTGAGATGGATTTATACCAACATTCTTCTTAACAACACAGCAAGATGGTAATCTATATGCATGTCTATTTTCCCGGAAACTGATCATATCTCTCAATATCCATGTTACAAGGCCTCAGTTTTATTTTCACCTGTAATGTATCCAAGTGGAAGACTGTATACCCTCCTCTCCCTGATAGTCAAGGAAGGCTACAAGACTGAATTCAAGTCCATGAGATACGTGAACCTTTAGGTGAAATTTCAGGAAATCACCTTAAAGATGGCTGACACTGTTAGGATGAGGTACCTCCCCCCACCCCACTTCTCCCTTCCTTGTTTTATTTCCTTATTGGAATACAGATGTGATGAACAGCAGCTGTCTTGAACTATGGGGCAAACCTGAGAGTAGAAACCATATTTAAATTATATATATATATACCCTGCAGACGTTCACTACTCCCAGATGACTAAATTGTTTGTTTGTTTGTTTGTTTGTTTTCAGATAGGCTGAGTGGGAGCCCCTGAGCCCCTGCATGATGCACCTACGTTCTATGGCCATAAGCTCAAAACCTAGGTCCTTGTGCTTGGTAAACTATGTACTTGACTTAGTGAGTGGGCTATCTTCTGAAGTCCCAATTAAATGGTGAGGAAAAAATCATCAATAAAATATTTTTTAAATCCCTGATGACTAAAAGGTCTACTTTCAGACTGGGTTACTTTCACAAAAGAGAAATAGACTAATTTATTATGTGAGGTCATTAGGAGTCTGTTCTTAATTGACTGACCTGTTTTCTTCTTTTTTTTCTTCTTCTCCTTCTTCTTCTTCTTCTTCTTCTTCTTCTTCTTCTTCTTTTTATTCTTATTCTTATTCTTCATTTTTTTTGTTTGTTTGTTTTTGGTCCATGGATGAATTCTCTATACTGACTTATCTAAATAGTGATTCCTATAGTCCATTCTATAGTATCATAATTCATTTGATTACATTATGCACATCATAGCCTAAAATAGAGACCAGCTACTTTTTTTTCAGCAGGGTTAATAAGACATATACTAAAACTTTAGTCCTCCGCTGGCATCATTCATTGTAGCTGAGGAAATCAATTGTTTTGTGATCATAAACTGTACATTAAACTTGGCAACATACCTCTCCAAAGTGAGAGACAATATTCAGGGTGAATAGGCCATTTTTAAAAAAACAAAAGAATATCACTGTTTATAGGTTTTTTTATATTTACTTATTTATTTTCCCTTTAGTTGTCCTTGTGTTGTTTTTTTTTGTTGTTGCTGTAGTTATTATTGTTGTTGTTACTGATGTTGTCATTAGTAGATAGAACAGAGAGAAATGGAGAGAGGAGGGGAAGACAGAGAGGGGGAGAGAAAGATACCTGCAGACCTGCTTCACTGCTTGTGAAGTGAGTCCCCCACAGGTGGGAAGCTGGGGACTCGAAACCGTGTCCTTATGCCAGTCCTTGTTCTTTGCGCCACGTGCGCTTAACCAGCTGTGCTACCACCTGACTCCCTTATGTCTATATTCTAAACACCAAGCACAGCACCTGACAAATAGTGGATGACCAGCCCCAGTGATCACCAATCATGAATAAGTGATGTCCTAGAGGCTCATTTGAACAGTCATCTCTACTACCTGTCAAAAGTGAAGGTAGCTCTCAAAGATTTATCAAAAACATTACAATAATATTCATGGGTTACTAATGACTAACCTTACTCATATTCTTGACTTTTTTAGAGAACATGTAAACTCCTGGTAATTTCTCTGCTACACATCAAGAGTGGACCTACTTATACCCAAGAAACACAATCATAAGATGACCCCTATGCTTTAGACACAAAAAAAGTAGAAAACACTGACATACAGAAGCTAGGTCTCTCTGTACTCACACACCATTACTAGACAAATAGCCAGATTCAAAGACTTAGGGTAACTTGGAGGAATTATAAGGTGTATGACTGTTCAGATTACTCATAGAGAGGGCATCCTTAACCCCTATGTTGGGCCACTGTTTGACACAAGCATGCTTAATAAGCACAAATTCTATTTGCTGATGTGCTGGCTAAGAAGTCCTTTTCCAATCAAAAGTAAACTTTAAAAAACAGAAAAGTAAAACCTCCAGTCCCCACCTTGTAGGGGAGAAACTTTACAAATGGTGGGGCGGGGCTGCAGGTGTCTCCCCATCTCTTTCCCTATCTCCCCTGTTTTCTCAATCTTTCTGTCTCTATTCAATAAACCATATTTACAATAAAATTAATTTATTGAAAAAATATTTCAAGGAAACAGAAAATAATAAAAATGGCACTACTGTATCCTTATTTGGAGAAACAATTCACTGCAATGACAAGAGTTCTTACTCACCAGCAACTCATTTCCACACAACACACTTCAATGATGACTTTTTTAAGTAAATGTGTCCTGGAGCCCCACCTCCCCAGAGCCCCATCCCACTAGGGAAAGAGAGAGTCAAGCTGGGAATACCCATCCACTTGCCAACACCCATGTTCAGCGGGGAAGCAATTACAGAAGCCAGACCTTCCACCTTCTACACCCCATAATGACCCTGGGTCCACACTCCCAGAGGGATAAAGAATAGGAAAGCTATCAGGGGAGGAGATGGGATGTGGAGTTCTGGTGGTGGGAATTGTATGGAGTTGTACCCCTCTTATCCTATGGTCTTGTCAATATTTCTATTTTATAAATAATTTACTAAAAGAAAGTTGAAATCTGAAGTGAACCCAGGCGGTTCTGCTTAAGCCAAAACCAAGCATTCTAGTTAGACACTGTCTTCTTTTAAGATACAACTATAAAGTGATAAATTTAAATTTCTTTCTGGTGTGAATAAACCATGAACTGGGTCCTCCAGCCAACACCTCAAAAAACTAAATATTTTACCACAATTTGTATGTTATTGAGATCCAAGTTAGTTACATCCAAGTCTTGTTAAATTTATCAGAGATGTTCAGTATAGAGCTGGATATAAAGGAAGCTTCAAAATTACAATGGACTCTCTGAGACCAGTAAGATGGTCTTGCGAAGATATTTTGCCATGTAAGTGACTATGTTAGTACCAAAGAGAAGGAGTGAGGTTATTGGCAGT
This sequence comes from Erinaceus europaeus, assembly GCF_950295315.1. Classification (NCBI taxonomy): domain Eukaryota; kingdom Metazoa; phylum Chordata; class Mammalia; order Eulipotyphla; family Erinaceidae; genus Erinaceus; species Erinaceus europaeus. The sequence continues at coordinate 16,677,692 of NC_080169.1, forward strand.
TCAACTGGCCCTTTATCCCAACAAATTAGAATCTCTGAATCTGTCATTTTCTAGAAATCACAAAAGAAATCTCACAATGTAGGGATCAAATAAAAAGATGTTTTTATCATTATTAGGGGCTTAGTGCCTTACAGTATAGACTAAGTTTAGCACACAATTGACCCATTACCTGGCATTCCTAAGTAAATCAGTTCTTCTGGATAAAGACATAAGAAATTCTCTTTTCCAGAGAAGAGTCACCAGACATAGAGCTTCAAATGATTAATTCTCTGCATCACAGATCTAACAACAGCTCATCATTCCCTTAGGCCAAGAGTAAATCATTCAGATTAATTTGCTTTAAAATCCTCATGATGCCCAGAGCTCTAGTAGATCCTTCTCTCTGCCATCACCAGTCACTTCCATCAGGAACATCATCATTAAGTCCTCTTGTGGATATGAGCCTCTCCAGGATCTCACTGTAAAGCAGCAGTGGTAGGGACTGCCCCACTCTCTGAAGGGACGCTAGACCATCCTATTCTGCCACTCAAGGAACACTGGAACTGAAACGAGTGCACCTAGAATGTTCCCAGCTGTAACCATAGACTAGGAGCTCAGAATGACAGAGACTGAGGTTACACAGGCTCCTGTGCTAAATACAAATATTTATGGGCCCTGAGTGGATGGGGTAAACAGTTCATCTTATTTATAGATTTTCTTCAAGTTTGGGAGCTTCTTTTTGCCCTAATCCAACTTTATAACCCTATTCTCAACTCTGACACCATCTTCTCAGATAATATTTCTAGTCCACCTAGCAAAGTTAGCTATCAAAGTCAAGTAAAAACTTCAAGTCATGGGCCCCTAGGAGCATAGCTAAAATAGACTCCCTTGACTCTTTCCACTGTAAGGTCCCTATTCTCATCTGCTCTATTCTTACTGTATGGTTCCTGTGCATTAATCATTTATTTTATCCTCCTTTAAATTTTACTACCTTTCAGCCACCACGTTGCAGATTCTATCATGATTGAATCTTCACATCCTTGGGCAGATGACCTCATCAATGTGTCCCAGAACCTCACCTCTCCAGAGCCCTATCTCACTACATAGAAGCAGACTGGGGGTGGGGGGGGTATGGGTCAACCTGTCAACATCCAAGTCTAGTTAGGAAGCAATTACAGAAGCCAGAACTCCCAACTTCTGCACCCCATATAGAATTTTGGTCCATACCCCCCACCCCAAAGGGAAAATGTTTAGAGGAGGATGACCAGAGGGCTTTGAATTCCAATTCTGTCAGGAAACAGAGAGAAAAAAAGGAATGACATTCAGAAGCAGCAACAGGTGTAGGTGTGACTAGAAAGGAAAAGGCAGGACCACAGGAAAAAAATGGACATAGATAAATATAGATAGATAGTTACAGAAATAATAGTCAACCCATATCTGTGACCTTGAGAGAACTACTTCAATTTCCAGTGGAGAGTATGGGGTGGTGGGAACGGTATGAAATTATACTCTTGTTATCTGTAAGTCTGTAAATCAATATTAAGCCACTAGTAATTTTTTTCTGTTTTTTGATTTTTTATTTATAAAAAGAAAATATTGACAAAACCATAGGATAAGAGGGGTACAATTCCCACCACCAGATCTCTGTAACCCATCCCCTCCCCTGATAGCATTCCTATTCTTTAACCCTCTGGGAGTATGGACCCACAGTCATTGTGGGATGCAGAAGGTTGAAAGTCTGGCGTCTGTAATTGCTTCCCTGCTGAACAGGTCGATCCATACTCCCAGTCTGTCTCTCTCTTTCCCTAGTGGGGAAGGACTCTGGGGAAGTGGAGCTCCAGGACACATAGGTGGGGTTGTTTTCTAGGGAAGTCTGGCTGGCATCATGCTGGCATCTGGAACCTGGTGGTTGAAAAGAGAGTTAACATACAAAGCCAAACAAATGGTTGACCAATCATGGACCTAAAGGCTGGAATAGTGCAGATGAAGAGTTGGGGGGGGGGTCCTCCGTTTTATAGATAGCTAGTAGGCATATTTTAGTTATATTCCAAAGGGCCTGGGGCTATACTAGTTTTGTTGTTGTGGTTTTTTTTTCCCCTGAGCTTGAAATCTGATATGCAAGTGGATCCAAGTTATTGTCTGTGGAGATGATGTTGTGATTGTAAAAAAGGACCAGAAAGCTGGATCAGGGAAGAGAGTAGCTCCTCAATATGGGAAAGGTGTACAAATATTGCTGATTGTAAATCCCATCAATCTGATGTGATCTGGGGCCTATAATCAGCTTAGGAGCCTATTTGACCTCTGCATCCCTCTAGATCTGAGCTCACATTCTGTGATCATGAGTAGGAACATTCCAGGCTGTCCCAACATCGACCCATCTTCCTCAGGTGTAGCACAGAGCATGTTGCCCATCATCCCTTTGGAAGATGGAACATTCTCCACCATTGTTGATCCAGGTTGAAGGCAAGGTCCTATGGGGGCCCACAAAGGGGTCTATTGTGTTGTTCCTGATAGAAATGACTGATAACAATGGAGAGAGAGATTTATTCGAGTTTTAGGCCCATCAAGTCTGTTTGGGAATCTCAGAACTCCCCTATTAGGTCCACAGCTGGTGGACTGGCCTGATAATGACTAAAGAATCATTGTTAAAGTATGCCAGTCTCTTGCCCTTATCCTGATCCAGATTTCTGGTTCAATTTCATTCTTCTGCATGTTTCAACCCAGTTCTCTTTCTTTCTCTCTCTCCCTCTCTCTCTCTATCTATCTATCTCTATCTCCCCTTCCTCTCTCAATTTCACTCTGTCCTAATAAATTAAATTAATGAATGAATTAAAAAAATTTTTTAAAGGTAATAAATCCAAAAAGATCATTTAAAAGTACAAATTCTTTTTGTCAGAGCTTGATAATAAAGTTAGAAAGGAGTGTGAAATAACTATGAAAGTTCAGCATAGTTTAATAAAATGGCAGGAATTAATTATAAGGTCACAGGTTAAAGTAAAAGATAACCCAAATCTCATTAAATGAAAGTGGGATGTACTTAATCAGTGACGAATGTCATCTAGAATCTGAGTAGGAAGTGTAGATTTCTATTGGCTGAATTCAGAAAGAAAAATTAGTGGATGACCTGTCTTGCATCCAGAAGAGGTCAAGTCATAAAAGATAGAGGTCTGGGTTTCTCTTGGTACAATGATTATTATAAAAGCATTTGTATGTTGCATAATATTCCAGGGAGTCCATTTCCTTTCTAGGCTGAAGCATCCAGTAAGCCCATGGTCACAGACTATTGAAATGTTCTCTGTGCCTTGCTTATGATACTGCCATTTAATCTTCAGTCATTGTTTTTAACTCCAATAACTTTTGGAATAAGGCATAAAGATCAAGGAAATTAAATCTAGGTTACTAACACTTTTCTATTAAATTCAAAAGCTCTTTCTTAATCACTGAAATGACATGCGTATTTAGTGTTTTAAAATGCTTACAAGGTACAATGATGGAGGTAGGCTTCCACTGATGGTAGGAGTGGTACACAGATACTTTTCATGGGGAGATAAAAAGCTGTACTTGCATGACAACCCTAAAAGGAAAACAAAATGTTTGCATTTGTTGTGTATATTTGTTGTATATATTTGTTAAGCTAACTAACAGGTCAATCTTGTGAAGTCAATTAAATTAAAAAGAACTAATTAATTTTAGACCCCTGGTATTAGGTTGAGAGACATAAGCATTGTCAGAATGTTTTATAGAATTTGGGAATCCGTAAGGAATCCATAAGTTTAGTTTATTATCTTTACTTCAAGTGGTTGTCCTGCTACAGAAATGTGATGGACTTTGGAATAAAATTGAACACAAGAAGTTGGCAAAGGCAATATTTTAAAAAGGCATATGGGATTAGGGCAGTAGCAGCAGATTAAGTGCACATGGCACAAAGTGCAAGGCCCGGTGTAAGGATCCTGGTTTGAGCCCCTGGCTCCCCACCTGCAGGGGAGTCGCTTCACAAGCAGTGAAGCAGGTCTGCAGGTGTCTATCTTTCTCTCCTGCTCTCGGTCTTCTCCATTTCTCTCTGTCCTATCCAACGACAAGTAATAACTACAACAATAAAACAACAGAGCAACAAAAAGGAAATAAATATTTTTTTAAAAAAAGAAAGCATATTGGAAGACGGGCGCAGTAAGTTAAGCACATGTGGCTCAAAGTGCCAAGGAATGGCATAAGGATCCCGGTTCAAGCCCCCGGCTCCCCACCTGCAAGGGGATCGCTTCACAGGCGGTGAAGCAGGTCTGCAGGTGTCTATCTTTCTCTCCCCCTCTCTGTCTTCCCCTCATCTCCCCATTTCTCTCTGTCTCTATCTAACAGCGATGACATCAATAACTAAAACAACAATGAAAAACAAAGGCAACAAAAGAGAAAATAAATATAAAAAAATAAAAAGAAAAGAAAAAAACAAATAACATTTAAAAAAGAAAGCATATTAATTGACTTTATAAAAGGAATGAATTGATTAAGATTGGTCCATTAGGTTTGAAGTGAAGAGACATTCATCAAAGGTTCTGTTGAAAATGCTGGATCAAATTACCAAATGTTTACGTAAAACAGGATGTGTAAATGTATTCATTCAGGAGTTGTTTAGTATTTGCTAAGTGCCAGGCACTATTTCACATGCTTAGAATATAAGAATAACCCAACATATCTACATGGGGCTCACATTCATTAAGCCTTGGGGGGGGGGGAACTAAGCTGCTAAGTATTTTGCTCTGATATATTGGACATTAATTTTTAAAACAAGTTAGCTACAGTTAGTCTCTTAATGGACAAAATTTCCCATAATAGACCCCAAAAATTCACAACAGTGAGCATCTCTGTTTTTCTCTGTATCATTAGTGCCTACCTCACATCCAACTCTTTAAAAAAAAAATTCAAGTGGTTTTTATATTGAATCTCCTACACTGTCTCAAATCTTTTACATTACAATACCTATAAATTTGAGTTAACAAATATTTTAATTTTATGATTTTTCATGGGAGATACTTACATCTTCATGTAATTCAGATTCTGTTTCTCCAAACCTCTGGGTTAACAAATAATTTTTCAAAAAAAAAAATACTAGTATAGCCACAGGCCCTTTGGAATATAACTAAAATATGCCTACTAGCTATCTACAAAATGGAGGGCCCCCCCAACTCTTCATCTGCTATTCCAGCCTTTAGGTCCATGATTGGTCAACAATTTGTATGTTAACTCTCTTTTCAGCCACCAGGTTCCAGATGCCAACATGATGCCAACCAGACTTCCCTGGACAAACAACCCCACCAATGTGTCCTGGAGCTGTGCTTCCCCAGAGCCCACGAGGGAGAGAGACAGGCTGGGAGTATGGATCAACCTGTCAACACCCATGTTCAGAGGGGAAGCAGTTACAGAAGCCAGACCTTCCACTTTTTGCACTGCACAATGACTGTGGGTCCATACTCCCAGAGGGTTAAAGAATAGGAAAGCTATCAGGGGAGGGGATGGGATACAGAGTTCTGGTGGTGGGAACTGTGTGAAGTTGTACCCCTCTTATCCTATGGTTTTGTCAATGTTTCCTTTTTATAAATAAAAAATTAAATTAAAAAAATCCACCCACCCACCCACGTTTGAAACATTTGTCTTTGAACCTGCAATTTGTTGGCTACCCACGTTGATCTCATTAAAATGTTGGAACAAAAAAAAAAAGAAAGAAAGAAAGAAATATTTTTTCTGGTAGAGGGAAAAGAGAAAAAGAATTTTTTTCCTAGTGCTGGAATCTCTTGTATACATAATTCCACCACTCTCTGAGCTTTTCATTCTTTACATTTCAGATAAGAAAAGAGACACACAGAGAGAAGAGAGAAAAAGAGAGCAAGAGAGTGTGAGATACCACAGCAATGCCTCGCCATTTGTGGAGTTTCTCCTAGTGCTCTGACCTGGTGTTGAAACCTAGAACCTCACCAATAGTAAGGAGTGCAGTCTACTGGGTGAATTATCCCCTACTACCCAGAAAAGAACTTTAGAGAATGGAAATATTTTGCCAAAAAAAAAAAAAAGGGAAATCTCTGAAATGAAATATATGAAGAAGCTAGCTAGGAGTCCTTAGGGCAGCTGGAAGGTTGGAGGAATTGTGTGAGAGGTATAGAAAAGAGTAGTAGAAAAATGCAAAGAATTTTTAACTACTTCAAACACAGCTTTCAACCAAGCAGTTTTTTTTTCCCCCAAGTAATTATCTGTTCCCAAAACCCAAAAGTCAAAGTAGCTCTGTTAGAAAAGAAAAAAAAAAGTTCCAATTGGGTAAATGAAACTTTTGCAAAATGACTGGGAAACTCTGGGAAACTTAAATGAGCAGTGTTTCCATAGGAAACTGTTTCTGGCTTCCAAATAGCCCACATTTATGCAATCTATTGAAATGTGACCTGTTTCTGTGTTGACCGTTATTTTGATAACCCAAAATCACAAAATCCACAACGATGGCTGTTGCAGATGCTGGCATAGAATGCACCCAGGTTAAGCAATGACTTACACTAAGAATTTCTAGGGCAAGACTCAAGCTAAAAACTCCTCAAGTTTTCAACTCATATCACGTATTCAGCTTCCCGTCCCTGCGCAGTCACATTTCACATACTCCCAGCCTGCAGACAAAACCAAAACCGTTCAAGTTCCTCCATCAACTGGCTATCCAAATAATAGTCATGACTGGTTGCAAATTCCCACACTGACATTTAGACGCCAGTTCAAGAATAGCTAGATGTTCAGGATAGAACAGGATGATGTAGCTGACTTCTAGACTCTAGCATCTGAAAGAACCTTTGTTAAAAATTTTTTAATATTTATTTATTTTTCCCTTTTCTTGCCCTTGTTTTTTATATTGTTGTTGTTGTAGTTATTGTTGTTGTTGTTGATGTCGTCATTGTTGGATAGGAGAGAGGAGGGGAAGACAGAGAGGGGAAGAGAAAGACACCTGCAAACCTGTTTCACTGCCTGTGAAGCGACTCCCCTGCAGGTGGGAAGCTGGAGGCTCGAATGGGGATCCTTACACCATTCCTTCCACTTTGTGCCATGTGCGCTTAACCCTGTGTGCTATCACCCGACTCCCTGAAAGAACTTGTTTTAACTACCACTCCCTGTTTGCATGATCACAAACATGTTACCAAAAGCTTGCACCTTGATTTCTTTATCTATAAAATGGAGTTTGTAATACTGCCTATCTCATGGAATTTCTGAAGGAGTTTAAATAAAATGAAGCAGGCACATCATTATTTCTGGGATATAGTGAACTCAGAATTAGACTGATAACCTGGGGGGTTTTTTGCACATGAACAAATGACAGCAGCAAAAACAAAAAAATTATCTTAGCTTCTTCATTCCTTATCCTGCAGTGTAAATTATGATTACTGACATCTTGATGGATCAGCCAACTTACAGTTTTCTTTTTTTCAACATAAAAGCTATTCTCACCTGGGCTCTTGAGATTCTAGAGTAGGGTACAGGTTTTATAAACTCTGCTCTACCAGCAACAAGGACTTGACTTTAATCTAGTGAGTGAACTTGTCATGAGAAGAACGATGGAACAATCAGAACAAAGCTCCAAATGACTTAGCCCCACCCACAGTTAGTGCTAGGTTTTGGCTCCTGCTTGGTGACCCCAAATGACTTAGCCCCACACCACTGTTAGTGCTAGGGTTTGGTGCCTGCGTGGTGACTCCACCATTCCTAGCAGATTATTTTTCCTTTCATTTTCTTGTTTCTGACAGATACCAACAGAAATAGAGAGGGGGAGAGAAAGAGAGATAACTGCTGCACTGCTCCACAGCTCATAAAACTTCCCCACCTCTAGGTAATGACTGAGGGCTTAAACCTAAGTCCATGTGAATGGTAATGTATACATTCTACTGAACATGCCACAGCCTAACCCCTGAATGGCAAACTTGTAAAAATAATCAGTGTTTCTTCAGATATTTATTCCTAAACTGAAACAAATACCACCCATTTATTTTTCTTTAATTTTTATTTGTCAAATAAATGCTGACAAGACCTTAGGATAAGAGGAGCACAATTCCACAAAATTACTAATACCAGAACTCCATATCCAGTCTCTTCCCCTAATAGCTTTCCTATTCTGTATCCCTCAGGGAACATGGACTCAGGGTCATTATAAGTATAGAAGGAGAAAGGTCTGGCTTCTGTAATTGCTTCCCTGCTGAACATGGGCATTGACAGGTCGATCCATAATCCCACACTGTCTCTTTCCTTAGTGGGGGGGGGGGGTTTGGGGGTTGGGGAGGTGAGCTTTCAAGATGCACTAGTGGGGTCGTCTACCCAGGGAAGTCAGGTTAGTATCATGGTATCATCAGGAACAGGGTGGCTGAAAAAGAGTTAAGATATACAGCAGAACAAATTGTTGACTAATCATGAACTTAAAGAATATTGCAGATGAAGATTTGGGGGTCTCCATTTTGGAAAGAGCTAGTAGGTCTATTTTAGGTATTTTCCAAGGGGTCCATGACTCCACAGGTTTTAGCCTGAGCCTGACATCTGATATGCAGGTGGACTCAGGTTATTGTCTGAGGAGATGATGTCATAGTTGGAAAAAGGACTAGAAAGCTGGATCAGGGAAGAGAGTAGCTCCCAAATATGGGGAAAGTACATAAATATTGTTAACTGTAAACCCCCTCGATTTGATCTGGGGCCCATATGCAGCACAGGAGCCTATGTAACCTCTGTATCCCTGTAGGTCTGAGCTCACATTCTCTGGTCATGGCTAGGAACATTCCAGGCTGCACTAATTTCAGGACTAATCCCATTTATTTTTCTAAATAGACACACATAGACCAGACTTAATCAGAGAAAAAAAATAGTTTAATGATACAGTATTAGATTGAGTATCACCCAGTAAAAGCGTACTGTAAAATTTTTTTGAATATTCATTGATCTCTGGTAATTTTAATGTTGTAAATATTTGTATTATAGTGAGGTAGACAGTTAAAAAAGAAACTCTCCAATAGACAGACTTAAAATTTTGTAATAATATTTAAGGAAATGATAATATTATGAAAGAATGAAATATCTGATTAATGCTTAACTTTGTACAACTCGAATATAAACTTTAAAAATATTAGGAATTATAACATTTGAGTGCATATAATGTTTTGTACATTACGATGAATTGCAAACTGTCCATTTCTTCTTTGCACTTTCAGTCACTTTAAATAAACAAATATATACAGCTTCTAAAGAACAACAGTGCATCCAACGCAAATGTGCATTTTAAATTATTTCTCCTGGCTAAGTCTTTTTTTTTTCTTAGCATTTTATATTAGCATTTATTATCATTCTCACCCTTTCTTGGACAGTTCCTAGTTCTCTGAACCAAACAGTCAACAGGTTTAGATGGAGAGAAAAAGCAACATCACTTAGGAAAAACCTAACTGTTTTTTCAATGGTTGGTACAGATCCTTTGTTGAAACCACTGCATGGTCAAAGAGGAAAAGGAAGCTAAATCTTCAAAGGACCTATCACTGGGCAATGTGTTTTGAACATAACACTGGTGCAGACTGGGGGAAAGTTGGTGTTGGAGACACTCTGGGAATGGATATCTAAATGCCTCGGGCCTTTTGTCCTGCTTGCTTCTGGAAGGTAAATTCCACACACACAGTCCTCTTCTTCAATGCCCATTCCCCATCATCCTACCCAAGCTCAATGTAACACTTTGCTCTTTTCACAGTTTCTCATTACTAAGTTAAAAACATTGCCTAACTGATAATTACAATCTGAAACAGTCCTTTTGGGGGAGCCTGGGGCTATTGCTGGCTGGTAATCTTTTAGGAATGTCAAGGAAAGGGGAGGAAACACAGATTCTAAAGCAACTTGGGGGATGGACTTGCCATCCTCCTCCTGGCTCCAGGCCTGCCCCTTGCTCCCCACCCTAGAGAGAGCCCGGAGGATAAGCTCCTCCCCCCCCCCCCAGCCGATGCCTCCGTTCCACTCCTTGTGTCATTTCCCCTCTGTGGATCTTCCCTTACTCACATAGTTTACCACCCCTACCCACTTTTTCAGACTGGGAAATCACCTTCTCTTTAAAAGGAGATGTCCGTATTGGCAGAATCTGTTGAAAGAAATCAATTAGAAACAGACACCATGAAAAGTTTTTCTGGTGGGTTACCTCCTGCCCAGGCTAAAGTACTTTGGTGTCAAAGGCAGGGCTTGTGGTTTCATTATCCTTCAGGGGGTTCCATTTGGATTCATTCTTGTCATTCCATCCATACCAGTTCGCCCCCCCCCAACCAAAAAAAAAAAAAAAAAACCTATAGTGAAGTCAGCACCAGCTCCATTGTCCCATGGAGTGCGCTGCAGGTTGCTGGTTTAGCTCTGCTTTGGAGAAGCCAGGGCTGAACTGTTAACTCCCCAGGGTGTGCAAGTGGGTTGGGAAGGCCTACTTAGACCCACCTCTCAGAGCTTTCTTCCAAGGGTAGGGCCCTTCCAAGCTTTCCTCTCCCTGTGCCAGTTCCTCTCTTCACGCACACGCACACGCACACACATGGGTCATGGTCTAACCAGATAGACCCCACCTTCCTCATACAGGGAAGTAGCAAACCAAAAAGTGGTCCAAAGTGATGGTGCTATTTCCCTCCTCAAACTGATTTTCTTCCTATGAATGGAGTAAGTTGAGAGCCAAGTATGCTCCTCCCCCCACCTGTGTAGACAAGAAAATCCTGAGCCACGTGGAGAAAGGGAGCTGGGTTGGGGGGAACGAACTAAAGAAATTCTCCTTGGCTTTTTTTTTTTTCTCCAGGGTGGACCAGGCAAGGTGTGAAAATCCATCTCCCTCTGGGCTGGCAGGTGGAAGTTTCTTGATGGGCGGAGCTCGCACCCGGTGCTGCTAGTCCAGGCGGCTTCCTGCGCACGCTCTCTCTGCTCTCCCTCCACCCTCTGCCATCAGGTGTCTGGCGCCGGGGCGCAGGCGGCGGCGGGAACAGACACCGCTACCTGCAGCCGCAGGACTCCACCACCATGTCCTCGTACTGCTTGTAGACCACGTTGTTGCCCGCGTCAATGTACAGGATGCTGATGGGAGTCAATTTGGTGGGCACGCAGCAGCTGGGCGGGGTGGAGCCGGGGTCCATGGAGTTCATGAGGGTCTGGATGATGGCGTGGTTGGTGGGCTCCAGGTGCGAGCGCAGCGGGAAGTCGCACACGCCCTCGCAGTGGTAGGCCTCGTACTCCAGGGGCGCGATGATCCAGTCGTCCCAGCCCAGCTCTTTGAAGTTCACGTGCAGGGGCTTCTTGCTGCAGCGCAGCCTGGACTTTTTGCCGTGCCTTTTGCCGTGGCGGCTGGCGAAAGCCGTGCGCCGCAGCCGCCGGCCGGCGGGGGGCAGCCAAGGCCCCAGGGCAATGTCCGGGGTGCCCGACGGCTGTGGCCAAGACCCCGGGGCGCCCGCGTCAGCGCCTGCACCTGCCGCCTCCTCGGCCGAGCCCAGCTGCTCCCGCATCTCAGCGAACAGGTTCTTGCGCTGCGATCGCGTGAACACCACGAGCAGGGCGCGCTCCTGCGAGGGCCGCAGCCTCCGGCCGAAGCCCATACTCCGCAGGTCCGGGGCTGCAGGGTGAGGGGCCCCCGCTTCGCGCGCCTCCTGCGCCCCGGCGCCCGGCTCGGCCCAGGCGGCGCGCAGCTCCAAGCACAGCAGCTTCCCGGGCCGGGGGCGCAGGCCCTGCCACACGTCGAAGACCTCCCAGCCGGCCCGGGGCGCCCCCTGCGGGTGCAGGGTCCGCGCATCCAGCAGCTGCGGCGAGTGGCAGGGGAAGAGCTGCACCCGGAGCCGCCCGGCCGGGGGCCCCCAAGGCGCAGGGGTCGCCCGGCGAAAGAGCCGCAGCTCCGCGCCCACCAGCTCTTCTTTGTCTGAGAGGGTGGACACATCAAACAAATACTTCTGTCTCCGGAGAGGAGTGTGCGAGAGATCGTCTGCAAGATAAAAAATAATTAAAGTCAGTTTCACTTAAGGGGGAAATCAGCCCGGTGCTCTGAGGCCAGCTCCCTCCCTCCCCAGGCAGAGGGCGGGAACGGGGCCAGCTCGGTCCCGGGGCCTGAGCACACCGGCTCCTCTCGCGGGGGCCACTGCAGTGAAGGGGGGACGCGTGAAAGAGGACGTCGGTGGGTGCTGTCAAGGCCCCAAACGGCCCACACCCAGTCCAGTAGCCAGTGTAACCACTAATGGGCCTTTAGTGAATGGCGAGCCCAGGTTCTCCCCACGCCCCCAACCCCAGACCTCCTGAAGGTTAGCTTCTTCCCATTCATCTCAGGAACGTCTCCACTTCCTGAGTCACTATCCCAGATGCCTGGTGTATTATCTGCGGAGCACTTAGCATTATCTTCAATAACCTCCTCTATATAAGTCTCCTTGGTGGTGGTGGTGGCGGTGGCGGCGGCGGGGGGAGGGGGGGGTGTCCTGTCTGTCTTTTCTAGCAATTCCTCTGCCTCCCTCTCCTTGTCCTGGAGCTAGGAACACAAGCCATCTTGCCCACAGCTGAGTTCACAGCTCTGAGAGACCAAGTGTTCAGGTTGGTGTATGGGAGAAACTTCAAGAGCAGCCTTTTCTCTTTGGCTGCTCTTTAGAATCAACCAGCGAGGGTAAGAACCACTAGCACCAGTACTTGCTTCAGCCCACTGAATCTATACCCGCTGACAAGTCCTAAGTATTGGGATTTTTCTGGAGGTTTTTGTTGATTTTTTTTTTTTCACTCTTCCACTGCAAAATGACTTTAAGGTGCAGTCCGAGTTTAAACTCCTTCTTTATCTGAGGTGTGTGTGCTGGGGGGGGGGTGCTGCCTATCAGACAATTTTGCTTTAACTTTTAGGTATAACACTAAGCAGACCGAATTAACAACTACTAGGTGACATTCCGTCTTTTTAAAAATTCAATAACCATGTAACAACAGGAAAGAATTGCAGAAGTCCATAGAGGAGCAAATATCAAACTTGATACCTCATCACTGAGAAGTAGAAGTACCTGGAAGGATAAAGTCTCACCCCCACCCCACTCATTCCCCCAAACATATCCATACATTCTCCGCCCGCCCACCCATCACCACCACCTCCCAATTTCAGCTCTCCCTCCATTCAACCAATCTGAAATCGTCTAGTTTTGTCCCTAATCCTTACAACAAACATTTTGGTTACAAGTGAAAATAAGAAAAGTAGGGATGAAGGTGTGTGTGTGTGTGTGTGTGTGTGTGTGTGTGTGTGTGTGTGTTGGGGGTGGGGTCAAAACTTCTTTTAAAATCCAAGGCTAATTCTTTGGGACCTAGGTACAACTGGACTTCTTTTTTGACACATTCGTGCACGAAGCCAAGCCCACTTCAGTGTGCAAGGCGCAAAGCTAACCAGATTTTCTGGGGCTGCTTCTCATAAAATATTTACAACCCAGCAAATACAAAAATCCCCAAAGCCCCAAGCTTTCCCCCAGAAGCTAGTAAAGTCTGGGTGGATTTCAATAATAAAAGTGTCACCGGGTCCCAGTTCTGACCCACACTGCCAGTGTACATGGAGCCCCAGGGCACTGAATCCGGAACCTTAGCCACACCCAGTTGTCAGCCCTGGGCTGACCACAGGGCCAGCTACCTCCCTCCAAAGCACATGTCTTGACCTGAGATGAAGCTGTGAGAAGGGTTAGAGAGGTGAAAAGGGAAAAGTCGCTGGAGGCAGTTGATTTATGGACACCAAGACCTTCAAACCAACCAGGGTCACATTAAAATCAGTGTGAATTCCGCACACTTTCTTCTCCTCCTTTCAAGAAACCTGTGGCTGACAACACTCAGCTAATACCCAGAGTTCTGTGCCAACTGCCTTAGGCTTGACTTGCCTGTCTCTCATTGTTCTCTCTCACCCAAACTTGGGCCTGAGAGATATACCTTATCTGCTACCCCCAAATAAATGTCATTAGCACTGATGGGTTTTAACAATCCTTGCTTTATCCACAAAAACATAACTGTTCTGTAAACCAGGCATTCATACTGCTCCCATTCTACAAAAGGAAAAACTAAGGCTTAGGGAAGTAAAGGGCCCAGACTTATATAAGTTTGGGTGCTGAGATCCAAATTTAGGTCTATGTAATTAATCCCAGAGTTAGCTCCTCAAACCCACTGCCTCTGCAGTCTAAATACTGAGGTCTCTCCTGTAACATGGAGAGATAGGCCTTCTCTCTCTTCCTTCCTTCCTTCCCTTCCTCATCCTCATCACCCCCACCCTCCTCTTCGTATTCCTTCTTTTTGTAAGTATGGTTAGTCTGCAGAGTTGAATTGCATTTCTCTAGTCCTCAAGAGCAGTCAACATCGAGAAAAACAACTATAGAAAGGGAGCTTTTCTAATTCTATAATCTTGGGATTTCTAAAGGTCTTCCTAACAAGATCCATCTGTTTTGATTCTTTCAAAGTTCTGAGCAAGGGTGTAAAAAAGCTTTTTTTTTTTTACTTGCATCCTGTGCTCTTCCCTACCTGCTCCACCCTATAATTGAAGGGGCCTACTGTGGCGTGCACATAGACTCCCACATGTAGCCCACAGGTCTAAGTTAGCCAAGTCTGAAGACTCACACTTCAGTGGATGAACTGGCCCATTTGTAAGATGCCAGAACTGAAGTCCAGGTTACTGAAGTGAGATCAGAACTATTTGGGCAAGAATGTGCTGGTTCAAGTACCACAATGAAGATATGTATATATATAATATTTTAGTGAGAAAGAGACATACAGAGAGAAATACCAGACCACTGCTCAGCTCAGGCTTATAGTGGTGCTAGGAACTGAACCTGGGACTCTCAGGTATGAGAGTCTTTTGCAGAACTGTTATGCTGTCTCCCAGCACTCAAGAGGTTTTTCTTAAAGTCTTCAAACTCATGCATCTTCAGCATCACTCAGTAGCACAGTAGAAATGCAAATTACCATTATTCATCAATGAAGAAGGATAAGGGTCTCTCATTTACATCAACATAAATAGGTCTAGAGAGTAATGTGCTAAGTGAAATTAGCCAGATGAGAAAGACAGACACCATATGATTTCACTCATGTGTGGGCTACAGAGAAAACAAACAGATGAACAAAATAAAGCAATGATAACTTTTGGACTATAAAACCAATTAGTGGTAGCCACAAGGGAAGGAGAGAGGCTGGTGTAAATCGGGACAAGGAGGACATTAGACATGTTGATGTCTAATCATGCACCTGTGAGACCTATAGAACTTTAGAATGCTATGATTCTTCAACTAAGAAGGAGAAGAGGAAGAAGAAGAGGAGGAGGAGAAAAAAGAGGAGGGAGAGAGACGGGAAGAAGAAGAATGGACGGAATACAAATTCTTTGGACCCCAGCGATCTGACGTGGAGTTCAGAACTTATATCCCTAGTAAATCTCCAGGTGATTCTGATTCTTCTGGCTAGGGATAGCCCATTAAAACCAGCTAAATCTATATGAGTTTGGCCACTTAACACTCCAGATTCCCATCAGGTGGAGGGGACTATGAAACAACAAGACAAGTGGGGTCCTCCAAATCCCAGGACAGGGGTGGGGGTGGGGGATGTCTGAGTAGAACTCACTCACAGAAACCAAAGTCTATTGATCTCAGCTCCCTCCTACTTTGCACAATCACCCTCAGATTTATTTTGTGGCCTTTTAGGTACAAGTGCTCTCACTGGGTGTCTAGAATCATTGACATCTAAAAAGAGGGGCCAAGAAAGTAGCAGTTCTGTGAAGATTCCCCTCCAGACCACATTCCCTACCTGTCTGGACCTGTCCAAAGGAGGCATCATCTCCTAGCTCTACCACCCCTCAGGCTGTGCACACACCACTCTCTCCGGTGACTCTGAAGAGACTTTGCTGACCTGGCAAGCTATTCTCTTTTCAAAATCGATTGGCAGGATTTTCTTATATCCCAGAAGTCAACCCTATCAGGATTCCAGGTATCTCAGTACCTACGCCTCCACCCCTACCTTTTTTTGAGCCAACAACAGTACTGACATTCCTGGGGCATCACCTGTGTGTAGTCAGGACTTCAAGGCCCTCTGCCACTAGATACTCATTGCCAAATGTCACCGCGTGAGGAGGGCTCAATCTACCACTATACTCTTTCATAGATGGAGAGGCTGAGAATCCACCAAAAGTATCAATTGACCCAAGGTCTGGCCACCAGTAAGGGACCAGATCTGAAGGTCCCACCACAGCCCTTCATGCTGTGGCCACACCTTCCATCCACTAAGTTTCTGGGAAAGGAAGGGGAGCAAAGAGGGATAAAAGACATGGGGTGCACTTTGATCCAAACAGCCATCCAAATAAGGCAGGTTGCCACAAGATAGGCTTCTTCCTTTACTATATAAAGGAAGGAGACCCCTGAGCTGGGAATTCCTGGCTAGAGTCACTTCTCCCCTGGGTGCTCTGCCCCAGCCTGGATCCAGTACACGTTGCAAAGAAAGCAAACTATACTGAGTGAATAGAAATGAGTCATCAGCCCTCTGCTTTGGGTTATGAAATCTGATTAAGTTGTGTCCTGAGGATTACCCCCAGATGAGACTCACCTCTCTTGAGATCTGAATCTTACAAAATGCCTGAGCACACCTCACCTCTATGGTCCTGATTCATGGTGCTCTTACTAGATCACCTGGCACCACAGTTGTTGATAGCAGATGCTTGCGTAGCACTTAATATGTGTTGGCCACTCATAAATGGAAGTTGAGGAAGAAGAACAGAAAGGGAAACTCAAAGCAGAATCTGACTGAGTTTGGAGTAGGGCACCAAAGTTAAAATCTCTGGGTGGAAGGTGAGGGTAGATGTACAGCTTCACTGGGGGCAGAGGAAGTGTGGGTAAGGACATAGGTGGTGAGAATGGTGTTAATATACACTCCTATTAACTATGTGGTGTGTGTGTGTGTGTGTGTGTGTGTGTGTGTGTGTGTGTGTGTGTGTGTTGGCCATGATCTAAATTATTCACTTATAAGAATTCAAAACCAATGATGAGTGAAATATAGTGTCCATGTCAAAAAAAAATCAAAAAACTGAAGTCTACCTCCAGTACCTATGCCACCAATCTGTAGTATACCCCACCCTTGATCTCTGTGCCAGGCAGATAGAAGAGGCAGAGAAGTATAGGCTTCCAGTACCTGATCATCTCAAGAGTCCAGTCAAGAACTGGTCAGGCCCAGTGGACATAAGTTTCACCCCGTCCCTTTGATTCTTTTTAGTTCTGGGATGCCATATGCACCACAATAGCTCCTTCCATACTGCCAGGGATATACAGATGACCTTCAACCTAAACCTCTTCAAGGGTAGTGCCCTGCTTGCAAGCTTCCTTCTATGGCAGATTATAGCCAGCAGCATGCAGCCTGATAGTACACTCATGTAACTCCCTGACTGGGGATGTGCATGCAGCCTTGAGCAGCCAAGAAGAGGTAGGTAGTCTCCTTGCTCCACCCACTTTGGATTCCCTTTTGTGAGCATGGATGGGGTGGGAGGGTGTGATGTTCCAGGCCTTCATTTGCACATCTGCAAAGATATGCAGCTGACGGAGGGAGGGAAGGATGGTGGCAGCACTGAGCCAGATTTCTGCCCATGTCAGCCCTTTTGCTAAGACAACTGCATGGCTCCTCTCCATGGTTGCTGTGCCTCTTTGCCACACTGGCATCTATCTTCCCACCTTCTCTCTGGGCCTCTTGGCTACCTCAACACTATCAACCGCCCTCCCTCCCCCCAAATAAAGCCTGGCCTGGAGTTCTCTGCTTCTTTCCTATCTTCAAAGACCAGATGATTTCCAAGTTGAGTCCTTCACAGAGTCCATGTTCTTAAGCTTCTTAGACCTCACTGCTCTTCTCTAAAACTTAGAGAGAATGAAGCAGGACAGGTGGCCTGCCCAACCCCACAGGAAAATCCCAGCAGAACAAGCTCTGGTTAAGTGGATTTGAGAGAGGGATGGAAAGGTAACCCTGAATTTCACTGAGCTGAAATGTTCCGTGCCCCCAGAGGCTCATCGCAGTTCTCAGCGGGCATGTAAACTACCTGGATGCCATGAAAAACACCAGAACCCTCCCCTGCATATAGAGTATTCCCAAAATAAGCCCCAAGGCACTTCAGGCATACCCACTTTTGTTTCCCTAGAATGAAAAAAAAATTCACTTATAAAAGAGTTTCCAAGAGCTTGGTCCATGCAAAATCCTCATCACTGAGCATTCTTGAGAAAGATCCTGGAGTCAGAAACAAAGCCAAGCCCAAGGACATTTCACTGGACTTCTCGTTACACTGCAGTCCTGCCTTAAACTCCCTTCAAACCACAGCCAACCAAATCTTAAGTTGGCATAAGTCCAGGAAAAACCCCAACTGAAGCTTGCTATGATCCTGCACACCAGGCCTCTATCTCCACCTGTTGCCTCAGCTTGCAAGTAGTCTTGGGTGTGAAGAAGCAATTGTCTTCTGAAGCCACAAATGCAGGATTCAGTTCTGAGTGACTTATCCTAGATTATGTTTCTGCACCATTGATGGGTAGAGTCACCCAGGAGTCCAGAGTTCTGATGCAGTCCCTTGGGTGTGGACATCCCAATTGGAAACTTCCAGTCTGGGTTGTAACATAATGCAGCCTTTTGCCATGAGTTTAAAGCATGTATACATATATATATAGAGAGAGAGGGGGGGGGAGGGGAGAGGAGAGAAGAAGAGAGGGGAGAGAGAAGAGAGAGAGGGAGGGAGAGAGAGAAGAGGAGAGGAGAGAGGGAGGGAGAGAGAGAAGAGGAGAGAGAGGGAGGGAGAGAAGAGAGGAGAGAGGGAGGGAGAGAGAAGAGAGAGAGGGAGGGAGAGAGAGAAGAGAGAAGCGGAGAGGGAGGGAGGGAGGGAGAGGGGGAGGGGACTGGTTGGTGGTGCACTGACTCAAGTACACAGGTTATTATGTGTGAGGGCCTGGGTTAAAGTCCCAGTCCCCACCTGCAGGACGAAGTTTCACTAGTGATGAAGCAGTTCTGATGGTGTCTCTCTTACTCTCTCCCTCTTCTCTCTTAATTTCTCTCTGTCTCTATCCAATAAATATACATACAATATTTAAAAAGAATTTTAAAAGATCAGTTCTGAGGTGGGGTGGGGTGACATGTCAAATTGACCTGTTGTTCTGCATAGGGTAGAATACTGATCCTTAGTCTCCACAAGAGAAGCCTCAGTTCCTCTGGACACAGGATGCCACCTTACCTTGTTACCCAGGGCTGACTTTTGAGAGAACAAAGTGGAATAAGAGCCTTTCTTGGGAAAGGCTGTGGGTCTCGTAGCATTATTCAATTTCCCTCCCCATAGGGGAGCAGGGTCACAGCAAGCTGAGAACTGGTAGGAACTAGCCCACTAGGATTTGCAAAGCAGGCTCACCATCTTCAACACATCCACAGTGTTTAATGAGACACTGCTGCAAACCACTCCCAGACCAGCCCAGAGTCTGCCTTCTGGGCTGCCCTGGCTCTGCTTTCTGCTGCCCTAAACTAGTGCTCACCTGGGCCAAACACTGGCACCTGGCGTCTGCTACACGTTCACTCTTGGATCCCAAGGTGGTACCCATAGGTAGGGGCCATAGGTCACTTGTTGGGCCATTCTTGGATTCTAGAATGCCGGTTGGAGCCCTTCCTCCCCACCCCAAGTCCCTCATCTTCAGCAGACCTCCCCAACCCTCAGCTGCCTGCCAGCAGTACTAATGATCTGTCCTGGAAGACAGGGAGCTACCATCCTGGAAAACATTAGGCAGCCTAGGACCTATTTAATTTTTGTAAACCGGAGACACAATTTACCCGACATTGGTCTTGAAAATAAACAACCAGGACTTTGAGAGGGACATGGGAGGTGGTAGTCATTAGGATCACCAGCTAGGAAGCCACACAGTGGAAGGCTTGACATTTTCATATTATGGTCTCTGCTTGAATCCCAGCCCTACCCCCCCCACCCCCACCCCCACCCCACCCCCCCCAGACTGAGAGATCAGGGTTTGATGGTGGGTTATTCCATACCTGAGGAGTTATCGAACTGATACCTTCCCCTGGATCTCATAGCCCCCAGGGTTTAGGGTTGATTTGCTCTGAGTCATCACACTGCAGGCAGGAAACAACAGCCCTCCTTCCATGCATTTTCTCTCCCACAGTTTTATTCCCATTTCTGCAGCCTTACCACCAGCCCCACATGTCCCAGAGAGGCCATTCGGTCAGAATCTAGAGAATTCCAGTTAGGAAAGGGGGAAGGAAGAAAGAAAAGAAGGGAGGGAGGGAGGGAGGAAGGAAGGAAGGAAGGAAGGAAGGAAGGAAGGAAGGGGAAGGGAAGGGAAGGGAAGGGAAGGGAAGGGAAGGGAAGGGAAGGGAAGGGAAGGGAAGGGAAGGGAAGGGAAGGGAAGGGGGAAGAGGGAGAGAAAGGACAGAAAAAGAAGATGGCAAGGAAACAAATGATCTGTTTGGGACCTCAAGGGTCCACTTGCATCCTCTAGTTGGGAATTTTGAGAACTTTCCAGTCCTCCACAAGGCCTGAGTGGACTGTGGTTTGGTTTCTCGTCCTTGTTTTTTTCCTTTGACATGCAAGTAAGATCAGGATATGTGACCCCAGTTTTCGATGATCCCTTCCCCCACAGTGCGTAGAGATAGATCAGTGTCCCGCACAGATGAGTCGCCCTGGTTTGGCCACATAATCTCAACCAGAATCCTGACACAATTGCATTCAGGATGCCAGAAACGCTCAGCTTCTGGCTTAGGGCAGCCCCCAAGGTCTTTGGAGTGACAATGGCTAATACTGAGCAACAGAATCAGTGACTGTGGGGATGCAGTCTTCAACATGTTTCCATCATCCCAACCAGAAAGGCACAACAAACATCTAGCTTATGGCTGCCTCCCCTCATCTCTCAGTTTTCAGTTTACCCCACTGGAGGTTGGACGAGGACCCTGAAACCTTATGACCAGCACACCCCATGCTGGCGCTTCTATGGGCACGCGCCCTCTCACGCACATGTTTGAATGCTCATCGGTTCCTTTACCAAGGCTGTTCCCTCTTTCCGGGGAAATAAAGCTTAGATTGGAACCTTCTGCCTGCTTCCTCACTTGGCCGTCTGGTCTGCATTAGTGTTTTTATAAGGGACTCAAACAAATCGAATACAAGGTCACCAAATAATTAACAGTTGTGAATTCCCTCCTTCCCCATTAAAATACTTCCCTGCTTATATTTCATTTTCCGTTTGCCAACGACAACAGGGGCCGGGGCAAAAGCGGGGCTACACTGATTACACCACTCAGCAGCCCAGGTCCCCCAGCAATGCGCTGTTTTGCATAAACACACAGGACCAGTGAGGAAAAGGAGCAGCTCTATGAATACCCTCCCCACTACAGTCCTGAGCAACCCCCCATTGTCCTTCTCTGCCCTCTGATAAAAGGGAGAGAGAGAGAGAGAGAGAGAGAGAGAGAGAGAGAGGGAAAGGGAAGGGAAGGGAAGGGAAGGGAAGGGAGGAAGGAAGGAAGAAATGGAGGAAGGAAGAAGAAATCCAGAAGGTAAACTGAGAAACCACCAAACAATCAGCTGTGAGGTCTCCAGAGATTCATTTCTGGGGCATCTAGTTCCTCAAGGATGTTCCAATCTCCTTTGGGTTTTTTTAATCTGTCCCCCTACTACTTCTTTGCTGAGAGCGCTATTGTGAAAACCAGTAACAACAACCAAAACAATTTTAAAGAATATTCTTATTTCAAAATAATCTGGAAAGCTGACTCATGGCAATCTTCTTAGATTTCATTTTGGTCTTCTCATTTTTGAGAAGTTTTTGTTGTTGTTGTTGTTTTTCCTTTTTGTACCCCCCCCCCCGCCCTTCTCAAAACTAACACTGAAAGCTTGAGTTGGTTTTTTTCTGTTCCTTCCCTATGTCTCAGCCACAGTGAACTAATACATATTCTAGTTGCTGCCTTTTCAGGTCCCGAGGTTGGGTGGGGCAAGAGTGTGTGTCGAGGGTCTAATACA
Organism: Erinaceus europaeus; assembly: GCF_950295315.1. Lineage (NCBI taxonomy): Eukaryota > Metazoa > Chordata > Mammalia > Eulipotyphla > Erinaceidae > Erinaceus > Erinaceus europaeus. The sequence continues at coordinate 16,699,650 of NC_080169.1, forward strand.
AAGGGTCTTTTAATGAGTTATATCATATGCTAACTGTAATCTTCCTATATCCAACCTGGACTATCCTGATCCCAGGACTTGTACCTGCACTCAAGTGTTCTCTGTCTCTCGGTGTCCCTCCTCTCTCTGTGAGAGGGGGAGAGACCACAACATCAAAACTTCCTTCAGTGCAGTGGGAGCTAAAGCCTGGGTGGTACCCATGCAAAGCAGCACACTATCCAAGTGAGCTATTTCTCTGGCCTTGAGTATCTCATCTTTTCGGATTAGACATCATTAAAAAAAAAATAGAATGTGGAGTTATTTACAAAGAACTGGGACATAGCCTGGCTTGCACCTTTCACATAGAATACAAAGACAAGCAAGACACAGCACAGATGCAGATACTTAACTCTACAGTTTCACTCTTTCAGTTTCTAACTGGGTCCCAAGAAACTCTAGGAAAATCACATGAAGAGGGAAATCTGTTTGAGCATCTTTCCCTCCCTCCTTCCTCCCCCTCCTCCACAAAAAATTCTGTAAAACAATGGTTTGCAGCACTTGAGGATGTTGAGAGGATTAAAGGAAGTAATCGGCAGATCTGATTTTTAGTGCGGTGTTTTGTGCACAATAAAGTGCTTCGTGTATCTTGGTTGTGATCCTTATTCCCCTCAAAGAGAGTAAGCTGGAAGGAGGAACACATATTGATAAGAAATGGGGGGGGGGAGGAATCTTGCGAGTGTCTCTCTGGTAGGTGGGCGAAGGTGGCAGGGGGTGGGGTGAGGTCACACAGCACTGCTGTCTTTACAGACCTGAAGTGTTCTGCATTCATTCTGTCTACAGTTGATCCCTGCCCTTCCCCTTTTCCTCTCCAGCTTTTAGCATAAATGTGTGGGTTCCAAGGTTCCTGGTCTTGGAGGCTGTATGTTTTCCCCTAATACCTTGTGAGAGTAAAACCAATAAATAGTAGGTGGCTCTGCAACAGGCTCAGGGATTCTTCCATCCTTCTTTCCTGCCTTTCTCCCTTTCTTTTCTTTCTCCCTTCCTTCCTTCCTTTTCTCCCTTTCCTTTCTTTCCTTCTTTCTTCCCTTCCTTTTCTTTCTCCCTTTATCCCTTCCTTCTTTCTTCTTTTCTTTTCTTTCTCTCTCTTTCTTTTTCCTTCTTCCCTTCTTTCTTCCTTTCTTTTCCCTTTCTTTCTTCCTTTCTTTCTTCCTTTCTTTTCTTTCTTTCCTTTCTCCCTCCTTCCGTCCTTTCTTCCTTCCTTCTTCCTTTCTTTTCTTTCTTTCTCCCTTTCTCTACTTCTTTCTTCTTCTTTGCTCTGCTCACAGCCCCCACACCCACCCCCCGCGAGCCTGCTGCCTCCCAAGCCCCAGCCAGTCAACACTCTGACCGCGACTGAAAGAACTAGGGGACTCACCGGGCGCCAAGTGAGCGCCTGGCCCGGTTCTAAAGGGCCCGGAGCCCCTCCCTCCCCGCCGGTGCAGCCATCCACGCGCTGGGGGAGGGGACACTGGAGAGTTTGGCGCGGCTCCGAGTCCCCACGTGAGAGGGGCGGAAGTCTTTGCTCCGAGCTGGAGCGGGGGATGGATGCGCGGCTGGCGGGTCCCTTCCATCACGGGAGACTAGACACCGTTTGATGTGTTATGACATGAACCCTCAATTAGATCGCTGAGTTGAAACACTCAAATCAGGGGCCCGATGCTAAGCAAGCCCCGGAAGGTCCAGCCCGAGGTCACCGGCGGTGACACATCAAATCAAAATCAGTGAGCGGGAAAGTGAGGCTTTCCCTTTATCAGGCGGGGGCAGCAGCCCGCGTTGCGCCCCCCCATCTCTCTGCCCCCTACCCACCCTCCCCCTGGCTCTGAGCTCTCGCACTCCCGCCCCACGACCTCCCCCTCGCAACCGCCTGCCTTTCTTCGCGTTTTCTGCGAATCCCGGGCCTCGGGGGAGACCGCGCTTTTGCAGCTGTGGTCAGGACAGTCTAGCCGCGTGTCCTCCGGCTGGGGACCGCGTACCCCTCCAGCCCTCGACGGCATTCCACGATGAACCCGGACATCTGGATCTCTGTCCAGCTAGCCTGGAGACCTTGGCTCGGGAACAGAGTCCCCTCACCCTACCCGTCCTACCCCCACCCCCACCCCAGCCCGGGCACTTAGCCAGTCCCTCCCGCACCTGGAGTTCGCTGTGCGGTGCTGGAGGAAAGGCTGCGGCTGTGAGCTAGGAAGCTGCTACTCTGAGTCTTATGCTACCTGCACATTCCCCACTCCCTTATCTCCTCAAGAGGGCCCCCAACCCCCCAGGGCCCCGTCCCCCCCTCACACGCACTATCGGGCTTCCCAAAACACCTCAGTACAGCTTGCGAGGTCCCTTGGTTCTGAGCCAGTTTATAGGGCACAGCCAGAAGGTACTTGGTCGTGGAAGAGGCTCGAACCCTTGAGACTTCCCTTTGGGGAAAACAAAACACATGCCCACTGCCAGCTAGCTCTACCTCTGCGGTTTCATCCCCCTGGGAAGGACTTCTTGAGCTGTGTTCTCTGAGTTGCTCTAGTCTCTAGGCAAACACAGCGGGGATGATAAGAGAATTTGGAGGGAGAGAGAATTGGGGTAGTAGGAATGAGAGGAGAGAGGTTGGCCAGCTGCGCTGGTGGCCAGGAAACCAACCTACTTGTCAGGGAAGAAGCCACGCGTATTTGCAAAGGTGACTTGAGCCGTTGCTAAATGTCTATAAAAACAATCGATGTTACTTTGCCTCTGGGACACTACTCTTGAACCTGCTTGACCCAGGGGATAACCTCAAACCCAGGGGAATAACCTCAAACCTAGAATAACTAGGGTTAGACTTTTGAGAGCAGGAAATGCAACCACAAGGGAGCAGGCTGGGTGCTGGAGCCCAGGAGAAGCCGGCTCTGAGGAGCTTCAAGAATGTGTGAATCCCCCAGGCAATAGGACAGCCCGAAACCCAGTGCTGTCTGGTTCCTAAGCAAAACCACTATCACAAGCTTGGAAGTGGGAGCCAGGGAGCGAGTGAAAGGGGAGCGAGTTAGGTCTGGCGAGCTGCTAGAAGTTCTAGTTTCTCCTTCTGCCTTTCTTAACTTTCTTTCTCCTGTTGCCTTTCTTGTCCTGCCTTAGACACAGGCGCAGAATTTTGAGTCCCTGTGAATCACACGTCCTCCCTTCCCACCTAGTCTCTTGAGAGCCACCGGCTAAACTGCAGACCTTCCCTAGTGGCTAAGATCAAGGGGTTCCCACAGACACCCGCGCTTGCACCCCCACCAGCAGAGAGGATCAAGGACCAGCCCTGCGGTAAAAGAACACAGAAAAGAGTGATGCCTGACTAAGAAAGGCGGACAAGTCCCCATCCCCACCATGCGTCCCTGTGGATTAAGGTTTGGCAGCCCCGCCGCGGTCGTGGGCCCTCCTGACCAAGTGCTGCGGCAGCCTCTCTAAAAACGTCTCGGTGGTGGAGCGGGCACAGGAGCACCGCGCTCTCAAGTATGGCAGAGCACTTGGGGTTCGCTCTTAGATGGCGAGTCTCCCATCCAGAGCTTGGACTAGCCGAGAATTCAGTGTAGCGGCCGGGCCGGAGCAACGTCAGTCGCCGCCGGAGTTCGCCCCGCAACCGCAGAACGCGCTGCTGCAGGCTTTCCCCGGAGCGGACCGGTGCTCTCCAGCGCGCGCGCCCAACTTCCCGGGCTGCCCCAGCAGCTCTGGGAGTGCGCTGCACACCCTCAACAGCCCAGGGGCCGGTGTAAAGGTTCCGTTAGTTCCCTTACAACGACCCCTTTCCAAGCCAGGTCATTTTCCCGCCACCTCCTGCCTCCCACGCTCCTTCCAGCAGACACCAGGGGGAGAGGTCACCACGCTGCTTTCAGCAAAAGACGAGGAGAGAGAGAGAGAGAGAGAGAGAGAGAGAGAGAGAGAGAGAGACTGAGAATAGAAGAAGTGGTAAGCCTGAATAAAATCTGCAGCTGCGTTCAGAATATACTTGAACTTGAGGGGGGAGAATTGGGGCAGAATCGGTAAGGTAATTCACACTTCGGAGCTGCGGAGCTCCGGGGGAGGGGAAGGGTGGGCGTCTTCTCTGCCACTTACCTAGCCCTCGGTCTACAAAGCTGGTGATCGTATTGGCGGACTTGGAAGACTGGAAGAAGCTGGCATTAATGCCCAGCTTCTCGGCGATGGAGTAAGTCCTGTAGATTGACAGCATGTACTCGTGGGGCACCACGCGCGGGCCCCTGCCGGGCGACTCTGGGTGCGGCGGCCGCGTCAGTGCCTCGGTCTCGGGGTGCGCTGGGGGCGGCCCCGCCGTGCGGCTCTCTCGCGGCTCCCGCGGCGGCGTCTTGCCGTCCTTGCGGCTTCGCAGTCCCTTGGCGGAGCCCAGCTCTGCAGACGATGACGAGGGGGCGATGGAAGCCTGTTGGAAACCGGGTAGATCCCACAGGAAGCTGATGAGGAAGACGGCGCAGAGCAGGACCCTGGGGGTATCCATGGCGAGCGGGCGGCGGCGCGAGGAGCGCGGGGAGCGCAGGGCGCGGGGAGCCCGAGTGGACAGCGGCCGGGGCCCGGCTCCTCTGGCGGGCCGGAGTGCGAGGAGCGGGGTCCCAGCTTCACCAACCCTGGAGCTGCCACGCCCCCTCCCGCCCCTCTCCGGGCGGGGAGGGGACCTGAGCGGAGGGGAGAGGGGAGGGGGAGCGGGAGGGAGGCTGGCGGTGCGGGCCGGAGGTGTGGGGGGGGAGAGGGCCTGCTGGACTCCGGGGTGGCGGGGAGACGCAGCGCCCCCGCGGGGCGCGCCTGGTGTTGCGGCGCGGTGCGCTGAGAGCTGCGCGCAGCACGGGCCCCGGGGAGCAGGGTCGGGCCGCCCCCGCCCGGGGTTCCCCAAGCGCTGCCCAGCTCTCTGAGCCCAGCCCACTCCCGCGACCCCACTGCATCTCCCGCGCGTCCCGAGGGGGAAGGAAGCGGCGCCCCCAAGAGATCCCTCGGGGCTGGCGCCTCGGCCCGCAGGCTACTCGCCCACTCGGTGCCGCTACCTTGCGTCCGCGGTCTCCAAAGCAAGGCCAGAGTGGGGGTGAGCCCTGGGCCAGGCGCACGGCCCAGCTTGGAACTGCCGCGTCCTCTCCGTGGGGTACCGCTCTCCACAAACACCGGGCGTGTCTGTTCTAGACCCTCGAGGTCAGGCAAAGGGCAGCAGGCGCTGGAGTCCCGGTGGATGCTGTCAGTGCAGGCTGCTGGCTCTCCTGCAGGGCCCAGCCTAGCCTTCCCCCACAGACCGTGGCTTCTGCTGCTCCTTTCTCCCATCCTCAGCCTCCCTATTCTCTCTGTCTTCTTTCTTCTGATGGCTTGGCCCCCTCCTCTATTGCACCCCCATTTTTCCTCCCCACTTTCTTTCCCGCATTCAACACTTCCTCTTCCCCCACCTTAGTCTCTTCTGCATTCTAATCCTTCCTTCCCCAGCTTGCCTTTCTTCTTGCTCACCATCTCCTTTCTCTCCCTCTCTTTCTCTCTCTCTCTCCTTCTCTCTCTCATTCTCTCTCTCTCTCTCTTCCCACCCTTTCCCTCTCGGCCTCCCCTTCCTGGGGCAGTGGGGACCTGTCCCTGTGCAGCAATTCCCCAATATGTTTCTTTTCAGCCCAGTCTCCATCAAGAGTTCATGAGTTTACTCTGTGTGTCTCTCCTCCCCCTGCCCACTGCCTTCTCAGTTTGGGGCCAGCTGGAGAGGCTTCTTTCTCCCAGGACTTATGTGAGCTGAGATGTTTGACACACAGGGTTCCCCTATGCACGGATTGGAAGCATGAACCCCAATTATTAAAATGCCCTCTTTTCATCATTCCAGCAACGCTGTGAATTTGGACTTGCTGTTTTCAATTTCACAGATGGCAGAGATGAGACAAAGGAAGTGAATGACTTTTCCAAGAACACTGAGTCATCAGCTCGTGCAACAAGGGACAGAACTCAGGGACTGGACCCCAAATTCAGTGTTCTTCCCACTACAGCACAGGATAGGAAATCCCTAGATCAGTGTCTCTATTCAGCTTCTTAAATTTTTATTTATGTATTTATTGTGGTTTTATTTGAGTTCAAATGATCACCCCCACATAGATGCTGATTTTAATTTATTTTTTTAATTTTTATTGTGTTTGTTTATTTATTGGATAAAAACAGCCAGAAATTAAGATGGAAGGCATAACAGAGAGGGAGAGAGACAGAGACACCTGCAGCACTGCTTCACCATTTGCAAAGCTCTCCCCCTGCAGGTGGGGACCAGGGGTTCAAACCCTGATCCTTAAGTGTAACACATGCACTCAACCAGGTGTGCCACCACCCAGTGCCTTGTCTTCCCTCTTCTCCCTTTTGCTTTTTAAAATCCTTATCTCATTCTCTCTCTCTCTCTCTCTCAATCTCTCCCCATTTCTCTCTCTCTCTCTCTCTCTCTCTCTCCCTCCCCCCCCCCCATCTCTTCCTTGACAGACTGCAGAGGAGGGAGTTTTGTTTCCCTGGACCTTTCATTCTTGAACCTGAGCTGTGTATACCTTCTCTTTTCCTGCACTGGTAACCTCTAAGGGGAGGCAAATGCCCAAAAGAATGGCACATCATATAGGGTTGTAAGCCCTCTACATATTTATTCAATCTTCAGAACAATATTGGAATTGCTGTGTTATTAGAGATGAGGAAACTGAGGTCACACTGGGTGTCCTGTAGTCTGGGCTCTTCACTACTTTCAGAGTTCCCTCAACCCCAGTGGTATCCCCTCATTTGAATTCCATGATTGCCAAGTCCTGAGACTCTAAGCTCAAAAGTGTCTTGCCACCAAGGTAAAAGACTCTGGGGTGGGTGGGGGTGGGAGGAGAGTACAGGCCCTAGAAAACGATGACACAGGACCTAGTGGGGGCTGTATTATTATGTGGAAAATTGAGAAGTGTTATGCATGTACAAACTATTGTATTTACTGTCGAATGTAAAACATTAATCCCCCAACAAAGGGAAAAAAAGTAAAAAAAAAAAAAAAAGTATTTTGCCATCACTCCTTCCGTTCCTCTGAGCCTGCAAATCAGCTGCTACCAGCTGTGACATACACAACAGAAAAGGAAATGATACCAGAAGAAAGAAAAGATCCACTGCCACTTCTTCATTTGCTGTGCACAGATTATCTTTCAGATGATATCCATCGAGAAGTAGTGCCAATGTTACTCTCCTTCCCTTGTCACTGACCTTTATGCCCAAAACATCTCCACAGGGTGTGTGTGTGTGTGTGTGTGTGTGTGTGTGTGTGTGTGTGTGTGTGTGTGTGTGTTTAGTGCTGCATTCCTACCCAGAAATGGCCCTCATCATTTCTCTTCTGCACTTCCCTGCCAGCCTGACCAGGCCACCTTTGCGAAACAATCGCCTCCAAGCCCCTACCTTTTCCTATTGTAGAAATAGTATTTATGTTCCTGCCAAACTTCCACTCCTGGGCTGCATTTGAAATTGCTCTGTATGTCTTCTTCTCCAGGGTCATCCAGTACAGGCCACTATTTCTCCTTCTTTTTCCTCTTCTTCCTCCTCCTGTTCCTCCTCCTCCTCTTCTTCTTCTCCTTCTTCTTCTCCTTCTCCTTCTTCTCTTTCTCCTTCTTCTCCTCCTCCTCCTTCTTCTCCTCCTCCTCCTTCTTCTCCTCCTCCTCCTTCTTCTTCTCCTTCTTCTTCTTCTCCTCCTCCTTCTCCTCCTTCTTCTTTTTTTTTCTTTTCCCTGTCTTTCTCTATCCTGTCCCTCCAGGAAATGAGTATTTGTGGTTTATATTATCAGTATTTTAATTTCTATCAGTATGGAGTCTGTCTAATGATGGTTCATGGTTTTAGACCCTCTCTCCAATAGGAATGTTTCCTGCCTGAGAGGACTGCCTTGCATGTTCTCTCTTCATTTTGCCCACAGCAATTGCTATCTGCTACAAGTTATCAGTAAACAGGAAGCAAAGTCAGGAGCTTATTTGCTGCTGCAGCCACTGCTGCTGATCTCTCAACATGGTAGATAGAGTATTCCTGTTGTATTCCAGTGCATGGCAGGCACAAGGACTGTGAAAGCTGTGTGCTATGTCCAGGGTTTTCCTGAGACCAGTGTGACCTTCTTTCATTGCTACCAGCCACTGATCTATGGGAGGAATGTGCTCACTACCCTTTGCTGAACGTTCTGTGGGTTTGTTGCACAGGTGCACAGAGACACAAATTCCAGGACTGGTAGCAAGGTCCAAAGCTAGTTAGAAATCTAATTAAGAATGAGGAGAGAGTCGGGCTGTAGCGCAGCGGGTTAAGCGCAGGTGGCGCAAAGCACAAGGACTGGCATAAGGATCCCGGTTCGAACCCCGGCTCCCCACCTGCAGGGGAGTCGCTTCACAGGCGGTGAAGCAGGTCTGCAGGTGTCTATCTTTCTCTCCTCCTCTCTGTCTTCCCCTCCTCTCTCCATTTCTCTCTGTCCTATCTAACAACGATAACAACAACAATAATAACTACAACAATAAAACAACAAGGGCAACAAAAGGGAATAAATAAATAAAATAAAATATAAAAAAAAGAATGAGGAGACAAATATTTCTGATTCCTAACCTAATACTCCCCCAAATTTTATTTTTTTAAATTCTTCTTATATAAAGTATCAACCAAGTCTTATTTATCTCTTTGTTCCCTCATAGGTATGTTGCAAATAGGAACCCAGCCCAATATCAACAAGAGCACAGCAAGATTTTAACTATGTGTGTGTGTATGTGAACAATAAGAATACAAAGAGTAAACTTCAAGCCAAAAATCTGTCTTTAGATATTTAGGTTGAGGGTCCCAAATAATGAATTTAATTTTTCACTCTAGCCTTCAATTCTCTAATAATTCTTCAATAATTTCCATGAAAAAAAAAACAAGGAATATTTGAGGTGAAGGAGCCTGGGAGAAGTAGCTTTATGGGGGCATTCTTTTCCTGCCTATAGTACCCCCCCTCCCACAAATAATAGAAGAAATATTAATAGTACAACTGTGCAGCATGGTGTGTCCTGCCCCCGTGTGGACACAGAGGGAATTGCCCACGGAAAACCAAAGCTTCCTCTGTTATCATACATGTATGACACTCCTTTTTAGTTCCAGGGTTCCAACCAGGTTCTGTAATATGAGAAAGCATGCAGTCTACTGAATGAGCTACCTCCTGATCTCAAACACTCTAATTCTTTGCAGAATCGCTTACAGAAAACTGGAATGAAAGAAAAGGAAGAATTGAACCTGTTAATAACTCATAACTTCCTTGTCCTTATTTCCCTGACATTATTAGCTGATGTAAAGATTCAGCTGGTGCCATGCATTCTGTCACTTGTCAGTACTAAGATTGGCAGGGAATGTGAGTTTCAGTTCTGGATGTTAAAAGAAGCAAGAAGTCTCTGATCCAACTGCTTGGTTATATACCACCTGGCACATTTATTTTCATCCGTGATGGGGTTTTGTTGTTGTTGTTGTTGTTGTTTGTTTTGGTTTGGTCTTTTGTATCCAGGGTTATTACTGGGGCTCGGTGCCAACACTACGAATCCGCTGCTCCAGGAGGGCATTTTTCCTATTTTGTTGCCCTTGTTGTTGCCCGTGTGGTGGTTGTTATTGTTGTTACTGCAACAATAATGTTGTTGTCCTGGATAGGACAGAGAGAAATGGAGAGAGGAGGGGAAGACAGAGAGGAGGAGAGAAAGACAGACACCTGCAGACCTGCTTCACTGCTTGCAAAGCGGCCCCCCTGCAGGTGGTGAGCCGGAGGCTAGAACCAGGATCCTTATGCCAGTCCTTGCGCTTTGTGCCATGTGTGCTTAACCCACTAGGCTACCGCCTGACTCCCCATCGTGATGTTTTTAACCAAATACCTCTGAGTCTCAGAGTGTGGTGCCTAGACCCGCAGCAAGAACATCCCTTGAAAACTCAATGGACATGCCCATTCTCAGACCTCAACCCAGACCACGTGAATCAGAATCCCTGGGGCCAGAGTCCACAGAACTTTCTGGACATTTCTGACACATGCTCAGGTTTGAGAGTCAATGGTCTTCATCAAGAGACTGGGGCAAGCTCCCTGCTAAGAAGTCCCCGAAATGATTTGGCTTTTTTTGAAAAAAAAAATTTATTTATTTATTTATTCCCTTTTGTTGCCCTTGTTTTGTTGTTGTAATTATTATTGTTGTTGTTGTTTTTGGATAGGACAGAGAGAAATGGAGGGAGGAGGGGAAGACAGAGAGGGAGAAAGATAGACACCTGCAGACCTGCTTCACCACTTGTGAAGCTACTCCCCTGCAGGTGGGGAGTCAGGGGTTTGAACCAGAGTCCTTATACTGGTCCCTATGCGTTGTGCCACCTGCGCTTAACCTGCTGCGCTACTGCCCAACTCTCTATGATTCGACTTTTAAGAGAAAATAGTAAGGAAATACACACGCTGTAACTTTATTCTCAGATTAATTATTCTCATTTCTAATGCATAAATGATTCTCATTCCCCATAAGATCGAGGTGTGTTTAATTGCCTGCAGGCACATCAGACTCTCTGTGGCTAATTTGACCTAAGCTCTAAAAGTAACTGGGATCGGACCTGTTCAGAGTTTGGAAAGGAGACAGAAACAATATCAGAATTAAGTAAAATGTAAACATTCTCTTATATGCTGTGGATACTGGGTGAAAGAGAAAGGTCTGGATCTCAGCTCTGTCACTCCTTAGTATACAAACTCAAAATCTTCTAATTTTGACTTTGTCTTCACATGTGAAGGTGAAAATGCATCTTTCTCTTAGGGACCAGATGGTTATGTATCTGGTAGATCTCACATGTTATGTGCACGGAGCTGTTTTAAACCTCTGCTCCCCACCTGCAGGAGAACTTCATGAGTTGTAAAGCAGTGCTGCATTGTGTCTCTTAATCTCTGTCATGCTCAATCAACAGAACCAAAAAAAAAAGGGCACAGATTGAGGAGATAGTATAATGGTTATGCAAACAGACTTTAATGCTCGAGGCAGCAAAGGTCCCAGGTTCAATCCCTAACACCACCATAAGCCAGAGCTGTGCTCTGGTAATAATAAAATAAAATAAAATAAAACAAAATAAAATGCATAAGTAAAATAAGTATATAATAGGAATGTAGAGTATATGTATGTATATGTATATTTAAAAAGGGGTACTAGGTTTGGCAGTGTGTAGACTCTAAATTCCAGTGATAACTCTGGTGGAAAGAAAAGGAGAGAGAATGGGGGTCAGGCAGTGGCACACCTGACTGAGCATACACACCACACCACAGTGCTCAAGGGCATGGGTTCAATCCCCAGTCCCCACCTGCAGAGGGAAGCTTCACAAGTGGTGAAGCAGTGCTACAGGTGTTTCTCTCTCCCTCTCTATCTTCCCCTCCCCTCTCAATTTCTCTCTGTCTCTATCCAATAATAAATAAATAAATAAACATATTTTTAAAAAGAGAGAGAGGAAGAGGAGGAAGGGGAGGAGGAGAAGGAGGAAGAAGGAAAAGAAGAAAATAACATTTCTCTTAAGGTAGTTCAGCAGGTAGGGTGAAGGTTTTGGGTTCGATCTCTATAGTGTATCAGGTCTCTTTATCTCAAAATGTATCTATAAAAAAGGAAAGAAAATACAACCTTTTCGGTTTTTTCCATGCAGCTCACATACAGCAACATACGTAAGTCCTGATTACAGATGGTAGCATGTTGGATCATTAACTACTAAACCATTTAGGCTTTTTAAAAATTATTTTCCGTTACATTTACTATTTATTAATATTTATATATTTGCTCGGGAACAACATTTGAAATTCTTCTTTCACTTTCATATTCTGTTAATAATTTCTTTTTATCAAGTAACTTCTCTGAGATAGTCAAGTTTGTTTGACATAGTAATCTTTTATGTTTCTCACTATGAATTTGTAACAACAGTTTCTTTTTTCCCTGTAGTGATTCAACATGTTTTATGCTTGTCCAAATATTCTAGATTAAAGACACATTGCAGTTTGCTGATAGGTATTTGGATACTTTAAGTGCCTTCTTAAATGAGCTATAGAATGTGTATGAGTGTAAAGATGGTTAAATTATAGAAATAATTTGAACCTTGCCAAAATTTGTATAGAAAATTACAATTACAGAGGACATTGTCTTTCCTACTTAGTATCAGATTTGATTTTCAAAGTGACTACCAACTTTGTAAACATTAAAATAGAAGCAATAAAGATGTGAAATTTCACACAGGGGATTTACAATATTTGGATAATTATAAACATATGGTTACTTTACGTGGGATCTCTGTTAGAAGGTGTATTAACTAGGACTGTGGGGAAAACAGAGTCTCAGATTCAGGGTTTACTTACATGCACTGAGAATGGCACAGTTATTGTCAACTTATAGTTTATTTTTATTTCAGAGCTCTAATAATTATTAGCTGTCTATTGTTCATTGTCCTCTTCTCCATTTGTTGATAGAGCATATTTAACTACAGAATTGCAAAGAACAGTTAACTACTTGATCAAAAATGAACACTTGGGAGCCAGGCGGTGGCACACAGGGTTAAGCACACATTAGTGCAAAGGGCAAGACTGGCTCAAGGATCCGGGTTGGACCCCCCCCACCCAACTCCCCACCTGCAGGGGCATCGCTTCATAAGCCGTGAAGCGGGTCTGCAGGTGTCTTTCTCTATGTAACTCTCTTTTATTTTAAAACAACATTTCAATGTGTCAGTTCCTAGGAATCACTAAAAATGAAGACAAAGGGTAGAGGAAGTGTCTCATCCTATTAGAGCACCAACTTTGTCCTATAAACCCAGAGACTAAGCTATAGGTTCAGTCCCCAGCAGCACCTTATGCCAGAACTGAACAGTGTTCTGTTTCTCTTCCCCCTCACCTTGTTCTCTGTCATAATAAAAACAATAGTTTAAAATTAGGGACAAAATTATTGCCTCTTCACAAAGAATTGATTGAATGAATCTTTCAATCTGAGAAATGGCTGAAATTCATTGTGAAATTGACAAATACAGTATTTAAGGGTTTGAAGTCTGTGGAAGCCCCACATTTGCTTTTACAAAAATCTGGGGGGAGTCGGGCTGTAGTGCAGCGGGTTAAGCGCATGTGGCGCAAAGCACAAGGACCTGCATAAGGATCCCGGTTCGATCCCCTGGCTCCCCACCTGCAGGGGAGTCGCTTCACAGGCGGTGAAGCAGGTCTGCAGGTGTCTATCTTTCTCTCCTCCTCTCTGTCTTCCCCTCCTCTCTCCATTTCTCTCTGTCCTATCCAACAACGACAACAACAATAATAACTACAACAATAAAACAACAAGTGCAACAAAAGGGAATAAATAAATAAAATAAATATTTTTTAAAAAATTTTTAAATAAAAAAAAATCTGGGGCTGGGCAGTAGCACAGCGGATTAAGCACACATGGCTCAAAGTGCAAGGACCAGAATAAGGATCCTGGTTTGAGACCCCAGCCCCCCATCGGCAAGGGAGGTCGCTTCATGAGTGGTGAAGCAGGTCTGCAGGTGTCTATCTTTCTTTCCCCCTGTCTGACTCCCCCTCCTCTCTTGATTTCTCTCTGTCCTATCCAACAACAAGGACAACAATAATAACAACAACAAGGACAACAAAAGGGATAAATTGGCCTCCAGGAGCAGTGGCTTTGCCGTGCAGGCACTGAACCCCAGCAATAACTCTGAAGGCAAAAAAAAAAAAAACCATGACTTTGCTTCTCAAATGCTAATATTCCGAAATCCCTCAGTTGTGAGTTGTAATAAATTGATCTTAAAAACAAAGCACAGAAACAGAAACTAGACTAGTGGTTACAGTTGGTGTTTAGTCAGTACAGAGTCTCAACACATGAAAAAAAAAAGTTCTGGAATCGGATGTTGGATGATGGTTACAGTGTGCAATGTACTTTATTAAATAAATGAATTTGCCTAATGTCACTGAACTGTACATTTAAACCTGGTTAGGCTGCAGCCTGGGTGGTGGCACACTGGCTAAAGCTTTGAACTCTCAAGTGTTCATATGCCATAACAACACATGCCAGAGTGGTGTTATCTCTCTGCTCCTTTCTCAGATAAATAAATAAATCTTTTTAAAAAACAAAGCACTGATCAGTTCTAGCACATGGTGGTGCAGGGGATTGAACCTGAGATTTTTGAAGCCTCGGGGAAGAAAGTCTCTTTGCGTAATCATTATGCTACCTACCCCCAACCGCTAATCAATAAATCTTTTAAAAATGGTTTAAAGGACCTGTACCATAAAACAATGTGTGAGTGTGTGTAACCAGAGTCTCATAATGTGTGGTTTTACTGCTCTGGATTATATTACTTGTTTGGATAGATAGGTAGGTAGGTAGGCAGGCTGACAGACAGACAGACCAACCAACCACAGCACCAAATCTTCCTCCATTACCATAGCATCAGTCATGTGGCCATTTCCCCCCCCCCCAATTTTACTGGATAGGACAGAGAAAAATTGAGAGGGAAAAGGAGGAGATAGAATGGGAGAGAGAGAGACACCTGTAGACCTGCCTCAAGGTTTGTGAAGTGACCCGCCTGCAAGTGGGGAGTCAGGGGTTCAAACCGAGATCCTTGAGCAGGTCCTTGCACTTCTATACTACACATGCTTAACCCAGTGAGCCACCGCCCGGCTTCTGTAAGTATAGTTTCTCATCTCCACCTTACAAGTGTCTGTAACACATTCTCACCTTCCAACCTAGATCTCTTTCCACCATGATGTACCCCCTCCATTCCTCTTCTTCCCCAGAGCCCCTTGCCGGGTGTAATATACCACACCCAGTCCAAGATTCACTTTGTATTTTCCTTTGCTGTCCTTCAAAATTTTTTAAATATATGAAGTTTGGTATATACAAAACAATCATGCTGAAAGAATTTATTATTTATTTATTTATTTTTCTTTTTTTTTGTAAGTTGGAAATATTGACAAGACCATAGGACAAGAGGGGTGCAATTCCACACAATTCCCACCAATAGAACTCCATATCACATCCCATCCCCTGATAGCTTTCCTATTCTTTATCCCTCTGCGAGTATGGACCCTGAATCATTATGGGGTGCAGAAGGTGGAAGGTCTGGCTTCTGTAATTGCTTCCCCGCTGAACACAGACACTGGCAGGCTGATCCATACTCCCAGCCTGTCTCTCTCTTTCCCTATTGGGGCAGGGGTCTGGAGAGGTGGGGCTCCAGGGCACATTGGTGGGGTCTGCTCAGTGAAGTCAGGTTGGCATCATGGTAGCATCTGGAACCTGGTGGCTGAAAAAGAGTTAGGATATAAAGCAGAAAAAATTATTGACTAATCATGAGCCTAAAGGCAAGAATACTGCAGATGAAGATTTGGGGTCTCCATCTTGGAAAAAACTAGTACGTCTGTCATATCAAAACAATGACTACAAGAGCTTAATGGGGCAAGAGACTGGCAGACTTTAAGGATGACTCTTTAGTCACTACCAGGCCACCTCATCACCTGGGGCCCCACTCAGGGAGCCCTGGGATTCCCACACAGACATGATGGGCCTAGACCTCTAACAGATCCCTCTCACTACTGTCATGATCATCTCCATCAGGAACAACAGTTCTTAGCAACATCGCCCCGCCAGATATTCGTCGGGATACGGCATCATCTAAGTTCATTTCCCACGTCTACGCTCGACCGGACCTGCCAATATACGCGGATATCTTCGCCCACCCTGTCCAACGCTTGACGTCTCGTCACCCAATCTGGTCCCCTACGCCTACACTGAACTTCTCTGTTCCAGACTCTTGGAAACAGAGTTGGCAGTCAGCTGAGGTAAAGAACAAACACCTCATCACAGACCCCTGCAAGCGTCCACCCGGCTTTGACCTAGCACGTTATGATTGGGCCCTCCTCAATCGCTATGGAACAGGCCATGGCCGGTGTGCCACTATGTTCCATCGCTGGGAAGCCAGAGACGACCCGAACTGCCCCTGCGGCTACAGACAGACTATGACCCACATAGTCAACAACTGCCACCTCTCCAGATTCAAAGGAGGTCTCGAAACTTTACATCAGGCTCAACCTGACACTGTTGACTGGCTACGGAAGAAGGGCAAACGCTAGAAGGAGAAGGAACAACATAATGAACCCCTCCATAGGATTTTGCCCTCAATGTGGATCAATAATGGTAGGGAATGTTCCCTTCTCTGAAGGGAGGTTGGACAACATATTCTACCTACTACCCAAGGAAGGTGGATCCTGAAATTAGTGCAGCCCGGAATATTCCTAGCCGTGACCACAGAATGTGAGCTCAGACCTACAGGGATGCAGAAGTTAGTTACACAGGTTTCTGAGATGAATATGGGCCCCAGATCAAATCAAGGAAGTTTACAGTTAACAATATTTATATACTTTCCCCATATTTGGGAGCTACTCTCTTCCCTGATCCAGCTTTCTAGTTCTTTTTCCAACTATGACACCATCTCCCCAGACAATAACTTGGGTCCACCTGCATATTAGATATCAGGTTCAGGCAAAAACTAGTAAAGCCATGGGCCCTGTGCAATATACTAAAACAGACCTATTTATTTATTTTTAACCAGAGCACTACTCAACTCTGGTTTATGGTGGGATGGGGGATTAAACCCGGAACTTTGAAGCCTCAGGCATAAGAGTCTCTTTGCATAACCATTAAGCTATATCCCCTGCCCCTGAAAGAATTTTCTAAGCAAGGAATTAAGTACTCAGACTTTTGAGACTTTAATACACTAGTCTGTTAAGTACTATCCAGTGAAAAATCCCCTTCTTCTCACGACAGGACAGACCATCATTCATTCGATAAACCCATGTTTTCTCCATTCCCACAACCTCTTGTGACAGCTATGCGGATGCAGGACAGAGGATGGTCTAAGCTTACCAGCTGCCCGGGCCTCTGATTAGTGTAAGGCTGGAAGAAGACAGGTGCTAAAGCATCAGAATCCTTCTTAATATAATTCCAAATGAAATCGGAGGGGGATGAGTCTTCTCCCTTCATTGGCAAAGTTGAAAAGATGTCAGCAATGAATTGCCAGCAACTTGATTCTAGCCCTGAGAGAAAGCCGACACTCCATGAGAAAGGGGCCTTTACTTTGAAGAGGCTAAAGAACAGGAGAGAGATTCTTTTTTAAAAAATATTAATTTATTTATTCCCTTTTTGTTGCCTTTGTTGCTTTATTGATGTTGTTGTTGGATAGGATAGAGAGAAATGGGGAGAGGAGGGGATGAGAAAGAGAAAGAATGGAGAGAGGAGGGGGAGAGAAAGACACCTGCAGACCTGTTCACTACTTGTGAAATGACTCCCCTCAGGTGGGGAGCCAGGGGCTTGAACCGGGATCCTTACATTACTTGTGCTTTGCGCCACATGCGCTTAACCCACTGCACTACCGCCTGACTCTTAGGAGAGAGAGATTCTTCATGGTGTGGAGTCTCTAGTCCCATTCATTCCTGCATTCCTCCTCCTCCTCTTCCTCCTCTTCCTCCCCTTCCTCCTCCTCCTCCTCTTCCTCCTTTTCCTCCTCTTCCTCCTCTTCCTCCTCCTCCTCCTCTTCTTCCTCTAGGTGGTTCTAGTTGAATTTTTGTCACTTGCAACCAAGAGTCTTGACTAAGTGTGGAAGTTGTTTTTTTCCCAGTATCTGTAGTGCCCAATTCTGTTCCCACAGTTTACCAGTCATTCCCAATGTCACTCCCACAAACTCTCAATTTTAGTCTATACACATGAAGGGTGGATTTCCTAAAACTTGTACCTGACTTTTCTGGATTCATTTCTTCTCTCCTTGATTTCTTTATGGGTTAGTAGCCCTCAGGAGAAAATAATAATAATAATAATAATAATATTACTAACAATCTGGGAGGTGGTACAGTGGATAACGTGTTGAATTCTCAAGTGTATGGTCCTGAGTTTAATCCCTAACATTGTATGTGCTAGAGTGATGTCTCAGTTCTCTCTTCCTCTCTCAAAAAAATTAATTAAATTATTAATTAATTAACCTATTAAGAAAAAGTATTATAGATCCTTACCAGAGGTAAAGTTCTAGGTTTGAGCCCCAGCACTACATGGGTGCAGGAAGTTTCCACAAATGGTGGAACAGCTCTGTCTTGTCCTCTGTAACTCCCTCAATCCATATAAATAAATAACTTTAAAGTGAGGGAGCATGTAGATAACATGAAAGTAGCATGCCAGTCCTACATGCCTGAAGTCCCAGAAGTTCCATGTTCAACTCTGGCACTCTCAGATCTGAGCAGCCTTTGTTCTGTCTGTCTGTCTCATATACAAATAAGTAAGTATTTTTGTTAGACATTAAAAAAAACTGACCTCTCAGAAGTAGTAGAATCATGTATGTAGGGAAACAAAGGGGGAATAATAAGGTGCCATGCTTCTCTGCACTCTGAATTACTATTAGTTGCCGTTATGCCTGAATCTACCAATTTATTGGAAAGTATCTAAACCACTCCCGTAGTTACTCCTTTTAAGATAGGGCAGAGAGGAATCAGTAGGTTATGCCTTGTTTTACTGTCTATGTCCTTAATTCACAAGGAAAAACCAAATACTGACCCCATACGGATCTAAAACATTCAGGTTTATTTCAGAGTCAATTAATTGGCGTCTTTGAGAACAGCTGCAAGGCCAGAGACCAGGCTCTTAGCGCCCTCTGGTGTTCACACAGACGCCCGGCAGATGTACAAAGATGTAAGGAAGCGCTTATACCTGCGGATGCTGTTCTTGTGTGGGGATTGGGAGGCTGGGTCTGGTAGCCAGGCATTTTCCTGGAGGGCTTATTAACCCCTTTTGTGTTTAAAAGTATAGAATGGGGAGCCGGGCGGTGATGCAGCGGGTTAAACGGACATGGCGCGAAGCTCAAAGGCCGGTGTAAAGATCCCGGTTCAAGCCCCTGGCTCCCCACCTGCAGGGGGTTCGTTTCACAGGTGGTGAAGCAGGTCTGCAGGTGTTTATCTTTCTCTCCCCTCTCTGTCTTCCCCTCCTCTCTCCATTTCTCTCTATCCTATCCAACAACAACAGCAATGACAATAATAACTACAACAACGACGATAAACAACAAGAGCAACAAAAGGGGAATTTTATTATTAATTTTTTAAGTATAGAATGTGGGTGGGGGTAGATAGAGTAATGTTTATGCAAAGAGACTCCCATGCCTGAGGCTCATATTCAGTCCTCTGCACCGCCATAAGCCAGAGCTAAGCAGTGATAACTCTGATGGAAACAAACAAACAAAAAAAAGACCTAAGAGGACTATTGCTCTACTTTAGTTTAGGAGTTTTACTGTTTCGGATTTTACATTTGAATACTGAATGAATGCATTTCAAGTTAAATTGTGTGTGTGGTGTGAGATGGGGGTCTAATATATTTTATATGCAAATATCTAATTTTTTCCTGCAACATATATGATTATTTATTTATTATTATTTTTTTTATTTAAGAAAGGATTAATTAACAAAACCATAGGGTAGGAGGGGTACAACTCCACACAATTCCCACCACCCAATCTCCATATCCCACCCCCTCCCCTGATAGCTTTCCCATTCTCTATCCCTCTGGGAGCATGGACCCAGGGTCATTGTGGGTTGCAGAAGGTAGAAGGTCTGGCTTCTGTAATTGCTTCCCCACTGAACATGGGCGTTGACTGGTCGGTCCTTACTCCCAGTCTGCCTCTCTCTCTCCCCAGTAGGGTGGGTCTCTGGGGAAGCAGAGCTCTAGGACACATTGGTGGGGTCTTCAGTCCAGGGAAGCCTGGCCGGCATCCTGACGATATCTGGAACCTGGTGACTGAAAAGAGAGTTAACATCCAAAGCCAAACAAATTGTTGAGCAATCATGGACCCAAAGCTTGGAATAGTGGAGAGGAAGTGTTAGGGAGGTACTCACTGCAAACTCTAGTGTACTTCTGCTTTCAGGTATATATTTTGCAGTAGTTTATGGATACATGTGAACGTATGCTCTCTCTCACAGAAACTGGTGTATATCTAGGTTTTGGGACTTTGTTAGAAAGTGAACCACCTGAGATGGAATTAGAGTATACTATGAAAGGAAAGGTCTCACCCAAGTAATGAAGCTGAAGGGTTGTCATTCCACACATGTAGTGTCTGGACACAGTCTGAAGTGAAGCATGTTGAGGTGGCAATCGTTGTGTTGGTTAGGTTGTGATCGGCAGATGCAATATTATTTGATATGGATTGGGAGAGGCATACGGGAAAGTGGGCCCTATCCAATGGTTCCATGACTGGGGGAAGTAGAGGCTCTATAGTGGAGATGTGAGGTTCCTGCTGTCTTAGGGTTCAAAAAGACAATCGATAGTTAATGTTATCATCACATTATTTGGTAATTGGGTTAACTTTGAAAAGTCCTTTTGTTAGGGTTTGCTGTACAGTACCCAGTATCTTGTATATAGCTGTGCTATTGGTTGCTTCTGATCTACTTGGTCTAGGCTTTTGAGAGAGTCTGCATATCAATTACACTGCATATATTGAGAAAAGATTCAGTTTGTGTTTTGAAAAGCTTCGAGACATACAATTAATTTTCCCCCTCTCGTATTAATTAACTAGTGATGTATATGACTACATCAAAAAGGACAGCAGCAACAAATGCTGAAGAGGTTGTGGGGACAGAGGAACCCTTTTACACTGCTGGTGGGAATGTAAATTGGTACAGCCTCTGTGGAGAGCAGTCTGGAAGACTCTCAGAAGGCTAGACATGGACCTTCCATATGATTCAGTAATTCCTCTCCTGGGGTTATACCCCAAGGACTCCATAACACCCAACCAAAAAGAGGTGTGTACTACTATGTTCATAGCAGCACAATTCATAATAGCTAAAAACTGGAAGCAACCCAGGTGCCCAACAACAGATGAGTGGCTGAGAAAGCTGTGGTATATATACACAAAGGAATACTATGCAGCTATCAAGAACAATGAACCTGCCTTCTCTGACCCATCTTGGATGGAGCTAGAAGGTATTATGTTAAGTGAGCTAAGTCAGAAAGATAAAGATGAGTATGGGATGATCCCACTCATCAACAGAAGTTGAGGAAGAAGATCTGAAAGGGAAACTAAAAGCAGGACCTGACCAAATTGTAAGTAGGACACCAAAGTAATAACCCTGAGGTAAGGGGTAGACATGCAGCTTCCTGGGACAGTGGGGGGTGGGAGTGGGTGGGAGGGATGGGTCACAGTCTTTTGGTGGTGGGAATGGTGTTTATGTACACTCCTAGTAAAATGTAGTCATATGATTTATTTTATTGCCACCAAGGTTATCACTGAGAATCAGTGCCAGCACTATGAATTCACTGCTCCTGGCAGTCATGTTATGCTTTTTTTTTCTTTCTATTTTACATGCTAGGACAGAGAGAAATTGAGAGGTGATGTGGAGAAGTATAGACACATGAAGACCTGATTTGGCACTGAATGAAGCATTCCCCCTGCAAACGAGGAGTTGGGGCTTGAAGCCGAGTCATTCTGCTTGGTAAAGTGCACACATACAGCCAGAAGTGTGTCTGCTTGCTTCCCCCTCCCCACATGCCCCAGCAACAGCTATTAATGAGATTGCATTTTATTCATGACAAATTTTAAAGTTGCTAAGAGAATAAGACTTCTCACCGCCAAGGTGTTTGTTTTTGTATTTATGAAAGATGATGGTTATAAACTAAACTGATTACAGTGATCTTTGTTTGAAGTATGTTTGAATCAAGTTGTTAGGCTATATTTTAAATTTATCTTTTTTAAAATTTCTTTATTGGGGGATTAATGATTTACCATCAACGGCAATAGTTTGTACATCCATAACATTTCCCAGTTTTCCACATAACAGTACAACCCCCACCTAAGTCCTCCTCTGCCATCATGTTTCAGGACCTGAACCTGCCCCCCACCCACCCCAGAGTTATTTATTTTGGTGCAATACGCCAACTCCAGTCCAAGTTATTCTCAGTGCTTTTTTTTTTAATCTTGTTTTTCAATATCTGCCTGAGTGAGATCATCCCATGCCCATCTTCTCTTTCTGAACATAGTATACACAGTTCTTTTTGAATGGGTGTGTTGGGTTCCTTAGGATATATCCCCAGGAATCCTAAGGGACCCAAAATACCCATCCAAAAACCATTTGTGTATACCTATGAGACTACATCAAATTAAAAAGCTTCTCCACAGCAAAAGAAACCACTACCCAAACCAAGAGACCCCTCACAGAATGGGAGAGATCTTTACATGCCATACATCAGACACGAGGCTAATAACCAAAATATATAAAGAGCTTACCAAACTCAACAACAAGAAAATAAATGACCCCATCCAAAAATGGGTAGAGGGAATGGACAGAATACCCTATGATCCTGCAATTCCTCTCCTGAGGATATATCCTAAGGAACCCAACACACCCATCCAAAAAGATCTGTGTACACATATGTTCTCAGCAGCACAATTTGTAATAGCCAAAACCTGGAAGCAGCCCAGGTGTCCAACAACAGATGAGTGGCTGAGCAAGTTGTGGTCTAGAGAGTTCTCCAGGCTGCTTTCCATAGGGGTTGGACCAATTTACATTCCCACCAGCAGTGCAGGAGGGTTCCTTTGTTCCCACAATCTCTCCAGCATTTGTTGCTGCTACCTTTTGTGACATATGACATTCTCACAGGAGTGAAGTGGCATCTCATTGTTGTCTTTATTTGCATTTCTCTAACCATCAATGACTTGGAGCATTTTTTCGTATGTTTGTTGGTCTTTTGATTCTCTTCTGTGGGGAATATTCTGTCCATGTCCTCTCCCCATTTTGGATGGGATTATTTGTTTTCTTGTTGCTGAGTTTGGTGAGCTCTTTATATATTTTAGTTATCAGCCTCTTGCCTGATGTATGACATGTAAAGATCTTCTCCCATTCTGTGAGGGGTCTCTTGGTTTGGGTAGTGCTTTCTTTTGCTGTGGAAAAGTTTTTTTTTTTTTAATTATTTTTATTTATTTTTTTTAGATAGGATAGAGAGAAATGGAGAGAGGAGGGGAAGACAGAGATGGGGAGAGAAAGACAGACACCTGCAGACCTGCTTCACCACCTGTGAAGCAACTTCCCTGTAGGTGGGGAGTCGGGGGGCTCAAACCTAAATCCTTACACTGGTCCTTGAGCTTCACACCACATGCTCTTAACCCTCTGCACTGCCACCAGACTCCCACAGAAGCTTTTTAATTTGATGTAGTCCCATTGGTCTAGTTTTGTTTTAGTTGAGTTTGTAATTGAAATTGTATCATTGAAGATGCCTTTAAAATTTATGCAGAAAAGAGTTCTGCCAATATTTTCCTCTAAGTATCTGATAGTTTCTGGTCTAGTATCCAAGTCCTTGATCCATTTGTAATTTCTTTTGTGTTTGGTGAAATATAGTGGTTCAGTTTCATTCTTCTGCATGTTTGAAAGCAATTTTCCCCACACCATTTGTTTAAAAGACTCTGCTTTCCCCATTTAATAATCTAAGCACCTTTGTCAAAGATTAGATGTCCATAGGTGTGGGGGCTTACTTCTGGGCTCTCACTTCTGTTCCACTGCTCAGTGTGTCTATTTATTCTCCAGTACCATTCAGTTTTGATGACAATGGCCCTATAATACAATTTGAGATCTGGGAGTGGGATGCCTCCAGTGGTAGCACAATTTGTCATAACCAAACCATAGAAGAAACCTAAGAAACCTAAGAAACCTCATCCTACAACAGATGAGTGACTGAGAAAGTTGTGGTATGAGTGCACAGTGAAATACTACTCAGCTGCTAAGAATGATGAATTTGGGGGGCTGGGCAGTAGCACAGTGGGTTAAGTGCACATGGCACAAAGCTCAAGGAACTGCATAAGGATTCCAGTTAGAGCACCCAACTCCCCACCTGTGGGGGGGGGGGTCGCTTCACAAGCATTGAAGCAGGTCTGTAGGTGTCTGTCTTTCTCTCTCCCTCTCTGTCTTCTCCCTTCTCTCCGTTCCTCTCTGTCCTATCCAACAACAACAACAACAGCTAAAACAACAATAATAGTAACAACAACCACAACAAGGGCAGCAAAATGGGGGAAATGAAATGCCCTCTAGGAGCAGTGCATTTGTAGTGCTGGCACAGAGTAACCCTGGAGGCAAAAAAAAAAAGGGAATGATGAATTCACCTTCTTCCTCTCATCTTGGATGGAGCTTGAAGGAATCATGTTAAGTGAAATAAGCCAGAGAGTGAAGGATGAATATGGGATGATCTCATTCATGGCCAGAAGTTGAGAAAAAAGAAAGAAGGAGAAACCCAAAGCAGAACTTGGACTGGGATTGGTGTATTGCACCCAAGTAAAGGACTCTGGTGAAGAGGAGTTTTTCAGGTCCTACTGCATGATAGTGGAGGAAGACCTAGCAGGAGGTGAGAGTGTGTTGCAGAAAACTGAGAAATTTTATGCATTTACCAACAGTATTTACTGTAAACCATTAATACCCCCTGATAAAAAATTATCAACAAGAGAAAGAACTAGAGCATCACTCTAGGAAGCACTCTCCACCCATTACACACCTCCCAATTTTGCAGGATCTCTGCATTAAGCTCCAATTCAAGGGACAAGCAAACAAGTCTCCCATTTAAATATTCAGAGATTTCCATTTCTAAGATGAGAAACACAATTCAGAGACAAGATTGAAGACCTGGAACTCTAGGTTTGCAGGCTGGTAAATTTTTCTTGCACTATATTCCATATGGCAACAGCAGATGGAGTCAAATTTCTTTCATTTTTTTTAGGGACTATAAAAAAGTACACATTTATACAAAACCAGTAAGTGTTTCCCTTTAGCCATTTCACATGATGGACAAACACAGCTCACTCTCACCCTTATGCCACATGAAATCACATTGTGCTTCTAGATGACTCCAGAAATATGTACATAGCTATATCTAAACTCACTGAACAGCTTAATTTCAGAGCATTCTGGTGTCTTCAACCATAATCTTCTGGGAATCTATATCAGTATGTTTCCTGAGAAGCTTCAGCGACATCTAAAGCAAGGCCTGAATTTGATTAGAGCAATATATTCCTGGATAAATGCTCTGCCTGACCTTCCTGGAGGAACCTGTCATCACTCCAGGATGAGACCTGAGAGCCCATAGTAACTCAGACCTGACAACAGGTCTTGGTAGGAAAGATAGGGAGAGACACACGGTCATTCCAGAAATATGCGGCCAAGGGGTAGTGTCTCCCCTGTGTAGCTGAAGAAAACACCTTCAAAGACTGCATGCCCAGGACACTTCACTGCAAACTCACTTTAAGCAGGGAAGAGAGAGGAGTTAGGAGGGAGGATCTATTTTTCTGGAGACTTCTCAGTTCCCCTACTATACATACCCCCACCAGTGTCCTGGGCCATAGCAGCCATTTGTGAAGTGAAATGTGTACATGGCAGGGTGCACGAAAGAGAATGAAAGTCTGTTTTCTTTTGGTGTTTCACTCTTCTGTAAAGTAGCCTAAAGCAGGTGTGTGTGTGTGTGTGTGTGTGTGTGTGTGTGTGTGTGTGTAGACAGAGACACAAAGACACACACACAATGAAAGAGAGAACTCTTTCGAGTCGTGCTCCATTAAGCCAAGAATCAGACTTAGAATCCTTTATTCATTTATTTATTTATTTATTTATTATTTCTTTATATATTCTATAATACTGAGTTCCTAGCTAAACAATTCTAGAAGTACAGCAGTGAACAAAAACAAAAACTGTGTCCTATGAAGTTGCCCATCTAACCAGGGAGATAAAATAATCAAATAGATATATGATATAATATGAATAGGTGACAGACTTGGGAAGTTAAAGCCAACATCTAAAAACAGAATAAAGAGCTGGGAACTCACCAGGGCTGCAGCATTTGCATTTTGAGGACATGAATTTCCTGCACAAACCCAGGCAGAAAGCACTTTTAGGCCGATGGCAAGGTGAGCAAAGGTCAACATGATGACTCCATGTCTCACAGCATGTTTCACTTTCACCTTGTAAGTCCTGGGAGACCTGAGAATGTGGGTAATGAGAATGTGGTGCTGGGTGTGCAAAGGAACCAAAGAGCTTACTTAGTACGCTGCTCTGCTGTGTGTGGCCAGATCAAATCGATGCAGTTTACAGTTAAAGGTGTTGATATGCTTTCTCCAGATTTGGGAGCTACTCTCTTCCCTGATCCAGCTTTCTAGCCCTCTTTCCAACCCTGACACCAACTCCCCAGATGATACCTTTGGCCCACCTTCATGTTACCTATCAGGCTCAGGCAAAAATTAGTAAAGTCATGGGCCCCTTGGAATATAGCTAAAATAGACCTACTGACTTTTTCCAAAATGGAACCTCAAATCTCATCTGCTATATCCGTGCCTTTAGGTTTCAGATTATTGAACAATTTGTTCTTCTTTATATCTTAATGCTTTTCAGACACCAAGTTGCAGACGGTACCATGACACCAACCTGAATTCCCTGGACAGACGACCTCACCAATGTATCCTGGAACCCCATCTTTCTAGAGTCCTGCCCCACTAGGGAAAGACAGAAACAGCTGCCAACATCCATGTTCAGCAGAGAAGCAATCACAGAATCTAGACCTTCTGTATCCAATAATGATTCTGGGTCCATATTCACAAAGAGATAAAGAATAGGAAAGCTTCCAATGAAGGAGATGGGCTACAGAACTCTCTAGTAGTGGGAGACATGTGAAATTTTACTCCTCTTACCCTATGCTTTTGTCAATATTTTCTATTTTTTATTTTATAAATAAATTTGAAAAAGAAAAAATTATTCTTGATGAACTAAGTTTCTAATTTTAACACAATACAAAAAACAAAAAACTTTTGGTGGTCCAGGAGGTGTGCAGTGGATAAGACACTGAATTCTCAAGCGTGAGGTCTCAAGTTCGATCCCAGGCAGCACGTGTACCAGTGTGGATGTCTGGTTCTTCCTCTATCTCCTCTTATCTTTCTTTTACTAATAAATAAATAAAATTAGGGACCAGATGGTGGTACACTTGGTTCAATGCACACATTTCAGTGCGTGAGGACCTGGGTTCAAGCCCCTGGCCCCCACCTGCAGGGGAGGAAGCTTCATGAGTGGTGAAGCAGAGCTGAAGGTGTTTCTCTGTCTCTCTCCCTACCTCTTGATTTCTGACTGTCTCTATACATACATACATGTATGTAACATGTATGTAACATACATGTAACATATATGTAACATACCACATGCCATGACAACAGTGAATATCCAAAAAGCCCAGCTTTAGAGAGAGTCTGAGTCATCTCTGGCTCCCCAGAGTATTTGTGTCCCTGTGATTCATGATTCCCACCGTGTTCAACTTTCTTTATTACATGAGTTTCTGAAGCTACAAAGAGAAAATGTTCATTCCCTGTTACCACAAAGCCACTGGATTCAATGAAAGTTCCTTCCATGTTCTGTTTAAAAAGCTACATTTCTATTTTATTTCCCCTCAAATACACTAGTAGAAACCGGGAGTGAGCATGAGAGATGGGGTGAGACTGTGGATCCTAGAAGACAGACAAGCGAGGGAGACAGACTCTTCTCTACTTGGTTTGCTTTTTAATATCGGCCAGGCGGCTCTTCAATTGTCCTACACTTTTCTGTTACAAGAAACCTATTTCCTTCATAGCATATTCTGGCCAGAGTGGATACAGATCATTCCTTGCACGTGCAGCTTAGTCAAATTGTGCTTTGCAAACTTTCAAAATTTTGATCTAAGTATTAGATTCCTTAACACTCTCTGTGTAGAGGAACTACAGAAGGTTTCATTCAGATCGTCTATTTTATAGGGCTCTCCTGACTCTGAGAGAAGATTTATGATGAGGTAAAGTAAAGCTCAGTTGAATTTCCCAGAAAGGTTCATTTTTGAGAGACAGAAAGAAAAGCATAAACAAATATATATACACACACACACACAATGACATAATTTGACAGCTTTGGCTTCATTACAACTCATTGGCATCTCAATGGAAGTGACTGAAATTGTCAGCAACTCCTAAGTTTGGTCTGCCTTCAATAGAATATAATCTACAGGCAGATACAGCTATAACTGCCCTTCCAAAAATGAAAACGAAAAATCATCCTCAGAAGTGAACACTTAAAATGGTCATTTAATGCCTGACAGATGTGACCCACAAGCTAGAATATCATTGGAATGCTGGTCTTTTCCTTATTTCTTTGCAGTAAAACCATGTAACAGAAAGGAATGTATCAGGTGTATTATCACTAATGTTCTCTGGATGTTTAAGTGTCTCTGTAGATTGGTCCAAAGAGTTTGAAAAACGGCTTGTGGCTAACAGTTGGAACAGATAGACAAATGTAGCACGTAACAAGAAAGAAACAAAAAATCCACATGGAAGAAGGCCTCTAGCCCTTGGTAATTACCAAAAGGCAGTGGGATTCTTTATATACATATATTCCCTTTTGTTACTCTTGTTGTTTTATTGTTGTAGTTATTATTGTTGTTGTTGTTGGATAAGACAGAGAGAAATGGAGAGAGGAGGAAAAAGACAGAGAAGGGGAGAGAAAGACAGACACCTGCAGACCTGCTTCACCACTTGTGAAGCAACTCTCCTGCAGGTGGTGAGCCAGGGCTCGAACCTGGATCCTTATGCTGGTCCTTGTGCTTTGCGCCACCTGCACTTAACCAGCTGCGCTACAACCCGACTCCCAAGGCAGTGGCATTCTTTCTTTCCCATCCAATGAAAGCACCAGCTATTAGGAATTTTTCTGCTTTTTTTCTTACCAAGAACCTCTCAGGGTACTCTGGACACTAGCTACAAATTGTGTCTACAGATTTCCGTGCTCTGGGACTAAGCATGTTGTAGCCTGGAGCTTTATAAGCCAAAGAACAACCAAACCTAAACCAATGAAGGTACTAACAGGAAGAAGTATTATTTGTGAGGCCAGGCAGTGGTATACCTGGTTAAGTGCACACATTATAGTGCAGAAGGACCCAGGTTCAAGCCCCTAATCCCCACCTGCAGGGGAGAAAATTTCATGAATGGTGAAGTAAGGCTGGAGGTGTCTTTCTGAAAGTCACTCATACATGTAATTATCAGATGAAAATCTCATTGTTAGGATTTGCTCTATCATACAAGACCTCATCACGATTTATGTCATTTTATGCTATTTATATATAGCTGTATAAAGTAACACCACCAGTTGCTTCTGTTCTCCCTGGTCTAAGCTTTTAGGAGACTTAATATTTCAAAGAACAAAGCTAACTGTGTCACACAAAGTAAGGACTACAAAAGCTGAATAAGGGCAAGAGACTGGCATACTTTAATGATGACTGTTTAGTCACTACCAAGCCACCCCATCACCTGGGGCCCCAGTCAGGGAGTCTTGGGATTCCCACACAGACATGATGGGCCTAGACCTCTAACAGATCCCTCTCACCACTGTCACTGGTCATCTCCATCAGGTCCAACATAATGGAAGACTCTGTGGGCCCCCATAGGACTTTGACCTCAATGTGGATCAACAATGGTAGGGAATGTTCCATTCCCTGAAGGGAGGTTGGACAACATACTCTTACCACCCAAGGAAGATGGGTCCTGAAATTAGTGCAGCCTGGAATGTTCCTAGCCGTGACCACAGAATGCGAGCTCAGACCTACAGGGATACAGAGGTTCCTGTGCTGACTATGGGCCCCAGATCAAATCGATGGGGTTTATAGTTAACAGTATTTATATACTTTCCCCATATTTGGGAGCTACTCTCTTCCCTGATGCAGCTTTCTTGTCCTTTTTCCAACTATGACACCATCTCCCAAGACAATAACCTGGGTCTACCTGCATATTAGATGTCAGACTCAGGCAAAAACTAGTAAAGTCATGGGCCCCTTGGAATATACCTAAAATAGACCTACTAGCTTTTTCCAAAACGGAGACCTCAAATCTTCATCAGCAATACTCTTGCCTTTAGGCTTATGATTAGTCAACAATTTGTTCTGCATTATATCTTAACTTTTTTTTCAGCCACCAGGTTCCAGATGCTACCATGATACCAACCTGACTTCCCTGGGAAGATGACCTCACCATTGTGTCCTGGAACCCCACCTCCCCAGAATTCTGCCCCACTAGGGAAAGAGAGAGACAGGCTGGGAGATGGACAGACTTGCCAATGCCCATGTTCAGTGGAGAAGCAGTTACAGAAGCCAGACCTTCCACCTTCTGTACCCCACAATGATCCTGGGTCCATACCCCCAGAGGGATAAAGAATAGGGATCTATCAAGGAAGGGGATTGGATATGGAGCTCTGGGAGTGGGCATTGTATGGAAATGTACCCCTCTTATCCTATAGTCTTGTTAACATTTCTGTTTTATAAATTAAAAAAGGAAATCAAGTGTGGGGGCTAAGAGTGTTTTGCTTATACATACTACAGCGAGATGGGAAATTGTTCCCCTGTATCAACAACTGTATTATAAACCACTATCCCCCTTGAATAAAATGATAAAAGACACATATGATGATATTATGTTGTCCTAGAAGCTACTCTGTTGAAGGCATTCAATTACCCCCATTTCTCAGATGGGAGAACAAACTTGGAGAGGATTGGTAATATTTTCAGGGTCACAGATCCACATGGAAGGAGGTCACAGCTGGTAAGTGTCCACCAGTTATAGTCTGTAAGATAAAGTCTTGACTTCCTTGCTTATGAATCTACTTCTCTTCTATAGTAAATTGGGAGTGTCATCACGTACTTAATGTATTGTACTCAACAGTGTTTGCCTGTTTGCTTTTGCAGCAATAACTAAATTTCCATGAGGGTAGGGACTCTTCGGTCATATCTCTAAAGAGAGTACTGTACCCAGCGCCAGAGATGCTGGTGCCTTATTAGATTTTGTTTCCTTTTTTTCATGGCACAGTGTAGATAATCATGTAAAGAATAGGAAGGAGCTTGGTGATGATGCACCTGGTAGAGTGCATGTGTTACCATATGGGAAAACCTGGCTTCAAGTCCCCTGATCCCACCTGCAGGTGTATGCCTCATGAACAGTGGAGCGATGCCTCAAGTGTCTCTGCCTTCTCTACTTCTCTCTATTTTTCACCATCTATAAAAAAAAAAAAAAGGCCACTGAGAGTAGTGCAACTGTGCAGGCAATGAGCCACAGTGATAACATTAGTGGCATTCATCATCATCATCATCATCATCATCATCATCATCATCACAGCAAGCTATTTCCCCTGTCTCCTGATTCATTCATTCATATGAATGCGGAAGAACTCCATTTGAAATAAGAACTTCTGACATCACAGTGTTAGGTAGTCATGACCATAAAGAAGCAGAGTCTCTGCCAGGAAAAAAAGAACTCTCTGAAGTATTAGCACAGAAGAACTCTGGGAGAAGAATCTTCAAGCACAACCACGTTTGATGATATGATCCTCATCATCCTCTCTATTTCTATCTCCTCAACTGCCTGTCACTTACTCTGACATTCCAGGTTTCCTGAAGGAACTATAGTGTGATTCTGTAATACTATTATCCTACTTCCCAATTCTTTTTTTTATTTAAATATTTATTTATTTTCCCCTTTATTGCCCTTGTTCTTTATTGTTGTTGTAGTTATTATTGTTATTATTGATGTCATCATTGTTGGATAGGACGGAGAGAAATGGAGAGAGGAGGGGAAGACAGACACAAGGAGAGAAAGATAGACACCTGCAGACTTGCTTCACACCTGTGAAGCGACTCCCCTGCAGATGGGGAGGTGGGGGCTCAAACCTGGATCCCTACACTGGTCCTTGCCCTTTGTGCCACGTGCACTTAACCTACTGCACTACCGCCCTAACCCCCCTCCCATTTCCCAGTTCTTGACCTCTGATTCTGTTGACACTTTTGCTCTAGATAGCTTCTCTGTACTCCTTCTTCCTTCTGTCTACTACATATTTCTATTTCTATGTCATGACTCAGTTTAAATGCCACCTCTTTTAGGAAGTCTTCCTCTATTTTCTCCCAGGTTGGAAGATGTACCTCTATTAGGCACTTTTGTGTGTCTCCTGATCACCACATCTCCACCTCCCACTAGGCTGTTGAGTTCAGAGGACAAAAACTGTAATATTTTCATGTTGTATCACCATTCCAGTGGAAGCTTAGAAAAGGAAGGAAGGGAGAGAAAGAGGTTTTGCACAGATGGTGAACTTGAAACAATGAAGCATAAGGAAAGAAAGGAGCAGCTCCCTAAACTGGAGGTAACTCAAGGAAGCACCATGTTGACTGGAAATTGTAAAATACCAGAGGAAAGGGTATAATTATGATTGAGCCAACAATGGAAGGAGAAGGAGGGCACAGAATGAACCGCTGTGGAATTTGTTACCCATAGCAAAGGAACAGCAACAGTAGAAACAATCCAACTCTCTGGTTATATAGACATTGCTGGGTGTTTTAGTCTCATTACTTAACAGATTCTTACAACATGACTTTTATAAACCTATACGGCTGGGCCAACTCTACATAGCACACATATTCTGTAGAAATGAGTATTTATGCTGAGATACTTGGATAAATACACAGCTCCTTGGAATTTCTTTTCTCAAAAGCTATCACACTGAAAGAAAAGTCAATTCATGTAGAATAGGATTTGGTCAATATTTACCCCAAAGCAGTGCCAATGTGGGACTCATAGAAAAGTAATTCCATGTCTATTAGGTGGTTAAAAAGTAGTTGCATAAAATCATCACTGAGTATCATTTTCATAGGGCCCCAGTTTACTCTTACCAAGTAATCCTAGAGTCAGGAAACTTTCCAAAGAATTCCTGCAGAGATATACTGGGATAAAATCTGGCCCGTTGTGTATATAAAATGGCATTTTTTATTTAAACAGTTGTAGTTCTTTGGGTCTCTTCTAACTGATGCTAAAATTGCTCCTTGTCTATATACTTTGGATATATTTTCACTTCCCCCTAAAAAGAGTTTTACTGCTTAATCATCTAATTGCCGTCTCTCCCTCCTTGTGAGATTTGTATTAGAACAGTGGAATTGTTTTTGCCTGTTGATTTGTCAACGAGTTGCATAGAAAATATTACTAATAAATTTAGTACATATCCTTACACCAGGACTTGAGCTTTGCGCCACCTGCACTTAACCCGCTGCACTACCGCCTGGCTTCCAGTACATATCCTTAAGTGTGGCACACTAGCCAAACCACTTATCCTTCCTACTGGTCGTTTTTCCAATTGCATAATTCAGCAGATTTTTTCTCTTTCTTTCTCTCTTTTTTTTTTTTTTTTGCCTCCAGGGTTATCGCTGGGGCTAGCTACCAGCACTACAATCCACTACTCCTGGTAGATAGAACAGAGAGAAATTGAGAGAGGAGGGGGAGACAGAGAGGGAAAGAGATAATCAGATGACTGAAGACCTGGTTCGATGTTTGTGAAGTGCCCCCATACCCCATCCCCCTAACCTTCACAAGAGGAGAAGCTGGACTTGAACCTGGATCCTTGAGCAGGTCCTTGCACTTTGTACTATGTGTGCTTAACTGGGTGCACTACCACCTCGCCCCTTCCTATTTTTTTTTAAGAATTCATTTATTTATTCATGAGAAAGACAGGCAAAGAGAGAAAGAACCAGACATCACTCTGGTACTTGTGCTGGTAGGGATTGAACTCAGGACCTCAAGGTTGAGAATCCAATGCTTTACCCACAGCGCCCACCACCTCCCGGAACTCTTTTCTTTTCTTTTCTTTTCTTTTCTTTTCTTTCCTTTCTTTTTCTTTTTTTTTCAATGTGACATGTAGACCTGGTCTGTGCACGAAATCAAGCAGAAAAGTCTCAAGTTTCTCAACTGAAAAGTGCTATGATGAGTAGAACTATTACTTTATCCAGAGTGAGTAGACTTTCAATTGTCAACACTAAAAGGTTGACTTTCATTACCACCTCACCTGTGTCACTACTCTGACAAACATTGGCCAGTCAATTACCTGCAACCTGGGAAAGTTCTATAGTAGCCTTTTGTAAGGTATTTCTAGTTTATGACCTTGAACTTGAATGGATTAAACTGGACAGACAGTTGCATCATCAGATTTAGCCATCAAGGTGAGTTTGAACTTTGTTTAGTAATAGATTATGACTTGTATCTTTATTTGGGGAAAGTAGCTTGACTCATGCCGCTAATTACTGGGTATGTATGGTGTAACGGATATGTTGAAGGGTGGTAATGTTGCTTGGTTGTTGTTGCTCTTGTTTTCCTTCATTGGTCAGAATGAGCTAAGCAAAGAGTGAAACCTATGTGCTTCAAGGTTATTAGTAAAGTAACTTCTCCTCCTCCTCCTCCTCCTCCTTCTCCTCCTCCTCCTTTTCCTTCTCTCTCTCTCCCCTTCTTCTTCTCCTCCTCCTCTCCTGCCTTTTTTCCTGATTGTAAATCCATATTTTCTTAAATTTACTTATAAGATGGAAATATTGATAAGACCATAGTATAAGAGGACTACAATTCCACACAATTTCCACCACGAGAACTCCGTATCCCATCCCATCCCACCCCCTCCCCTGATAGCTTTCCTATTCTTTATCCCTCTGGGAGTATGAACCCAGGGTCATTATGGGGTACAGAAGGTGAAAGGTCTGGCTTCTGTAATTGCTTCCCCACTAAACATGGGTGTTGGCAGGTCAATCCATACTCCCAGCCTGTCTCTCTCTTTCCCTAGTGGGGCAGGGCTCTGGGGAGGTGGGGTTCCAGGACACACTGGTGAGGTCGTCTGCCCAGGGAAGTCAGGTTAGCATCATGGTATCATCTGGAACCTGGTGGCTGAAAAAGCATGAAGATATAAAACAGAAAAAAAATGTTAAATAGTCAAGAACCTAAAAGCAAGAATGTTGTAGATGAGATTTGGGGCCTCCATTTTGGAAAAAGCTAGTAGGTCTATTTTAGGTATATTCCAACCCTATATCCTACATAAACATCATGTACCACTGACCTCTTTCTTGGTGAGAATCCACTGCACCTGTGTAGCTTTTTCAGGGTCAAGTATTTTGTTTCATAATCTTGATAGCTTGAAAAATCCCTTGAGGATAAATGTTTTCATTTATGGTCTATTGCACCCAAGCACTTAGGCAACTCTAAGCATGTGCTCAGCTCCATTTCCACCTCTCTGAGAAGAATTTTTCTTGCACACATATCATTTCTCTTGCTCCTCTATGACCTCCAAACATTGTATTTGTACCTTTGCACAGAGATGCAGGCTTATCTGTGCACCCCTCATCTAACTTCGGGTGATTTTTCTAACTTTACTTCTTTCGTTTCCCTTTGTACTTTCTGCCCAGCCATACATTTCTCAACTCACTATGGTCCCACCTCAGAGCTTTGTACTAGGGAGAAACTCTTTTCCTTAGAGCTATATGCCTCACTCTATTACTTCCTTCGTAAGGGTCACCTCTTCAGGGAAACTATCTCCAAATTTTCTGTTGAAATAGTAACCCTACCATCATTCCCTGCTCTTTTCATAGAATTGACCAAAATCTGCCTGATATTATCTATTTCTGTATTTATAGGATTGTTCTTTTTTATTTTTATTATTATGACCTCCCTCAGCCCCTCAGGCTTTCTTCGTCTGTTTTGGAAGCCACTAATTGGACTCAGCATAGTGCTGTAGGCTCTCAGAACAAAAATCCTTACATATATAAATATATACATATATGCAATACATTGAGAAAGGGAGAGAGAGAGAAAGGGAGAGGGAGAGAGAGAGGGAAGAAGAAAGAGAGAGAGAGAGATGAGAGCACTGTTAAGCTCCGGCTTATGGTGTTAGGGATTGAATCTAGGACCTCAGAGTTTCATGCTTTTGCATAACCATTGTGCTATCTCCTAGCTCATATCTCTGTTTTCTTTTTAACCACTAAAGTTGTATTTATTTGTTGTAGGAACCCTAGGAGAGTAGCACAAGACCAACAGGTTATATTAAGAGTTTGACTTCGAATGATACAGATGAATACTGGAAGCTATTTTATTTTATTTTTATTGCTACCTTGGTTATTGCTGGAGCTTGGCATCTGCATGCTGAATCCACTGCTCCTGATGATCATTCCTTCTCCCTCTTTATTTGATAATGAGAGAGAGAAATTGAGAGGATAAAGGGGAGCTAGAGAAGGAGAGAGGCAGAAAGACCCATGCAACACTGCTCCACAGCTAGTGAAGCTTGTCGCCTGCCGGTGGGAACCAGGGGCTTGAACATGGTGACATGGTAATATGTGAGCTCTACGTGACGTTTGTAGAACAACACGACCTAACTTTAGCTTTAAAAAGTTCACTCTGAGGGGTCGGGCGGTGGTGCAGCGGGTTAAGCGCACGTGGCGCAAAGCGCAGGGACCGGCGTAAGGATCCCGGTTCGAGCCCCCGGCTCCCCACCTGCAGGGGAGTCGCTTCACAGGCGGTGAAGCAGGTCTGCAGGTGTCTGTCTTTCTCTCCCTCTCTCTGTCTTCCCCTCCTCTCTCCATTTCTCTCTGTCCTATCCAACAACGAACAACATCAACAATGGGAATAATAATAACCACAACGAGGCTACAACAACAAGGGCAACAAAAGGGGGGAAATGGCCTCCAGGAGCGGTGGATTCATGGTGCAGGCACCAGAGCCCAGCAATAACCCTGGAGGGAAAAGAAAAAAAAAAGTTCACTCTGGGGACTCTGTTGGGGGATGGGACATAAGGAACCAAAGGAAGCAAGGTGGGGTTGGGTTGGATGAGGCAAGGGAGTAAGGAGACAATTACTAGAGCCCAAGTGAGTTGTGATGGTGGCTAGGACCAGAAGTGGCGGTAAGAAGAGATATTCTGAATATATGTTAAAAGAGAGGCCAGGGGGTTGGGTGGTAGTGCAGCGGGTTAAGCACACATGGCGCAAAGTGCAAGGACCAGCGTAAGAATCCAGGTTTGAGCCCCCAGCTCCCTTCCTGCAAGGGGGCCCCTTCACAGGTGGTGAAGCAGGTCTGCAGGCATCTACATTTCTCTCCCCTTCTCTGTCTTCCCCTCCTCTTTCCATTTCTCTCTGTCCTGTCCAAGGACATCATCATCAACAACAATAATAATAACCACAATGATAAAACAACAAGGGCAATAAAATGGAAAAAAAAAAAAAAGGCCTCCAGGAGCGGTGGATTCATGGTGCAGGCACCGAGCCCCAGCAATAACCCTGGAAGCAAAAAAAAAAAAAGTGAGGCCAATAAAACCTCTAGTAGACTGGATATTTGGTCTCAGAGATGGCAATAATAATGAGTAATGTAAATATTTTCACTTGAGTCATTGCAAGAATAGAGTTGTCACCACTGAGACGGAACAGAGAGCCGTAGGAGCAGACTTGAGTGAGAAGAAATGAAAATTCATTTCCATACTCAGTTTGGGGTAGGTTCTGTCTGAGCTGTGTACTAGACATCCAAATGAAGAAACTGAGTAGCAGAGCCCATCTGAGTGCTGATACGCTGTGAAAGGTCTAGACCAGCAAAGCAAATCAGGATTGAATAACATGTAGGTTGTATTTAGACTCCAGTTTATTTATATATATTTTTCCACCAGGTTTATTGGTAATTCCTGGTACTTGCTTGATGAATTCACTACTCCCAGTCATCATTTTCTCCTTCTTATAGAGACAGAAATAGAGACGGAGGGGGTAGAGGGAGAAGGGTAGAGAAAGAGAGAGGAGGCAGGGTAGAAAAAGAGGAAAGACAGAGAGACAGAAAGAGAGAGAGAGACCAGGCACTGAAGCACCAATTGTGAAACTTCCTCTCTACAGGTGGGACCCGGGGCTTTAAACCCATGTCCTTACACATGTGTGACATGATGTGTAATCTCTACCAGCTATACCACTGGCCAGCCCCAGTGCAGGTAGATTTATTTGTTTGTTTGTTTGTTTATCTATCTATCTACTTATATATCTACTTGATAGAACAGGGAGAAAGAGAGAGGAGGAGGAGGAGGGAGAAGAGAGAGGCCCCAGCAGCACTGCCTCACCACTCATGAAGCTTCCCCACTTCAGGTGGGGACTGGAGACTTGAACCTACCAACTAGCTCTTAAATTCAGGTATGGATGAGTTTCTTTTTGTGTTATTTAATTTTAGTTGATGGCTTTACCATGCTGATAAAGTGCACATGCTGCAAATTACAAGAGCTTCATAAGTGGTAAAGCAGTGCTGCAGGTCACACTCTCTCTCCCTCTCTTTCTCTTCTCCCTTTTTCTCTTAGTTTTTCTCTATCTTTATGCAAGAAATAAGTAAGTAAAATGTAAAAAAGCAAAAAGTAAATCTTTCTTAAGTCAAGGCAGAACAAATATTCTCCTCCAGATGCTCACACTCACAAATGGTCATCTCTTGACATGTCCTTAACTGACTCAGGAATGTCTGCACAACAGTCACTGAGATAATGGCGTCATCTGGCAACAAGACTGGCTTCAGACTTAGGAGAATTCAAAATATTTTAACATCAGAAATTTTATCAAATCCTTCCAAGCTTTACTCTTCTTGCAAAATCCTCCCCCCCCCACTAGTCTCCAGTGAGGCCTTTGTGAAGTTTGAACAAGAACTCTTGTCTACTTTCTTTTTATCCCAGTGGGACTCAATGCAAAGACCACATCTCTCAGAAAAGGAAATTTTTCATTGAACCTGTAGAATTCAAATCCTCTGATTTTTCTAGACGATAAACTCATGAATTTCTAAGATTGCATTGAGAGAGCTGTAAGAGCAAGTTAATTAATTTTTTTTCTGAGAAAAATGTGGCTGATTTGAAAGTAGTAACAGTAACTCTAGCTCAGAAATACAGTGTTTTGGAAGGACAATTACAGAAAGGTTTCACTCATGTGAAATACAGACAATTGAGCATACGAGTGTGAAAAAAAAAAAAATGTCAACCTACTTCCAAGACTGTGGGAGAGCACTATAGTGGTTATCTGTGGGCATGGGGATGGATCTTTGGTGGAAGTGGTGAAAACTAAATAAATTAATTAAATCAATAAATTAATTAAAAATAAAATAAGAATTCAGCCTGAGACTCTGAGTTCCCAGGTTCAATCCCCAGCCCCACCATAAACCAGAACTGAGCAAAGTTCTGGTCTCTCTCTCTCTCTCTCTCTCTGTATCTATCTATCTATCTATCTATCTATCTATCTATCATCTTCCCTCTTTATCTACTCGTTATCATTAAAATAAACTAAATAAAATTATTAAAAATAATAAAATAAGAATTACATTATTTGATATAGCACTTTATTATCACAGTTAGCCACAATGCTTATTATCATATAGACTCCTAGAGGCCAGTTTCTATCTCTAGCATCACTGTAAATCAAAGTTGAGCATTTCTCAACTGGAAAAATAAAATAAAATCAAGATAAAGGATTATTAAAAACTTTTGATTTACCCCAGTTCAGTGATATTTTCATGTACCCTTACAAGAAATAGGATGATAGGCTGACATGATAGGCTGCAAAATAAATAAAATTTAAAAAGATAGGGATGGACACTACGTAATGCTCAGAGGATCAGTCAATCAAGAGAACCTAACAATTATTACCATCTATGCACCCAATGAGAAGTCATCTAAATACATCAAACATCTACTGAAAGAGCTACAGCAATATATTAACAGCAACACAGTCATAGTAGGGGACTTCAACACCCCACTCTCTCAACTTGACAGATCATCCAGGCAGAAAAGCAATAAAGACATGAAGGAGCTAAATGAGGAGGTAGGTAAACTAGAACTATTGAACATTTTCAGAGACATTCAACCCAAGAAACTGGAATGCACATTCTACTCAAGTCCACATGGGTGATTCTCAAGGATATGTTAGGCCACAAAGACAACACCAGCAAATTCAAGAGCATTGAAATCATCCCAAGCATCTTCTCAGACCACAGTAAAATTAAACTAATACTTCACAATCAACAAAAGATTAGTAATAGTCCCAAAACGTGAAAGCTCAACAGTACACTACTCAACAACTACTGAGTCAAAGAGGAAATAATGAAAGAAAACAAAATGTTTTAGAGTTCAATGAAAATGAAGACACAAGCTATCAAAATATTTGGGACACATTTAAGGCAGTCCTGAGAGGGAAGTTCATAGCCATACAAGCACACATTAGGAAACAAGAAAATGCACAAATAAACAACCTGATTGCACACCTTAAAGACCTAGAAGAAGAAGAACAAATGAACCATAAAACAATCAGAAGGACAGAAATCACTAAAATTAGGGCAGAAATAAATAACATGGAAAATAAGAAAACCATGCAAAAGATCAGCCAAAGTAAATGTTGGTTCTTTGAAAGAGTGAACATAATCGACAAACCTCTAGCCAGACTCACAAAACAAAAAAGGGAGAAGACCCAAATAAATCAGATCATAAATGAAAGAGGGGATATCACAACAGACAAGGCAGAAATTCAACATATCATGTGAGGCTTCTATGAATAATTATATGCCACCAAGCTAGAGAACCTGGAAGAAATGGATGATTTCCTAGATACCTATGAACTTCCAAAATTAAGTAAAGAGGAACTGGATAACATAAACAAGCCCATCACAGCTAATGAAATTGAAACAGTTATCAAAAAGCTTCCCAAAAATAAAAGTTCTGGACCAGATGGTTTTACAAATGAATTCTACAAAACCTTCAAGGAAGAGTTAATACCTCTACTTTTAAAAGTCTTCCAGAAGATTGAAAACACAGGAATACTCCCTTCCAGCTTCTATGAAGCCAACATCACTCTGATACCAAAAGCAGACAGGGACACAACCAAAAAAGAAAACTACAGACAAATATCTCTGATGAACATAGATGCTAAAATATTGAACAAAATTCTAGCCAACCGAATACAGGAGTATATTAAAAAGATTGTTCATCATGACCAAGTGGGGTTTATCCCAGGGATTCAAGGTTGATTTAATATACGTAAATCAATCAACGTGACCTACCACATCAATAAAAGCAAGACCAAAAAACACATATTAATAGATGCAGAGAAAGCCTTTGACAACATACAACATCCTTTTATGATCAAAAGACACTATAAAAAATGGGGATAGATGGAAAATTCCTGAATATAGTGGAGTCTATATATAGCAAACCTACAGCCAACATCATACTCAATGGTGAAAAAATAGAAGCATTTCCCCTCAGATCAGGTACTAGACAGGGCTGCCCACTATCACCATTATTACTCATCATAGAGTTGGAAGTTCTTGCCATAGCAATCAGGCAGGAGCAAGGAATTAAAGGCATACAGATTGGAAGAAAAGAAGTCAAACTCTCCCTGTTTGCAGATGACGTGATAGTATACATAGAAAACCCTAAGGAATCCAGCAAGAAGCTTTTGGAAATCATTAGGCAATACAGTAAGGTGTCAGGCTACAAAATTAACATTCAAAAGTCAGTGACATTCCTCTATGCAATCACTATGTTAGAAGTTGAAATCCAGAAATCAATTCCCAGGATACTTATGGGGTGCAGAAGGTGGAAGGTCTGCCTTCTGTATGATTTGAGCCACGTGTGCTTAACCCACTGAGCCACCACCCGACTCCCAGTATATTCATTTTCATGATGTTAATTCTTCCAACCCATGAACATGGAATATCTTTCCACTTCTTTGTATCTTTTCAATTTTCTTGAGTAGTGACTCATAATTTTCAGTATACAGGTCTTTCACTTCTTTGGTTAGGTTTATTCCTGGATATTTTATTGTTTTTGTTGCTAATGATTTTTTCTTATACTAAAAAAAAAAAAAAAAAAACCTAGCAGGGAGTTGGGTAGTAGTGCAACGAGTTTAGCGCATGTGACGCGAAGCGAAAGGACTGGCTTAAGGATCCCGGTTTGAGCCCCAGCTCCCCATCTGCAGGGGAGTCACTTCATAGGCAGTGAAGCAGGTCTGCTGGTGTCTATCTTTCTCTCCCCCTCCCTATTTTCCACTCCTCTCTCTATTACTCTCTATCCTATCCAACAACGATGACATCAGAACAACAATAATAACTACAACATTAAAACAATAAGGGCAACATAAGGGAAAACAAATAAATACTAAAAAATTAATATACTACCCAGAGCCATCTACAATTTTAATGCTATCCCCATCAATATCACAACCACATTTTTTAGGAGAATAGAACAAATACTACAGATGTTTATCTGGAACCAGAAAAGACCTAGAATTGCCAAAACAATCTTGAGAAGAAAGAACAGAACTGGAGGTATCACACTCCCAGATCTCAAATTGTATTATAGGGCCATTGTCATCAAAACTGTTTGGTACTGGAACATGAATAGACACACTGACAAGTGGAATAAAATGAGAGCCCAAAAAAAAGCCCCAACACCTATGAACATCTAATCCTTGACAAAGATGCCCAGACTATTAAATGGGGAAAGCAGAGTCTCTTCAACAAATGGTGTTGGAAAAAGTGGGTTCAAACATACAGAAGAATGAAACTGAATCACTATATTTCACCAAATACAAAAGTAAATTCCAAGTAGATCAAGGACTTGGATGTTAGACCAGAGACTATCAGATACTTAGAGGAAAATATTGGCAGAACTCTTTTCCGCATAAAGACATCTTCAATGAAATGAATCCAATTACAAAGAAGAGTAAGGCAAGCATAAACCTATGAGACTACATCAAATTAAAAAGCTTCTGCACAGCAAAAGAAACCACTACCCAAACCAAGAGGCCCCTCACAGAAAGGGAGAATGTCTTTACATGCTATATATCAGACAAAAGGCTAATAACCAAAACAAACAAAGAGCTATCCAAAATCAACAACAAGAAAACAAATAACCCTATCCAAAAATGGGGAGAGGACGTGGACAGAATATTCGCCATAAAAGAGATGCAAAAGGCTGAGAAACACATGAAAAAATGCTTCAAGTCTTTGTCAGAGAAATACAAATAAAGACAACCATGAGATACCACTTCACTCCTGTGAGAATGTCATACATCAGAAAAGGTAACAGCAGCAAATGCTGAAGAGGTTGTGGGGTCATAGGAACCCTCCTGCATTGCTGGTGGGAATGTAAATTGTTCCATCCTCTGTGGAGAACAGTCTGGAGAACTCTCAAAAGGCTAGAAATGGACCTACCCTATGATCCTGCAATTCCTCTCCTGGGGATATATGTTCTTAGCAGCACAATTTGTAATAGCCAAAGCCTGCAAGCAACCCAGGTGCCCAACAACAGATGAGGGTGAGTGGCTGAGCAAGTTGTGATTTATATACACAATGGAATACTACTCCGCTATAAAATATGGTGACTTCACCGTTTTCAGCTGATCTTGGATGGACCTTGAAGAAATCATGTTAAGTGAAATAAGAAAGAAACAGAAAAATGAATATGGGATGCTCTCACTCTCAGTCAAAAGTTGAAAAACAAGATCAGAAGAGAAAACACAACTGGAATTGGCATATTGCACCAAAGCAAAAGATTCTGGGGTGGGTGGGGGGAGAATACAGGTCCAAAAAGGATGACGGAGGACCTATTGGGGGTTGTATTGTTATATGGAAAACTGGGAAATGTTATGCATGTACAAACTATTTTATTTACTGTCTAATGTAAAACATTAATCCCCCAATAAGGAAATAAAAAAAAAACCAATAGGACAACTTTCTTATAATCTGGAGTTTGGGAGTCTGGAGTCAAAATGCTACAAGGTTGGTTTCTTCTGAGATCTCCTTAGTATGTCATGATCATCTCTTTGACTTTAAATGGTCTTTCATAAACTTGTGTTTGTGTTCCAATCTCCTTTTCTTCTATGGAAAGATATCACTCTTAATTGGGTTAGGGTCTGGCTATGTGAGTGTAGGAGAGCAGAACTCTGCTACCCAATATATGTCTTTCTGATCCAAGAAAAGAGGCTCTAAAGGCAAGATAGAGATTGCTTTAATAAAATTTTTTTAATTTTTTAAATTTTATTTATTTATTTATTCCCCTTTTGTTGCCCTTGTTGTTTTATTGTTGTAGTTATTATCGATGTCATTGTTGTTGGATAGGACAGAGAGAAATGGAGAGAGGAGGGGTAGACAGAGGGGGAGAGAAAGACAGACATCTGCAGACCTGCTTCACCACCTTTGAAGCGACTCCCCTGCAGGTGGGGAGCCGGGGCCTCAAACCTGGATCCTTTTGCCAGTCCTTGAGTTTGGCGCCACCTGCACTTAACCCACTGCGCTACCACCCGACTCCCTGCTTTAATAAATTTTTTTATTAAATTAAATTTTTAATAATTTTTTATTAAATTTTAATAAAAATAGTTACATGTATATTGCTCTCTGTAAGGGAATAATTAATCTTACCTTTTTTTTCTGGATACCTTTGTTTATCATCCCTTCCCTTTCCTAACTCATCTTCCTATTCTTCTACCTGAACATCCTCTGTCTTCGTTGGGATATTTCTTTAATTTCTATTTATTTATTTATTTATTTATTTACCAGAGGATTGATCAGCTCTGATTTATGGTGGTGCAGGGGATTGAACCTGGGACTTTGAGACCCCAGGCATGAGAGATTCTTTTACCATTACACTATCTCCCTCCCACCCCCAACATCTTAACCAGGCTATTTATAATCGAGTCTAAACCAGTGTGAAGGAGCTACTTGGTCTGCCTGGGTCTTGCCACATATATAGGAACATCTCTCATAAATGTCTTTTTCACTGTATCTTTTCTCAATCTACCTTATGTCTGTTTGATTATTTTCAAACCTCTGAAGAACCAAAAGGGGGTACAGGATGATTCCCTTGTGTCTACCCCCCCTCATTTTACCTCAATTACCTCGTTCAAGACCCTGTTCCAAATAGTGACAGTTTAAGGAACTGAGGCCCAAAACGTCAACATATAAATCTGAGCAGTACACAATACAACACATGATACTTCTTTCCCATCACAACAACTAGTCAAACTAAGAAAGGACTCGCCTGTTCTTGAATCCTTGAATCCATTTATCTTTGACATTATTTTTTTAATATTTCTAGCTTTACAAGCTTCTTCCCCGCAGATACATCTACATCTCTCAGTTTTGTTAATTT
Source organism: Erinaceus europaeus (assembly GCF_950295315.1). Classification (NCBI taxonomy): domain Eukaryota; kingdom Metazoa; phylum Chordata; class Mammalia; order Eulipotyphla; family Erinaceidae; genus Erinaceus; species Erinaceus europaeus. The sequence continues at coordinate 16,744,597 of NC_080169.1, forward strand.
GTTGAAGTTTTCTTTTCTTTTTTCTTTTTTTATATTTATTTGTTTTCCCATTTGTTGCCCTTGTTGTTTTATTGTTGTAGTTATTATTGTTGTTGTTATTTATTTCATTGTTGTTGGATAGGACAGAGAGAAATGGAGAGAGGAGGGGAAGCCAGAGAGGGGGAGAGAAAGATAGACACCTACAGACCTGCTTCACCGCCTGTGAAGCGACTCCCCTGCAGGTGGGGATCGGGGGCTCAAACTGGGATCTTTAGCAGGTCCTTACACTTTGTGCCACGTGCACTTAATCCCCTGTGCTACCACCCGACTCCGTTGTTGAAGTTTTCTGTCCCCTTACCATGTGTCTTCACTTTATGGTCTTGCCAAATTTCAGAAGAGTCTTTCCTGTCCTTGTTTCATAATGAAATCATCACTCTCCTCCCAATGTCTACTGCCACATTTTTTACAAAATTGACCAAATCACAAAGTCTTAGTCTGTGGCTTCTTTGCATTCTTCTTATTCTTTCACCTCACCAGGGCACACAGTTCACCACACCTTTGGCTTATGCCAAAGTTCATCTGTGACAACTATGTCTGCTCCCTAGTTGGCAAGAAGGAAAAGGAGGTCAGTGGGCAATTTCTGATTGTTAGAGTAAGAACAGAGATGTCTATTTAGAGTTAGTATTTAGAGCTGCCAGAGAAAATACAGGCTGCCATGCAATATTTGAGACATACTTTTCTTTCTTTCTTCCTTCCTTTCTTTCTTTCTTTTTTTTTTTTTCTTTTTTTTGTAATTTCTCATTGTTTACCTGAAACTGAGTTGAGAGGCTTATGTTTTGATTTGCTAAATCTGGCAACCCTAATGGTACTTTATTTAGGCCCTCTACCTCCAGGAAGTTCTGCTACTCATAGTCTATGATCATTTGAGATGGGAACTAAGATTGTATTCAGAAGGGACAAGGGTTTGGGGAAAGGAGACTACATGACTGATTATAAACTCAGACTGAGTCACTGAGCAAGTGTAAATTCACCCACAAAACCCTAGAAATCTAGAAAAAGCCCCCCCAGCCACCCCCCCTGTGAAAAAGTTCTTGTTTTATATCATTCTGTCTCAATTTATTTTTCATGTCCTTTTTTTAAATTTTTTTATATTTATTTTATTTATTTATTCCCTTTTGTTGCCCTTGTTGTTTTATTGTTGTAGTTATTATTGTTGTTGTCGTTGTTGGATAGGACAGAGAAATGGAGAGAGGAGAGGAAGACAGAAAGGAGGAGAGAAAGATAGACACCTGCAGACCTGCTTCACCGCCTGTGAAGCGACTCCCCTGCAGGTGGGGAGCCGGGGTTCGAACTGGGATCCTTATGCCGGTCCTTGTGCTTTGCACCACCTGCGCTTAACCCGCTGCACTACAGCCCGACTCCCTCATGTCCTTTTTTTTTAAATATTTATTTTATTTATTTATTCCCTTTGTTGCCCTTGTTTTTTATTGTTGTAGTTATTATTGTTGTTGTCGTTGTTGGATAGGACAGAAAGAAATGGAGAGAGGAGGGGAAGACAGAGAGGAGGAGAGAAAGATAGACACCTGCAGACCTGCTTCACCGCCTGTGAAGCAACTCCCCTTCAGGTGGGGAGCTGGGGTTCGAACCGGGATCCTCATGCCGGTCTTTGTGCTTTGCGCCACCTGCGCTTAACCCACTGCGCTACAGCCCGACTCCCTCATGTCCTTTTTTTTAATGTATGGTCAATAGTAGGTTACAAGATTTCAAGATGACAGTGTGGCCTTTCCCTCCTGGCTAGTCTAGCTTGCTCACCAAGAGGTACCCTTAGTAATACCGAGAAAGTGAAGTTGTCTCCGGATCTCTGGAAAGGATGTCATTCAATTATTTGAATAATTGTATAGGAGGGTGGGGGAGATAGCATAATGATTATGCAAAGAAACTCTCATTCCTGAGACTCCGAAGCCCCGGGTTCAATCTTCCATACCACCAAAAATCAGAGTTGAGAAAATTATAACAATAATTCTATAGGCTGGTGCTCAGGCTTCTAAACATGGTGCTCAGGGTTAAAGAAGACCGGAGCCAGGTTTCTGTGATGAAAACACGGGGTAGAGTAGGGAGGAATGAAGTTAGTCTATTCAAGACCTTCCTGATTTTGCAAAATGTCAAAGGTAGCATATAATGTTGGGTCTGAATTCTAGACCACATAGCCTCTTAGGCTTAGTGCTTCACTTAGTTCTATGCAACTCTATTTTCAGGAGGATTTTGAGTCACTAACCTTGAAAAGAAACTGATTCTGTCAGTAGAATATTGTAATGTTTTCTTTGTAAGCATTTAATAAGTTAATTTAGATGAGAGAAATACAAACAGAGAAAGATATGGTCAGAGAGAGAGAAGAGCACTATTTAGCTCAGGTTTATGGTGGTCCTGAGAAATAAACCTTGGGCCTCAGAGTCCCAGACATGAAAGTCTTTTTCAGAACCTTTATGCTATCTCCCAAGCCCAAACAGTGTCACCTCTATCTTAGATCTAGAGGTCCACCAAAGTTAAATGATTGAATGAGTGCCTTTTGTTCATGATTGCAATATATGTTTATGGAGTTGAACCAAATTTTATGGCAATTCTTACACCTTCATTTCCAGTCTTACCACTTTAATATTTTCTCGAGTTAGTATTCTTAAAGTATTTTGTTGAACATAGACTACTGTTAGCCAAGACAGTATTTTTGTTATGTACCTGTAATCCTCAGATTTTTGTCAAACCAGTTTGGCAATTGTGAAATGTTAACATGGGTTTTTGTAGTCCAGGGGGCTTGAGGAGACACAGGAGCCTACCACTAGGAAAACATCCACAAGTCCCATATATATTTCCTTCTTACTCACTTTTCCAATATACCTGCTCCCAGGATTCAACTATACACAGTCTCCCTGTAAATGTTTCCATTTTTCTCTAAAGCACTATATTTATTTTCCTACTTGTATGGTGAACCTTCCCCACAGTATTCCATTAACCCTTCAGTTCAACAGTTCATTAGAGGGGCTGGGTGGTGGTGCACCTGATTGAGCATTCATGTTGCAATGCTCATGGACCCAGGTTCAAGCCCCTGATCCCCACCTACAGGGGGAACAGAGTGGTGAAACAGAGCTGCAGGTGTCTCTCTATCTCTCTCCCTCTCTATCACCCTCTCCCCTCTTGATTTCTGGCTGTCTCTATCCAATAGATAAAGATAATAAAAAAGAAAAAATGAAAAAGTTTATCAGACATTTATTGGGTAGTAATGGTTTTAGATACAAAAAATGCATGAGAAGTCTTTCTGTTTGGGAGTTTATGGATGGAGGGAGGGAGAATATCATGGAACCCTCTAAACCGAACATAGTCAACCTAGAATCATCATCTTCTAACTTCAGAATTATTTCCTCTTTTTTCAATTAATGGTATCGCCGTCCCACCACCTGTTTAAATGTTCAATTCTTTTTTTTCTTTTTTTTTTATTTAAGAAAGGATTAATTAACAAAACCATAGGGTAGGAAGGGTACAACTCCACACAATTCCCACCACCCAATCTCCATATCCCACCCCCTCCCCTGATAGCTTTCCCACTCTTAATCCCTCTGGGAGCATGGACCCAGGGTCATTGTGAGTTGTAGAAGGTGGAAGGTGGAAGGTCTGGCTTCTGTAATTGCTTCCCCGCTGAACATGGGCATTGACTGGTCGGTCCATACTCCCAGTCTGCCTCTCTCTTTCCCTAGTAGGGTGGGTCTCTGGGGAAGCGGAGCTCCAGGACACATTGGTGGGGTCTTCAGTCCAGGGAAGCCTGGCCGGCATCCTGATGACATCTGGAACCTGGTGACCGAGTAATGAAGCTGAAGGGTTGTCATTCCACACGTGAAGTCTCTGGACACAGTCTGAAGTGAAGCATGTTGAGGGCAATCGTTGTGTTGGTTAGGTTGTGATCGGCAGATGCAACATTATTTGATATGGATTGGGAGAGGCATGCAGGAAAGTGGGCCCTATCCAAGGGTTCCAGGACTGGGGGAAGTAGAGGCTCTATAGTGGAGATGTGAGGTTTCTGCTGTCGTTTCCAGAAGATGTGGTCAGAACTCAAGCCACTAGCAGCTTCTCCGTCCACCATCTTCCGGGAACCCCCAAATGTTTAATTCATGAGTCATACCTTCTCTCTCTCCACCATCCCCACCATTTTAGCATTTCATCTGGCTGCCTGTCGTTTGCTAGACAAGAGCAGAGCAATGCAGCTACGTTAAAGGCACCAAATATTGTGGAGTTGAGTCACATTTTATGATAACCCCTACACCTCCCTCTCCAACATTCCCACCCTAATTTTATTATTATTATTATTAAGTCATCCTTCTTAAGGTCCTCTTTAACATAGATTGCTGTCTACACAAGAGTTGTTTTCTGTGCTTTCTATGTCTTTCAGCTTGAAGATAAATCTCTTAATCAAGGTTCTCAATTTTAAGGGAAAATTTCTAAGACTTCAAACGGCCTGAAAAGTCTATTGTCTAGAAGAAGAAAACAAGCCAACTGACATGGTCTGGCTTTCTAAGGCCAGATCTGAGGTAGAGAGAGAAACATCTCTGCTGCTTAGAAAGATGCTGATGGTGCTATTCAGAAAGGGACTCTAAGGATTCCAGCTTTAAACAAACTCTAATAACAAAACACTTTCAGCCAAAAGAGAAAGCTGATCTCCTGAAATGAATGGTGCCAATAATACCACCTTCCACCCCTCGGTGAGACTGCTGACGCTCAGTGACGCATCTGCCCCACCGCCATGTGTGGGAGAACCAATCAGTTCCCTTTGAATGAAATCTTTATTCAACTGTCTAAATACTCCTGGGGGAAAGGAGAGGCAGGATAAGAGAAGTATTTCAGAAACAAGTGGAAACCCAAATGCCAAGTTTCTGTTCTTGTTACTGTTCAGGTTTTGGCCCCCTGAAGACAGTCTCAATTCCATGTTTTTCATTAAGCTGGTTTGTTTGGCAAAATCCAATGATAAATACAAAACTCTGAGGTCAGTCTCACCTTACTCGGAAAGCTGGAGTTGCGAAGTTTAGCTTTCTGTGGTCAGGAAACTTTGGAAGCCACCAATCTGCTGTCGACAACGGGAAGCAAAGATATGGGCCAGATAATTTTTTTTTCCCTTTACAAATGTACACATCTAGAATTCTTCCCACTTAAAAACTCAACACACAATCAATCCTTTGTTGATAGCTTGATACCACTGGCTAAGTAGGGGAGGGAGGTTAGAGAAGGGGAGTAGAATGAGCACATGGAATTCCTGGGCAGGGTAAGCTCTGCTTTAGTTGATAAAAAAAAAAAACAAAAAGCATCAAAACTGAAAACACTGGAGTTTTATCAAAAACCTGAGGAGAGAGCTATCATATGATTCAGAAATCCTAGTGCAGGGTTTCAATGTAAAGAATATGAAAACAAGGGGCCTGGTAGTCAGTGCTCATGCACATGTTACAATGCATAAGGACCTGGGTTCGAGCCCCCGGCTCCCCACCTGCAGGGGGGTCGCTTTGCAAGTGGTGAAGCACGTCTGCAGGTCTTTCTCTCCCCCACCCTGTCTTTCCCTCCTCTCTCAATTTCTCTCTGTCCTATCCAACAACAACAGCAGCAGCAATGACAACAATAATAATAATGATAATAACAAGGGCTACAGAATGGGAAAAATGGCTGTAAGTGGATTCGTGATGTGGGCATGGAGCCTCAGCAATAACCCTGGAGAAAAAAGAAAACATAATAAAATTTAAAAAAAGAAAGAAAAAAAAAATGAGCAAGTGGAGACTGACAACAGAACTAAATTCACCTGAGGGGAAGTTAAAGGGTGGGAGACAAAATGGCTCCTGGAAAGGCAGCTCAGCAGGAAATCACAGGACAGAAATAATTGTTGTCATTTTTGTTGGATAGGACAGAGAGAAATTGAAAGAGGAGGGGAGATGGGGGCGGGGGAGAAAGACAGACTCCTGCAGACCTATTTCACCGCCTATGAAGTGACCTCTCTGCAGGTAGGGAGGCGGGGGCTCGAACTGGTATCCTTACACCAGTCCTTGCTCTTCAATCCATGTGTGCTTAACCCACTGCGCTACCGCCCAACGCCCGCTGTCTCACATTTTTAATATTTTCTCTGTTTAGAAAAAAAGCTGTTATCTGAAAATCAGGGAAAAAGAAAGAAAACTGATTTGCTAGTGAAACACTATTTCAAATGATCTCTTAGTTGTCTTTTAAAATGCAGAAAAATATCAACATTACCTATCAACTTGGAACTTGGTCTTGAGGCTTAACTGAATGTACAGCCTCAGTTCTATAGCTCCAGTGTTACCTTGATTTCCCGTTTTTAATTGATTTCCCCATTGTTTCCAAATGGTGTCTGTGTGTGTCTGATGTCAATTTGCTCACAACTGTGTGCTCAGTATTCCACTCCCTGGAGCATGGCAGTCCTCTGCTAGAGCTGCTGAATCCATTGCTCAGAGGAATGGCTTTTCCTGGCTTAGCGGTATCATCAGATTCTGCTCCTGGCAGAACCTAGTCCCAGCATCTGCTCTTACTGCTGTTCTCTCCTTGGGTGGTGCTTTCTACTCTTCCAAGCAGCCCTCGTCACTGCCCTTCCAACACAGAAACAAAAAATTGTGGTATAGCGGGCTGAGCACAAGTGTTACAATGCACAAGGACCCAGGCTGAAGGTTCGACTTCCCAACTACAGGAGGAAAACTTGGCAAGTGATGAAATAATGCTCAAAGTGTCTCCTCTTTCCCTCTCTATCTCCCCTCCCCTCTGGATTCCCCTCTGTTTATATAGAATGAATGAATGTATGTAAAAATGTATATAAATGTATGTAAATATAAAAAGCTTACAGAAGTTGTGTGCGTGCGTGCGTGCGTGCGTGCATGCGTGCGTGCCTGTGTGTGTGTGTGTGTGTGTGTGTGTGTGTGCATCCAAGTGTACATACGCACACTGCCCTGTTTGCTTGACCATTAGTTATGGACATTAAATAAGAGACGAGCCTTGTCTATGCTATGTCTGTTAAGAGTAGTCTGGACTTTGAGTGTAGGCAACTTGGATTCAAATCCCCGGTCTACCCTTCACCAGCTGTGTGCCCTTTGACCAATAAATGTGGCCTCTCTGTGCTTCTGTCTCCAAGTCTATAAAAATTTGGGATAATGGGGGCCAGGCAGTGGCACACTTGGTCAAGCGCTTACATTACAGTGCATAAAGACCCAAGTTCAAGACCCTGGTCCCACCTGCAGGGGAAAAGCTTCATGAGTGGTGGAGCAGGGTTGCAGGTATCTCTCTTCCAGACTGACCAGTTGGTCTGTGGCTATCTAGGCCACTGCTCCTTCCCACACCTTTTTTTTTAGAAACTTTTGAAAAAATATTTATTTATTCCCTTGCTGTTTTGTGTTGTAGGTATTGTTGTCATTGTTGTTGGATAGGACAGAGAGAAATGAAGAGAGGAGGGGAAGACAGAGAGGGGGAGAGAAAGACAGACACCTGCTGACCTGCTTTACCGCCTATGAAGCGACTCCCCTGCAGGTGGGGAGTCTGGGCTCGAACCAGGATCCTTGGGATCCTTACACCAGTCCTTGCGCTTTGCGCCACGTGCACTTAACCTGTTGTGCTACCACCCGACTCCCTTTGTTTCCTTTTTTTTTTTTTGATCTGGCTACCTGTGAAATTGAGGATAAGGAAAAATAAATACCACCTGAAGTTTGGAAAGAGTTTTCTTAAATGTTTTCATATGGTTTAAACTCCACTTGCAGATAAATCATACTTTAAATTCTCCTCATCTTATATATATTCTGACCACATATTTGCCTATGTTTTTTCTCTGGTTTACATTCCAAATACATCACTCTTGATTGGTACAGTGTCATTTCACCTCTATACTTTGTCTCTGGTTCAGTTTCTCCCCACTAACCACAGAAACCGCCTACTCTGCTCCTTTCAGACGTAATTTCCCCCCTTAACTAGAAGGCTCATGTTCTATAGAACTAGTGTTGGCACATGGATACAATTTCTCATCTCACCGTGAGAGGTGTCGGGAAGACACTCCCTAGCCTAGATCCCTTTCTATCGTGGCATTTTTTTGTCTTCGTGATTTTTCAGCTATACTCCTGCTGCTTGGTCTCTTGGCATCTTCTGAGCCCCATTGACCTAACTCAGCTTCTGAGTTAAAGTATTTCAGGCCTGCCTGCTGGTTCCACGAATGTCACAGCTTGACAGCATGACCATATGATGAGTATATGATCAATAAATTATGGTTTCAAAACAAATCTGTTCTGTGTGACAATGCAGACTGCTTACAAACACTTAAGTACCATTTCAATAACATCATATGGTAGCTTAACAAACCTCACAGTTTCAGCAAAGTGTTCTACAACAGATGACTATTCTGACATCTTTGTGTTTTACACTTGTCTTAAATCCAAAATGCTTTGTGGAAATACATTTTTTGAAAAGACTTCTATTTATTGAAATTAAAAAGATCTTATCTTCCTTATTTAATTTTTATTAGTGATTTAATATTGACTTATAAAATTATAAGATCAGAGGAGTACAATTCCATGCCCACCACCAGAGTTCTATGTCCATATCCCCCTTCAAACAGAAATGGAAATCTTTCTTCCCAGTTCACAGATATGAGTTGACTTTATATTTATATATCTTTTTTTTTTTTTTTTGCCACGATGGGGCTCAGTGCTCACACTAGGAATCCACTGCTCCTGGTGGCCATTTTTTCCCTTTTGTCGCTCTTGTTATTATTGTTGTTGTCATTGCTGTCATTGTTATTGCATAGGACAGGGAGAAATTGAGAGAGTAGGGGAAGGCAGAGGGGGGAAGAGAAAGACAACTGCAGACCTGCTTCACTGCTTGTAAAGCGACCCTTCTGCAGAGGGGGAGCCAGGGGCTGGAACCAGGATCCTTGCTCCAGTCCTTGCACTTTGTGCCATGTGAGCTTAACCCACTGCACTACTGCCTGACCCTTACTATATCTTTTTTTTTTTTTTAAGGCACTGAAATGTGTTGTTTTTATACTAAGTTTTGTTCACTCTGTTAAACAAATGAGTCTTGGGATTTCATAATTAAGAACATTAAGATTTTAACCCTTCTCTGGAAGATGATTTAAAACTTCTTTCTGCTATGAAAAAAAATGCTCCCTGACTTCCAAGTAAGGACACCAAAATCCATTTTTTGATAACTGGGCAGTTAGCATTATTTAAATACTGGCATCTACTCTGGTGAACTTATTTGGATGTGGTCTGCTATCAAGTTCAGTCCAAAAGACCTTACACCTGAGAACAATGGCACACATTAAAAAGTGTGAGAGACTTTTAAGATATAAGTTGGAATCATGCTTTAAAGTAAAATGCAATTAAGAAGTAAAAAAGGGAGGCAGGTGGTGGATAGCGCAGTGGGTTAAGTGCACATGGCACTGAGCTCACGGACCAGCTGAAGTATCCCGGTTCGAGCCCCTGGCTCCCCACCTGCAGGGGTGGGGGGGGTAGCTTCACAGGAGGTGAAACAGGTCTGTAGGTGTCTGTCTTTCCCTCCTCCTCCCTGTCATCCCCTCCTCTCTCAATTTCTTTCTATCCTATCCAGCAACAACTACAGCAATAAAAACAATAATAATAACAACAACAATAAACAACAAGGGCAACAAAAGGGAAAAAATAGCCTCCAGGAGCAGTGCAGGCACCAATCCCTAGCAATAACCCTGGAGACAAAAAAAAAAAAAAAAATAGAGGTGGAGACATGCAAAGAAAGAGAACAGAAGATCAATAAATGTCTTACAAAGAAATGAAGAGTGAAACACTAGAGCTGAAGGAGGTTTGGGGTTTGTATTTTTCATATGGGAAATATATCACTCTTGAGAATTATTCTGTGTTGGTGATTCATAGCCTGGGGTATCCAGATGGTTCTGATGACTTACACTAACGTACTGGGACTGGGAGGGCCTCTGAAAGGTGTGGACACTGTGGTTCTGGCTAAGAAAAGTTGTGCTATTGACACACTTTCTTTTTTTAAAAAAAATACATATATATATATATATATATTGCCTGAGCTTGAAATCTGATATGGAGGTGGATCCTAATTATTGTCTGGGGAGGTTATGTCATGGCTAACAGAAGGACCAGAAAGCTGGATCAGGGAAGAGAGTAGCTCCCAAGTATGGGAAAGGTGTATAAATGCTGTCAACTATAAACCCCATCAATTTGAAAATAAAGAAAAAAAAACCCTAGTATAGCCACAGGCCCTTTGGAATAGAACTAAAATAGGCCTACTAGCTATCTACAAAATGGAGGGCCCCCTAACTCTTCATCTGCACTATTCCAGCCTTTAGGTCCATGATTGGTCAATGATTTGTTTGGCTTTGTATGTTAACTCTATTTGCAACCACCAGGTTCCAGATGCCAGCATGATGCCAACCAGACTTCCCTGGACAAACAACCCCACCAATGTGTCCTGGAGCTCCGCTTCCCCAGAGCCCACAAGGGAGAGAGACAGGCTGGGAGTGTGGTTCAACCTGTCAACGCCCATGTTCAGCGGGGAAGCAATTACAAAAGCCAGACCTTCCACCTTCTGCACCCCATAATGACCCTGGGTCCATACCCCCAGAGGGTTAAAGAATAGGAAAGCTATCAGGGGAGGGGATGGGATACACAGTTCTGGTGGTGGGAATTGTGTGAACCTCTTATCCCTGGTTTAGTCAATGTTTCCTTTTTATAAATAAAAATTTAAAAAATATATATATTTTTGTTCATTCATGAGAGGGGTAGGAGGAGAGAGAGAGGAGAGAGAGAGAGAGAGAGAGAGAAGGAACCAGACATCACTCTGGTACAGGTGCTGCTGGAGATCAAACTCAGGACCTCTAGTTTTGGAGTCCAGTGCTTTATCCACTGCACCACCTCCCAGACCACCTAACACAATTTCTTTCTCTTATTTTTCCCAATATCATAGCACAATTTTCCCAAGACATCAACAAAAACAGAGAGGTGAATAATTTCTCTGCCATCACCCCATGGTGGGACAGTAATATTTCCCATGCTCATTACTATAAACAGTGTTGTGATAAGCATCCAGGTACATGAAACTCTCTATCTTGGTTTATTTCCTTTTTCTCTCCCATTCTCAGAAGTAGAATTACTAGGTCAAATGATATGTTCTCCTATAGATCTTTGGCAATTAATGCTTTTGAGAAAGATGTTGTCAGTATACTTTCCTTGCAGAAGAGTATTAAAGTGTGAGATTACCTTTTCTTGGTTTTTTGTTGTTGCTGTTTTACTTTTAAAATATATTATGTGTCTTTGTTTTCTTTTCATGCTCCTTTTTATCAGTAAAGTACTTTCAGAGAACAAGAGCCTGAAAAGGGGCCAGATGTCCTTAAATGGCCATCAATTCCTTCCTGCCTTGGTGGTGTATCCAGAGCTTCAGAAACCACATCACTTCTGATAGGCAAGGTGAGGCTCCTGGAACAGCCGCAGGTACAGAGGTAACTGAACAATGATGCTTGCAGAGCAGTGGCCAACAGCTGTGATGGCCAGGGTACTGCTTCAGTCTGGTTCTAGGGCAGGAGCTCTGTATACCTAAGTCCATTCTTCTCTTTCTGGGGGTTTCTTTCATGCCTACAGCAGCACCCTGAGTAACAGTCTCCCTCCCCAGAGATGTCTTTGTCTTTATCCGTGCCACCTCTGACCTTACTTGTTACCTTGCAAGACAAAAATGATGAACATTGCAGTGGTGAATGAACTCGTAAACAGAAATTAAGAAGAATAGACAGGGAAAAAAAAAAAAGTAGAGTTTGACTGAGTTTGGAGTATTTCACCAAAGTAAAAAGCTCTGGGTGAGGGGAGAGGGTAGATTTTAAAAAAAAATTATTTATTTTAGTGAGAGATACAGAGAGAGGAAAGAGACCAGAGCACTGCTCAGCTCTGGCTTATGGTGGGGCTGGGGATTGAACCCGGGACTTTGGAGCCTCAGACATGAAAGTCTTTTTGCATAACCATTATGCTGTCTCCCAGGCCCAGAGAGTAGATTTTTAGCTTCACTATAGGATGGTGAGGGTGGGGGCATGGATCTTTGGTGGTGGGAACGGTGTTAATATATACTCCTATTAACTTATAATCTTAGAAATCACTATTTAACCAATATGTGAGGGAAATTTAAAGAAAAAAAAAGAATCTTGAAATGGGAGGACAAGCTTAGATAAGCCAGTTGGGCCTCATGGAATAGTAAGGGTTTCTATACACGGGAGACAGAGGGTTAAAAATAGAGGGTCAGGGCTGGGGGAAAGGGAAGTGAGGCGAAGGAGGATCTCTCTGTAAGCCAGTCCTGGTCACCTTTGGAGCAAAAGAAGATGCCCTGTGATCCCAAGAGAGAAGGTAGTCACACACCCAGACACACCTTTTTACATCACTGAGACCTGTTCATCACAGTTACCTACGGAAGATTTATTGCGGGTAGTTTTTTTGGGAAGATATAGAAGCTATGGCTTTGACAGACATGGAAGAAGCTGGAATGTAAGGGGAAGAATTCGATTATTGTAAAGATACCCAACCTCAGTTAGCTACCTGTAATAACAATATCACTGCCAAAAGCGATCGAGGATAGAAAACATCTTGGGAAACGAACTGAATCGACACTACAGAAGTCATACTAAAGACAAACCCTACAAATGTAATGAATGTGGAAAATGTTTCATCCAGGCCTCAACCCTCACTGTCCATCAGCGAATCCACATGGGAGAGAAACCTTACAAGTGTAAAGAACGCGGTAAAGCCCGCAACCAGTCTTCAAAACTTACTCAGCCTTACAGAATCCATACTGGAGAGAAACCTTACAAATTTCGAGAATGCGGTAAGTCCTTGACTGATTCCTCAAGATTCACCCACCACGAGAGAATTCACACAGGAGAGAAACCTTACATATGTAAAGAATGCGGTAAGGCCTTCAGCTCTAACTCTAAACTCACTCTGCATCAGAGGATTCACATGGGGGAAAAACCTTACAAGTGTAAGGAATGTGGCAAAGCCTTCATCTGGTCCTCAAACCTTAGTGGCCACCAGAAGTTTCACGCTGGACTCCAGAGGTACCCTAACGGAGAGAAAACTTACAAGTGTAAAGATTGTGGGAAAGCTCTCAGATGGAGCTCAAACCTCACCAAGCATCAGCGAGCCCACACAGAAGTGAAACCTTACAAATGCAAGAAATGTGGGAAACCCTTTAGCCGGTCCTCAAACCTGGCCGGGCATCAGAGGGTTCATACAGGCTAGAAGCCCTATAAATGTAATGAGTGTGGCAAGAGCTTTAGCCAGACCTCATGCCTTAACCATCATCAGGTCACTCACACTGGAGAGAAACCCTACCGGTGTGACCAGTGCGGCAGATCCTTTAGCCAGTGCTCAAGCCTCACTCAACATAAGAGAATCCACTACTTCACTCATAGCCTGCAGAATTGTGGAGGAACCTTTTTGCCAGTGTCCAGATTCACTCAACAGCAGAATATTTATACAAAGGAAAAATTGCTAAGTGTGAAAGACATGGCAAAGCCTTTCTCAGCATCAAAGAATCCATAATGTATAGAAACCCCACCCATGTAAAGGTGGGAAAAAAATTTTAATATAGACTTTGGAAAACAAAAATATGTTTAAAAAGTATTTAATTTAAAATTGTGTCTACATTTACATTAGAGCATGGGTCTGCATGCCTTAGACCCTAGGTTCAGTTCTCTGACACCACACTTACCAAACCTGAGCATTGTTCTGGTCTCTCTGATTTTCCCTTAAAAAAATAGACTGAGTTCTTAAAAAAAAAAGAAAGAAAGAAAGAAAAGAAAAGAAACACATAAGATGCAAAGGCTTACACCACCACCACCACACCCTCCCCACACACATATCCAAGGGAACTACCACAAAAAAGGTAGCCGATTAATTGGGAGAAGATATTTGTATATCACATATCTGACAAGGGGTTGATAACTAAAATAAGAAAAGAAATACAACTAAACAAATAAGTTGAGAAGCATAAAAAAGTGGACAAACTATCCAAAGAAGATGAGTGGCCAAAGACGCTTGGAGAAAAAGCTTCCACATCACTTACTAGAGAAATGCAAATTACAATTGCAATAAAAAAAAAAATCACTTTTTCCTGGTGAGTTTGACCTGCGTGACCAAGTTTGGAAAAGAGTGCTGGCAAGGATGTGGAGAATGAGGAATTCTGGCCTAACATCTATGGAAAAAACTATGAGGAGTCACTTCAAAAATCTAAATGAAATTTTGACTTTTGACCCTGTGGACAACCTGGTAGGCATTTACTCCAAAGATATGGAAACACTGATTTGAAAGGACATATGTCCCCTTTGTTTATTCATACTAGCCAGACTATGGGGAATCAACTTTAATGCCCATCGGTAGATGATTAGTTAAAGAAACTATGGAGCGCACAATCAGTGGAATACCAGTTTGCCATTGGGAAGTGACAGTCTCTTCTGGGGCAAAAAGGATTGAACTGTATGTGGTTATGCCTAGGAAATTAAAAAAAAAAAAAGTAAGCTCTGAAGCTCTCCTACATAAAATAAAATGGATGGAATTTAAGGAAGATAAGCAAACCCACTCTCAGACTGAAAACTATGGTGTTTGATCAGAACGTTGGGGTGGAAGGTGTGGGAAAGGAGTAAGGAGTCCAGTTTCATGGCACTGGAACTTAGGTGGGGGTGAGACACACAGGTGTGAACCTGTAGCCCTAAAATCTTACAACACACACATACTGGTGTGAAATTATATTCCTAAAATCTTATAAAATTGTAAATCATTTGTTACATCAATAAAAAAATACAAACAAGCAAAAAAAAAAAATAGAGGGCCAAGTACTGACATACAGAGACTAGAGTGGCGCAACCACAGGTACGTCAATGCAGGTCATCTCCAGATGCAGGAAGAGTCCGTTCTCAGAGGAACCACCCCTGAACACACCTTGGTTTGAGCATCCTCAGGCTCATTCATTATGAACTTTTGATCTCCAGAACCAGAAGACACCATTCTAAGCTGTTATGCTGTGGTGATTTCATGATATTCTCCACACAGAACCTTTTTTTTTTTTCCCTTTTGTTGCCCTTGTTTTTTATTGTTGTGATAGTTATTATTGTAGCTGTTGTTGATGTCGTTGTTGGATAGGACAGAGAGAAATGGAAGAGGAGGGGAAGACAGAGAGGGGGAGAGACCTGCTTCACCGCCTGTGAAGTGACTCCCCTGCAGGTGGGGAGCCAGGACTCCAACCAAGATCCTTATGCTGGTCCTTTTGCTTTGCGCCACCTGCACTTAACCCGCTGCACTACTGCCCGACTCCCCAGATTCTGTTTTATTTGACTATAATCTATTCCTTTACAGTAGATAAGTTTACTCCTTTGTTTCATTTCTTTTGTCTAAAGAAAAGGAGCCTAACATGAAGGTTATCACCGACTGAATGTCACTAGCTCCAGAAGTCACTTCACACTAGTCACCCAGATATGATTCCTTTTCTCCTCTTTCTTCTTCTTCTCCTCCTGGCTTCTGTAAATGCTTCTCCACTGAAAGTGGATGTTGGCAGGTCAGTCCATACTCCCAGCCTGTTTCTATCTTTCCCTGATAGGATAGGACTCTGGGGAGGTGAGGTTCCAGGACACATTGGTGAGGTTGTCTGCCCAGGGAAGTATGACCTGATTTTTAAGGGCTGATGTGAACATAAAATTCTAAGCATGCAAGATGGTTAGCTACATTGCTTGGGCAGAATTGAGAACAGAACAAATGTAATTACTTTGTGATATTATTAAAACCTAAGGGGAAATGAAATGTCCATTTCCGTAAGGCTGGGTGTGCCCATGTTTCTCACACTTCATTGTTATTGTAGGACACTCCAGCCGCTGGTTGCAAAATCTTGATGGTCTGCTAAACCTAGCTTTAGTCAGAATGGTGTGGAACACGCAACTGAGACAGTGGGGCTTAAGAGATCTTTCTCTCTCTTGAATGACAAGGAGTTTTAAAGGATTTTCTCCCTTCCCCACCAGCCATGTCCCCTGTCTAAATGTTTTAAGCCTTTGGACTCTATCCTACAAAAATTCAAAAGCACAAGTGCACGTAGATATTGACTGCAGCTCAATGTGTAACAGCATCCCACTGGAAGCAACCCAAATGTCAATCATTGGGGGAAGTGGTTGAATAAATTATGGGACATTCATAATATGGAAGGGTATGCATTCTTTAAAAAGAAGTGGTTTTTATACATGCAGCTTGCTTTAAGGCATAGTTCACTGTTCTACTAAAACAGAAACCCTCGAGGGTTTCCAGTTGCATATATGTAAAATTTGAGCCCCTTCCCATAGTCTAAAATGTTCTCCGCAGAGTGGCTGCCCCTGCCTCTTTGACCCTGGTTTGCATTCTCACCTCCATTCACATTCAGCACCTTTTCCCTCAGTTTCTCCATGGCTTCTCCCTGCTTACCATCAGCACAGGCCATTTGCACTTGTTCGTTACCCAGTTGTAACTGTTCCTCCACTGGCCAGTGTTTAGCTATATATTCAAGTTGCCTGGGGCAGGGCTACTAAAATAACTCACTGTTATTTTAAATTAAGATTGTAAGATAACATGGGTACAATATCATACAGTTCCCTCTACCAGAGTTCCATGTCCCATCCTCTCCCTTGGAAGCTTCCCTATTCTTTATCCCTCTGGTCGTATGTACCAAAATTCTTTTGGGGAAACAGAAGGTCTGGCTTCTGTAACTGCTTCTCCGCTGGACATGGATGTTGGCAGGTCGATTCATATTCCCAGCCTGTTTCTATCTTTCCTTAGTTGGGCAGGGCTCTGGGGAGGTGAGGTTCTGGGACATATTGGTGAGCATCTGCCCAAGGAAGTCAGAATGGTGTCATGGTAGCATCTGCAACTTGGTGGCTGAAAGGTTGTAAGATATAAAACAGGACACAATGTGGGGGGTTGGGTGGTAGCGCATCAGGTTAAGTACACGTAGTGTGAAGTGCAAGGACTTGCATAAGGATCCCGGTTCGCCTGCAGGGGATCACCTCAGCGGTGAAGCAGGTCTGCAGGTGTCTATCTTTCTTTCCCCCTCTCTGTCTCCCCTCCTCTCTCAGTTTCTCTCTGTCCTATCCAACAACAACAATGGCAAAAATAATAAGGACAACAACAGGCAACAAAATGGGAGGGGAAAAAAAAAAAACGGGACACATTGTTTAATACACAGGAACCCAAAGGTAGGATGGAGCAGATCAAAGATCAAACTAGGGGTCTTCTGTGGAATGAAGCTAGGGAGTCTATTTTACGTATGTTCCTAGGGGCACATGATTTTAGTAATTTTTGCCTGAGCCTGATAGCTAACATGCAGGTGGACTAAAAGTACTGTCTGGGAAGATGGTATCAGAGTTGAGAAGAGGACTAGAAAGCTGGATGGGGCAGAGAGTAGCTCCCAGATTTGAGGGAAGTATATTTATACCATTAACTGTAAACTCCATTGATCTCACCTATTCGTACTTAGCACAGAAGACTGTATAACCTTTAGGCCCAGTCAGTCTGAGCTCATAGGCCATGGCCACAGCTGGAAATATTCTAGACTGCATTCATTACAGAACCAGTCTTCCTCAACTGGCAGAGTAGGATGACTCAGCCTCCCTTTGGAAAGTGGGGCAGTCCCTACCCACCATTGCTGCTCTACATTGAGGGCAAGGTCACGGAGAGTCCCACAAGGGGGCTGTTGATGATATTCCTGATGGAGATGACCAGTGATTATGAAGAGAGGGATCAGTTAGAGGTGTAGGCCCGGGAGTCTGGCGGTAGCACAGTGGGTTAAGCGTATGCAGCATAAGGATCCCGGTTCAAGAATCTGGCTCCCCACCTGCAGGGAAGTAGCTTCACAGGTGGTGAAGTAGGTCTGCAGGTGTCTATCTTTCTCTCCCTCTCTCTGCCTTCCCCTCTTCTCTCTATTTCTCTCTGTCTTTTTTTTTTTTACTTCTTCTTTTTTAATATTTATTTTATTTATTTGTTTCCTTTTGCTGCCCTTGTTGTTTTATTGTTGTAGTTATTATTGTTGTTGCCGTTGTTGGATAGGGCAGAGGCCCCAGATGATGGAGCCACCCAGCTTTAAGCTTGGCTCCCACCATACTGGAGGAAGCTTCATTACTGTAGTGTCTTTCTTTTTCTCCCTCTTTCCCTGTTTCTGTCTTCCTTTCTAAAACAAAAAGTCAGCCCAGGATCATGAAGCCCTGACAACAACAAAACTACCAAAATTCAGTTCAACTGCATCCACGGCCATATCCCAAACCAATCAAGGCAGAGTTTCCAGGCTGGTAGGCAGGCATCAGGTGTCCCGCTGTGGGCAGCTTGTTTGTTTTCCAGCTTTGACCTGAGGAGCAAGGTGGCTCCACTCCAGCATTTTAGGGTGTCATTCAGATGCCACATCCAGGGCTGGTAAGACCGCTGAGCTTCATGCTTTATGTGAGTAAGGACCTGGGTTTTACTCCCAGCAGCACAACTAAACCAACAAAGAGAAAGCAGATTTGGTTTTTATTTCAATGATTTACTTATTATCATTATTACTTATATAAGAAAGAATGAGAAAGGGAAGAGAAGACCTGAGCATTATTCAGCATTGGTACGAGGCAGTGCTGAGGACTGAACCCTCAGTCTCTGGGGCCTCAGGCAGACAGACTGGTTTTCTAGCAGATCAAGCTATCTCCCCAACTCCAAATAGCAATAGAACATTTTAAATGGCAGAACAATGCTTTGGCCTCTTTTTTAAACAAATGAACAGAAACCAAATGTCACCTCCTCAGAGAAAGTAGGGTCGCAATCACTTATTTTATCTATCTATCTATCTATCTATCTATCTATCTATCATTACTGGGGCCTCAGAGGTTGACTATTTCAGATAGAAAGTCGGAGGCATGGAAATAGAGGGAGAGAGGGAAAGTCACCACAGCACCAATGCTTCCCCTACTGTGAAGAGCTCAAACCTGAGCCCCACATAGCAAAGCCAAGCAGGTACCCTCCTAGGTGATCTATCTTGCTGGTCCTACACCACTTTTTAAGATTTTTTTAGATTTATTTAGTTTGTTATTTAGTTATTGCTTGGTGCTTTGCACATGCACTATTCCATAGCTCTTGGCATGACTTTTCATTCTTTTAATTTTAATAAAGAGGGAAAGTGAGGTGGGAGTGGGGGGGGGAGAAATCACTGCACCACTGTACCAGTCCTTAGAGCCTCCCTCCCCTGGTGCTCTCATTGATGCTGTGTGTGGTGTTGACACTGGATCCCAGGGTTCTTCACATGATAAGGGAGGCATTCTATGGGATAAGTATCAGCCCGTGGTGACAGTAAATATTTTATTTAATTTTGTAAATTAAATAAAATCGGGATTCGACTTCCGGAGGCGGAGCTATGAGCAGCAGATCGCTTTCTCTCCTCTCCTCTCCTCTCCTCTCCTCTCCTCTCCTCTCCTCTCCTCTCCTCTCCTCTCCTCTCCCGGATCAACTAGGAATACCAAAGGAGACCACCCGGACCGAAACAAGACAGGACTAGAATGACCACAGAAACCCAGTAAATCACCCGTGAGTACAAACACGCGTGGCTGGTGACAGAGAGGAAAGAGGGGCCTAAGGAGAGATTAAGGGACTGCTAACAGTTCGACAGTTTGTCAGTGGAGACACCACCTCCAGTCTGCTCCACCAACAAGGGGACAGCTGAAGGGAGGAAAGGACTCCCCAGAGACTCACCAAGTGCAACTCTGAGTCTCCATTGCTACTACCCTCAGAATCTGGAGCAGCAACAGGGAGGGACACCAGGGTACAGAAATCTAACCAGGAAACTCAGGAGAAGACCTATACCTCGGTGGCATAGCTGAGGGGCTGTGAAAGTCTCTTTGCATAACCACTGGATTATCTCTGCCACACCCTGCTTTATCTCTTGGTCAGGAGTCAGTGATTAAGCCAAGAAGCCTATTAATAGTTTAAAAGCCCTCAGGCTCCCATAGCCTACAGGGGAAAAAAAAAAAAAGGCTTTTACACCACTGAACTCCAACTCAGGGATTGAAAAAACTGTTAACTTATATAAAATGGTTAAAACAACAAGAAAAAATATTGGAGACTCGAACCAGGACAAGAGTCCAGCTAAAAGTCCTCCAGAGGGTGAAGCACAAAACAATGAGTTCAACATCCAAACATTAGCTAAGGAAATAATAACAGGAGTGAGTAAAGAATTTGAAAAAATTGTAATCAGAAATGCAGGAACAACAAATGAGAATATGGAAGAAAATTCTAATTATCTCATGGTTATTAGAGAGCTGAAAGCTGAAATCGCTGAGCTAAGAAGGCAACTAGCTGAACAAGCTAAAACAGTATCAGAGCAGGGCAACAAAATAGATAACTCCAGAAAGCAGTAGAGGGCAGAGAGAATAGAATCAATGAGGCTGAAGACAGAATTAGCAAGATTGAGGATGAATTAGAGACAAGTAAAAAAGAAGTAAGAGATCTCAAAAAGAGATTAAGAGATGCTGAAAACAACAACAGAGTCCTATGGGATGACTTCAAAAGAAACAATATACGCATTATTGGCTTACCAGAGGAAGAAAGAGAAGGGGAGGAAGAAAGCATTCTCCAGGCCATAATAGGTGAAAATTTCTCTAGTCTAGACAACACCAAAGACATAAAGATTCAAGAAGCCCAGAGGGTCCCAAACAGAATTAACCCAGACCTAAAGACACCAAGACATGTCATACTTAGATTGGAAAGGAATAAGGATAAAGAAAGGATCCTCAAGGCTGCAAGAGAAAAACGAAGAGTCACCTACAAAGGAAAACCCATAAGATTAGCAGCAGACTTCTCCATACAAACACTACAGGCCAGAAGAGAATGGCAAGATATCTATCGAGTGCTCAATGAGAAAGGCTTTCAGCCAAGAATACTATATCCTGCTAGATTGTCATTCAGACTAGATGGAAGCATCAAAACCTTCTCAGACAAGCAACAGTTGAAGGAAGCAACCATCACCAAGCCTGCCCTGAAAGAAGTTCTGAAAGGTCTCCTATAAACAACCAGACCACCACAAATAGGACATATATCAAAACACTCTAAAACTCTACAAGAATGGCGTTAAAATATCTTCAATCTTAGATATCAATAAATGTCAATGGCCTGAATTCACCTATTAAAAGACACAGAGTAGGAAGATGGATCAGAAAACACAACCCAACAATATGTTGTCTACAGGAAACTCACCTAACGCAACAAGACAAACACAGACTTAAAGTGAAAGGATGGAAAACTATCATTCAAGCCAATGGCCCACAAAAAAGGGCAGGAACAGCTATTCTCATATCTGACATGATAGACTTTAAAATAGATAAGATTAAAAAAGATAGGAATGGACACTACTTAATGCTCAGAGGATCAGTCAATCAAGAGGACTTAACAATTATTAATATCTATGCACCCAATGAGAAGCCATCTAAATACATCAAACTTCTACTGAAAGAGCTACAGCAATATATTAACAGTAACACAATCGTATTAGGGGACTTCAACACCCCACTATCTCAACTTGACAGATCATCCAGGAAGAAAATCAGTAAAGACATAAGGGAGCTAAATGAAGAGATAGATAAACTAGAACTATTGGACATTTTCAGAGTTATTCATCCCAAGAAACTGGAATACACATTTTACTCAAATCCACATGGATCATTCTCAAGGATAGACCATAGGTTAGGCCACAAAGACAGCATCAGCCTATTCAAGAGCACTGAAATCATCCCAAGCATCTTCTCAGACCACAGTGGAATTAAACTAACACTTAACAATCAACAAAATATTAGTAACAGTGCCAAAATGTGGAAGCTCAACAGTACACTTCTTAACAACTTCTGGGTCAAAGAGGAAATCAAGGAAGAAATCAAAATGTTTCGAGAGTTCAATGAAAATGAAGACACAAGCTATCAAAATATTTGGGACACAGCTAAAGCAGTCCTAAGAGGGAAGTTCATAGCTATACAAGCACACATTAGGAAACAAGAAAAGGCACAAATAAACAGCCTGATTGCACATCTTAAAGACCTAGAAGAAGAACAACAAAGGAATCCTAAAGCAACCAGAAGGACAGAAATTACTAAAGTTAGGGCAGAAATAAATAACATTGAGAATAGGAAAACCATACAAAAGATCAATGAAAGTAAATGTTGGTTCTTCGAAAGAGTAAACAAAATCGACAAATCTTTAGCGAGACTCACAATACAAAAAAGGGAGAAGACCCAAATAAATCGGATAGTAAATGAAAGAGGAGAAATCACAACAGACACTGCAGAAATTCAACATATCATGCGAGGCTTCTATGAACAACTATATGCCACCAAGCTAGAGAACCTGGAAGAAATGAATGATTTCCTAGATACCTACCAACTTCCAAAACTAAGTAAAGAGGAAGTGGATAACATGAACAGGCCCATCACAGCTAATGAAATTGAAACAGTTATCAAAAATCTTCCCAAAAATAAAACTCCTGGACCAGATGGTTTTACAAATGAATTCTACAAAACCTTCAAAGAAGAACTAATACCTCTACTTTTAAAAGTCTTCCAGAAGATTGAAGACACTGGAATACTCCCTGCCAGCTTCTATGAAGCCAACATCACCCTGATACCAAAAGCAGACAGGGACACAACCAAAAAAGAAAACTACAGACCAATATCTCTGATGAACATAGATGCGAAAATATTGAACAAAATTCTAGCCAACCGGATACAGCAGTATATCAAAAAAATTGTTCATCATGACCAAGTGGGGTTTATCCCAGGCATGCAAGGTTGGTTTAATATACGTAAATCAATCAATGTGATCCACCACATCAACAAAAGCAAGACCAAAAACCACATGGTCATATCAATAGATGCAGAGAAAGCCTTTGACAAAATACAACATCCTTTTATGATCAAAACACTACAAAAAATAGGAATAGATGGAAAATTCCTGAAGATAGTGGAGTCTATATATAGCAAACCTACAGCCAACATCATACTCAATGGTGAAAAACTGGAAGCATTTCCCCTCAGATCAGATCAGGTACTAGACAGGGCTGCCCACTATCACCATTACTATTCAACATAGTGTTGGAAGTTCTTGCCATAGCAATCAGGCAGGAGCAAGGAATTAAAGGCATACAGATTGGAAGAGAAGAAGTCAAACTCTCCTTATTTGCAGATGACATGATAGTATACATGGAAAAACCTAAGGAATCCAGCAAGAAGCTTTTGGAAATCATCAGGCAATACAGTAATGTGTCAGGCTATAAAATTAACATTCAAAAGTCAGTGGCATTCCTCTATGCAAACACTAAGTTAGAAGAAATTGAAATCCAGAAATCAGTTCCTTTCTCTACAGCAACAAAAACAATAAAATATCTAGGAATAAACCTAACCAAAGAAGTGAAAGACTTGTATACTGAAAATTATGAGTCACTACTCAAAGAAACTGAAAAAGACACAAAGAAGTGGAAAGATATTCCATGTTCATGGGTTGGAAGAATTAACATCATCAAAATGAATATATTACCCAGAGCCATCTACAAATTTAATGCTATCCCCATCAAGATCCCAGGCACATTTTTTAGGAGAATAGAAAAAATGCTACAAATGTTTATCTGGAACCAGAAAAGACCTAGAATTGCCAAAACAATCTTGAGAAAAAAGAACAGAACCGGAGGCATCACACTGCTAGATCTCAAACTATATAATAGGGCCATTGTCATCAAAACTGCTTGGTACTGGAACATGAACAGACACACTGACCAGTGGAATAGAATTGAGAGCCCAGAAATGAGGCCCCACACGTATGGACATCTAATCTTTGACAAAGGGGCCCAGACCATTACATGGGGAAAGCAGAGTCTCTTCAACAAATGGTGTTGGAAACAATGGGTTGAAACATGCAGAAGAATGAAACTGAATCACTGTATTTCACCAAATACAAAAGTAAATTCCAAGTGGATCAAGGACTTGGATGTTAGACCACAAACTATCAGATACTTAGAGGAAAATATTGGAAGAACTTTTTTCCGCATAAATTTTAAAGACATTTTCAATGAAACGAATCCAATTACAAGGAAGACTAAGGCAAGTATAAACCTATGGGACTACATCAAATTAAAAAGCTTCTTCACAGCAAAAGAAACCACTACCCAAATCAAGAGACCCCTCACAGAATGGGAGAAGATCTTTACATGCCATACATCAGATAAGAGTTTAATAACCAACATATATAAAGAGCTTGCCAGACTCAACAACAAGACAACAAATAACCCCATCCAAAAATGGGAGGAGGACTTGGACAGAATATTCACCACAGAAGAGATCCAAAAGGCTGAGAAACACATGAAAAAATGCTCCAAGTCCCTGATTGTCAGAGAAATGCAAATCAAGACAACAATGAGATATCACTTCACTCCTGTGAGAATGTCACACATCAGAAAAGATAACAGCAG
Organism: Erinaceus europaeus; assembly: GCF_950295315.1. Classification (NCBI taxonomy): domain Eukaryota; kingdom Metazoa; phylum Chordata; class Mammalia; order Eulipotyphla; family Erinaceidae; genus Erinaceus; species Erinaceus europaeus. The sequence goes on from NC_080169.1 coordinate 16,769,101, forward strand.
CAAATGCTGGAGAGGGTGTGGGGTCAAAGGAACCCTCCTGCACTGCTGGTGGGAATGTCAATTGGTCCAACCTCTGTGGAGAACAGTCTGGAGAACTCTCAGAAGGCTAGAAATGGACCTACCCTATGACCCTACAATTCCCCTCCTGGGGATATATCCTAAGGAACCCAACACATCCATCCAAAAAGATCTGTGTACACATATGTTGTTGGCAGCACAATTTGTAATAGCCAAAACCTGGAAGCAACCCAAGTGTCCAACAACAGATGAGTGGCTGAGCAAGTTGTGGTATATATACACAATGGAATACTACTCAGCTGTAAAAAATGGTGACTTCACCGTTTTCAGCCGATCTTGGATGGACCTTGAAAAAATCATGTTGAGTGAAATAAGTCAGAAACAGAAGGATGAATACGGGATGATCTCACTCTCAGGCCGAAGTTGAAAAACAAGATTAAAAAGAAAACACAAGTCGAACCTGAAATGGAATTGGAGTATTACACCAAAGTAAAAGACTCTGGGGTGGGTGGGTGGGTGGGGAGAATACAGGTCCATGAAAAATGATGAATGAAATAGTGGGGGTTGTATTGTTAAATGGGAATCTGGGGAATGTTATGCATGTAAAAAAAAAAAAAAAAAGAAGTAGAAACGCAAAGCAGAAATTGACTGAGTTTGGAGTATGGCACCAAAGTAAGAAAGCAGAAGTACACTAGAGTTTGCAGTGAGTACCTCTCTAACACTTCCTCTCCACTGTTCCAAGCTTTGGGTCCATGATTGCTCAACAATTTGTTTGGCTTTGTATGTTAACTCTCTTTTCAGTCACCAGGTTCCAGATGCCATCAGGATGCCGGCCAGGCTTCCCTGGACTGAAGACCCCACCAATGTGTCCTGGAGCTCCGCTTCCCCAGAGACCCACCCTACTAGGGAAAGAGAGAGGCAGACTGGGAGTATGGACCGACCAGTCAACGCCCATGTTCAGCGGGGAAGCAATTACAGAAGCCAGACCTTCTACCTTCTGCAACCCACAATGACCCTGGGTCCATGCTCCCAGAGGGATAGAGAATGGGAAAGCTATCGGGGGAGGGGTGGGATATGGAGATTGGGCGGTGGGAATTGTGTGGAGTTGTACCCCTCCTACCCTATAAAAAAAAAAAAAGAAAGAGAAGGCAATACACCACAAAAAAAATTAAATTAAATCTTTAATTTTAATTATTTTAATTTTTTAGTAAAGATTTTATTTAGTTAATAGCATTTTTTTTAAAGTAAAAGCAACATGTATTGATGTGGTCTGGGAGATAGTGCAGTGAGTGGATAAAGCACTGGACTCTCAAGCATTAGGTCATGAGTTCAGTCCTTGCTCACACAAGTACCAGACTGATGTCTGGTTCTTTCTCTCCTCCTATCTTTTTCATTGCTAAATAAATAAAATCTTTTTTTAAAAAAAAATAAAATTGATTTTTTTAATGTAAAAGAAAGCATGAGATGGCATAGCAACTAGAGGTGGATAGTTTGTTTCATTTTTTAAATTCTTTCCAAGATTTACTTATTCATTTATAAGACAAAGAAAGAAAGTGAAGGGGCAAGGTGGTAGAGCACCTGGTTAAGCACACATATGACAGAGCATAACGACCCAGGTTCAAGTCCCTGGTCCCAACCTGCAGAGGGACGCTTCACTGTGGTGAAACAGCACTGTCTCTCTCTCCCTATCTCCTGCTCCCCTCTCAGTATCTCTGTCTCTATACAATAACAAATAAAATATTTTTAAAAAGAGAGAGAGAGAAAGTGCCCCTGTATTGATGGGACCTGGGATCAAACAGAACCAAACGCTTGAGAAAACCTTGCTGTAGACATTGTGCCACTTCCTGAGCTGTGGGTGAGACGGAATTGAAATTTCAGATTGCTCACTGTGATCTGGGGCCAACTATCTAACATCTCTAAGCTCTGAAATGTGGATAATCATACCTGCCTTAGAGAGGTGTTGCAGGAGACCACAAAAAATACACACTATAAAGAGTAGGTGAGGGGGTCGGGCGGTGGCGCAGTGGGTTGGGCGGTGGAGCAGTAGGTTAAACGCATGTGGCGCAAAGCGGAAGGACCTGAGTAAAGATCCTGTTTCGAGCCCCCGGCTCCCCACCTGCAGGGGAGTCGCTTCACAGGTGGTGAAGCAGGTCTGCAGGTGTCTATCTTTCTCTCCCCCTACTCTCTCCATTTCTTTCTGTCCTATCCAACAATGAACAACATCAACAATGGTAATAATAATAACCACAACGAGGCTACAACAACAAGGGCAACAAAAGGGGGGAAAATGCCCTCCAGAAGCGGTGGATTCATGGTGCAGGCACCGAGCCTAGCAATAATCCTGGAGGAAAAAAAAAAAGAGTAGGTGAATAGCTATTGGGAAGTAGCAAATAACTGGTTGAAACAGTAAGTACTTAATAAATAGCAAGTGTGGAGATTAGGGAGAACCTCTCCAAGTAGAGTTTGATTTTTGTCCGAAAGTCAAATAAGAAATTAAGACCATAACACCCAACCAAAAAGAGGTGTGTACTCCTATGTTCATAGCAGCACAATTCATAATAGCTAAAAACTGGAAGCAACCCAGGTGCCCAACAATAGATGAGTGGCTGAGAAAGCTGTGGTATATATACACAATGGAATACTATGCAGCTATCAAGAACAATGAACCCACCTTCTCTGATCCATCTTGGACGGAGCTAGAAGGTATTATGTTAAGTGAGCTAAGTCAGAAAGATAAAGATGAGTATGGGATGATCCCACTCATCAACAGAAGTTGAGGAAGAAGATCTGAAAGGGAAACTAAAAGCAGGACCTGACCAAATTGTAAGTAGGGCACCAAAGTAAAAACCCTGTGGTGAGGGGTAGACATACAGCTTCCTGGGACAGTGGGGGGTGGGAGTGGGTGGGAGGGATGGACCACATTCTTTTGGTGGTGGGAATGGTGTTTATGTGCACTCCTAGTAAAATGTAGTCATATAAATCACTAGTTAATTAATTGTATGTCTCAAAGTTTTTCAAAACACAAACTGAATCTTTTCAATATATAGGCTATGTAATTGATATGCAGATTCTCTCAAAAGCCTAGACCAAGTAGATCAGAAGTAACCAATAGCACAGCTATATACAAGATACTGGGTACTGTACAGCAAACCCTAACAAAAGGACTTTTCAAAGTTAATCCAATTAACAAATAATGTGATGATAACATTAACTATCGATTGTCTTTTTGAACCCTAAGACAGCAGGAACCTCACATCTCCACTATAGAGCCTCTACTTCCCCCAGTCCTGGAACCATTGGATAGGGCCCACTTTCCCGTATGCCTCTCCCAATCCATATCAAATAATATTGCATCTGCCGATCACAACCTAACCAACACAAAGATTGCCACCTCAACATGCTTCACTTCAGACTGTGTCCAGACACTACATGTGTGGAATGACAACCCTTCAGCTTCATTACTCGGGTGAGACCTTTCCTTTCATAGTATACTCTAATTTCATCTCAGGTGGTTGACTTTCTAACAAAGTCCCAAAACCTAGATATACACCAGTTTCTGTGAGAGAGAGCATATGTTCACATGTATCCATAAACTACTGCAAAATATATACCTGAAAGCAGAAGTACACTAGAGCTTGCAGTGAGTACCCCCCTAACACTTCCTCTCCACTATTCCAAGCTTTGGGTCCATGATTGCTCAACAATTTGTTTGGCTTTGGATGTTAACTCTCTTTTCAGTCACCAGGTTCCAGATGTCATCAGGATGCCGGCCAGGCTTCCCTGGACTGAAGACCCCACCAGTGTGTCCTGGAGCTCTGCTTCCCCAGAGACACACCCTACTAGAGAGAGAGAGAGGCAGACTGGGAGTATGGACCGACCAATCAACACCCATGTTCAGCAGGGAAACAATTACAGAAGCCAGACCTTCCACCTTCTACAACCCACAATGACCCTGGGTCCATGCTCCCAGAGGGATGGAGAATGGGAAAGCTATCAGGGGAGGGGGGGGGATATGGAGATTGGGTGGTGGGAATTGTGTGGAGTTGTACCCCTCCTACCTTATGGTTTTTTTTAATTCATCCTTTCTTAAATAAAAAATAAAAAGAAATTAAAAAAAAAGAAATTAAGAAACAGAGAAAAGGTAAAGCTTGTAGGTAGCAACCCAGGCAAGAGGGGGACAGGAATGTCAAAGTATAAAGGTGGAATTTCAGAGCACGTTTGGAGAAGAGGGAGTTAAGCACTGGACTCAAAAGGAAAGACAAAACAGCATCCATGGGGGTGGGTGGGGGCATGGGGCAGGGAAACCTTCTGCTTTCTGTCAGACAGCATCTCTGTAGCCCTGGCATTTTTCCTGAATTAACATGTGTAGAAAAGCAACTCTGATTGGAAGCAGACCCATTGAGTACAGAGGCAGTAAGGTGGGAGTGGTAGGAGACAGGCTTTGGAAGAGAATTTCCTTACACAAGAACTTGTGTGGTCTCTTAGAGGCTGACCCTAAGCCATGAATTGGTTAGTCTCAGAAAAGCAAGTTCACAAGGGTTTGAAAGGACAAGGCACAGAACAGGTCCAAGTAATAGCACCTGGTGTTCAAATGGGGATACCCATCTACTTCTGGGGCTAACTCAGCTCTGAGTCAGAATTTCTTGGTTGTCATTCAGGTTCTTTGTCAACGCATGAGCCAGCAGGAGAAGCACTGGGGGAATAAAAGTTCAGTCTCTCCCTTCATGTTTTCACTCACCTGCAAGTGATTTCCAAAGGCCATGTCCACACCAGAAACCAGGGAGCAAGGATGCCTCCTGATGTCATACACATGGGATGCACATGAGGGTGACGGAGAGAGTGTATCTGGAACACCTAGCCCAGGGGGCAGTCTTCTGGAGTGAGAAGTCCACAAAGGAGCTGAATATCTCCCTGAATCCCCTAAATGGATCCCCTTTGTCTCCTTCTCCACCCCTACCACCAGTCCCCTGGAGGTTATCAGTCTTTTTGCCCCTACCTGGGGGCCTGGTGCTTGCATTACAAATCCATACTCCTGGTGGCCATTTTCCTTTTTTTTTTTTTTTTCCTTTCTAATTTTTATTAGATAGGACAGAGAGCAATTGAGAGAGGACAAGGAGATAGAGAGAGGGAGAGAAAGAAGCCTGCAGGTCTGCTTAACTCCTTGTGAAGTAGACTCCTGAAGGTTGGGAGTGTGGGCTTGAACCTAGGTCCTTGCACATGGTAACCTGTGCACTTAGCCAGGTGCACCACCGCCCAGGCCCTGGAGGTATCAGTCTTGATCATTCAAGTCTTGCCATTTGAACCTTCCAGTATCTCTAAAAATATATACTCACCTCAGACTTTCTATCTGAATTTCGTAGGGGTCAAGGATTTATGGTTTTACTTCTGAGAGCTAAAAATACTGGATGAAAATGTCCTCACTGGATATTTATATAACCTAGGAGCAAACGGAGAACCACTAGAAGCTTGTCCTGAAAGGCAAAAACCACAGAGAAGAAAACTGATAGACTGTACTACATAAAAATTGGAAACTTTCACTTGACAAAAACAAACCACCATCACAAAGTTGAAAAAGACTAAAAAAAGAACCAAAAATAAAATTCAAACAACAAATCAGAAGTAGCGTCTCAGCACATTTAAGTAACTCAGCACTAAGTATATAAAGACCTCAGACAAATAGATAAGAACTGATCCACATTAGGGAGGCAGAGGAATCAAGAGGAAAACTAAACAAATAAGAAAAAAAAAAAAAAAGCTGTGAAAGTAAAAATAGATGCATAGGCAAAAGACATGGACAAGACTGACATAGGAAGTAAAAAAATGGGTGTCAGGTGGTCATGCACAGGCTGAGTATACAATGTGAGAAGCACAAGGACCTTCACAGGCAAAGAATCAGGTCTGCAGGTGTCTGTCTTCCCCGTCCTCTCTTCATTTCTCTCTGTCCTATCCAACAACAATAATAACAGCAAAAACAATGGGAAAAAAATGGCCTCCAGGAGCAGTGGATTGGTAGTGCAGGCACCAAGCTCCCAGCGACAACCCTGGAGGCCAAAAATAAAAAAATAAAAAAATAAAAGGGAGGAGGGATGATTTGGTAACTGCATGGAAATGTGTTTAATTGTTCAATTTCAAAAATGGAAATGTAAACAAGAAACTCTATCCTCAACTAAATTCACAAAGATTGTTCTTAATGAGAGTGCTCAGCACAGGCAGAGGTACAATGAAAAAAGGCCCTCAAGAATTGCTTTGAAAAGCAACAATTAAAGGCAAGGACATATAGCACAATGACTATGCAAAGAGACTCTCATGCCTGAGGCTCCAAAATTCCAGGTTCAATCCCTTGTACCACCCACCATAAACCAGACCTGAGCAGTACTCTGGTAAAAAATAAAAGTGAAATAATAATAAAAAGAAGTATAAATGCTATTATAAGGTTTTTGAAAAGCAAATCGATAATTCATCAGTAATAACTTAAAATTGAGGGGGTCCGGTGGTAGCACAATGGGTTAAGCACACATGGTGCAAAGAGCAAGGACTGGCTTAAAGATTCTGGTTTGAGCACCTCCCCCCCTTCCCCACCTGCAGGGGGGGTCACTTCACAAGTGGTTAAGCAGGTCTGCAGGTGTCTGTCTTTCTCTCCCCCTCTCTGTCTTCCCTCCTCTCTTGATTTCTTTGTACTATCCAACAACAACAACATCAATGGCAAAAACAACAATAAGACAACAACAAGGGTAACAAAATGGGAAAAAAATGGCCTCCAGCAGCAGTGGATTCGTAGTGCAGGCACCGAGCCCCAGCACTAACCCTGGAGGGAATTAAAAAAAAAAACAAAAAACTTATAATTGACCCAACTTGAAGATTCTGAAAGTTTTCACTTCCTAGCACCTACGCATACACTTTCCTATTCACAAAGTTCCTGTCATCTCAAAATGCTACTTACCTTCCAAGTTTGTCTCCTGTCTTCTGTCTCCTGTCTTCCAGCTGACCTTTGCCATTCCATCAAAGCAAGACTGCCTGCTTTTCCTTCAAAATAAATCCTGTGCTTCCTAGACCCTGAGCATCTCTTGTTTATTCTTCCTCTTTCAGAAAGCCCTTCATGGCCATAGTGTGGGTGGCTTTCTTTATGTTTCTGCAATCAGTTAAGCTGTCAAAGGGTTTTCCTTGATTCCCGTCTAGGTTGAACTATCTTCCCTTCTCCATGTTTCCACAGTACCCCATGGGTATTTCCTAGAGATAATCTGCATATATTTACAAACTGATATCATTATTTACATATCTGTCTCCACCATCTTAGTGTCTCCTACACTGGTGGATTTAAACATAAAGCAATTCTTTTAGTCAACACTCTTTTAGTTGGCAATTCTTTTAGTCGAATAGTTGATAATTCCTGGAGATATTTTTGAGTATCACAACAGTTAAAGGGAGAGCAGTGGTGCCTTTACATATTCTGCAATGTACAAATAGGCCCCAGAACAAAGAATTATCTAGTCAAAGATGTTAATAGTGCAGACACAGAAACCTAGTCCTATATGTAGCTAGCTTCTGCCTTGGTGCAATATAAAAAGCACACTCATTTTTCACAGAACTGAAAAATTCACAGGCAAAATGAAGTTTCGAGGCCTCATTTTTTTTTTTCTCTTTCACAACATCTTTATAATATTATCCATGCAAGAAAAGTATAGAAACAATTAAAAGAGATGATGGTGTGTTGATAGTGTCAGGTACCAAACTGATCCTCCATCAGTATTGGTTCATCCCACTGATAACTTGATAAGTTAAGCCACAGTCCCACAAGTAGGTGCTAAAATGAGTTTTAAAGATTTTGTAGGAAATTATCTTCATTTAATAATCAAAGAACCCCATATCTATAAAGGCTAATGGCTTATCTAAATCAATGGTGTCATATCTAAATTTCTAGCTTAATAAATTTCATACACAGATATTTTTAAAGATTTATTAATGGTATAGATAGAGGAGAGAAAGAGAGAGAGAGAGAGAGAGAGAGAGCCAAAGCATCACTCTGATGCACATGATACCAGGGATTGAACTCAGAACCTCATGCATCTCAGCCCAGTGATTTACCTACTTCACTGTCTCCTGAACCTTGAAGCCATATTTTAAATTTATGATTAAGACAGGAAATATAAGCTGACTCTTTTGTAAAAACAATTAGCTTTTTTTTTGGTTTAGCCTACAAGTACAATTTCTTATGTGTGTATAAAATTTTCTTTAAAATAGTTAGAATACTAACAGAACAATGATTCAATTGAATAATGTTACCAAAAGTTCCACAGGGATATATTTCAAAGCTGCATTTTTTGGCTGTTATGCAAAATAGGCAAATGTATTAAAATACAAAGTTAAACAAATGCTACATTCTTCCTACTGTAAGAGAGATAAAGTCACGATCTGGAATAACAGTTGAAATAGTTTTTCATAATATAAACCCCCCTCAAATATTATTAGTTTCTGGAATCTATGCTAGAAATTAACTACCTTGTAACAATTCTGTTCTGTTTCATGCTCAATAACTAATGCATACAATGAAATTTCTTAGCAAAATACCATGAGAGGCACCATCCAATCTGAGATCTCAAATTCTAAACTGTCATTTTTAAAAATATATAAATACCAGTATAACCAGAATTTACACAAATTATGGCAAATAAGTTGAAACATTTATACTTTAACATCTATAGACTTTATTAGGTGTTCCTCATACAGTCATCTGGTATGTTTAAAGAGTGAGCAATCATATAAAAAAATATGGTCATAACTGATTGAAGTAATAAAATCCTGAAACTAAATAACATCTCATAATTCATTGCATAGCATATATTAGATTTCATTACATCAGTATATAGCTTAGTAGTAAATTCTCCTGATAGCTATAAACCTCCAAGGTGTTGTCATTCTGAAAAATGAAGGGGGGGGGTAACTGGTGGAGGAACAGACTGGATAAATCTTCAACAAGAGCACAGGCATAATACACCTGTAAACTGTAAAGTTGTAGTGTAGTGCCACCCACTGTCATAACTTAGTACTGCACACTAATAAAAGGATCCCTTCTCTGGAAGAGAATATAGTTCCTAAATATCATACTGCTCATGTAGTGAAAACCTGTCTACCTGTCTGTGCTTTACTTCTAGGCTCTGAAGGATTTAATTAGTACAGTTTTTTTAATGTCCTCCTAATGTTTAAAGTTCTAAATAATTAGGTTATTTTCAAATTATACTTATATTTCAAATTGGGGGATTAGTGGTTTACAATCAACAGTATAATACAGTAGTTGGTACATGTGTAACATTTCTTAGTTTTCTGCATTACTCTCTAACCACCCCCACACACACCCCCACCTAGTTCCTCCTGCCCCCGAGTCCCTTATGTTGGTGCAATACACCAAGCCCAGTCACAGAACTCCTATGTTAACAGCAACATTTTGTTTGTGAACATTGGATTAATATGACTTTAGGAACTTTGCACTTTGGCTCAGATATCATAATTATCCCCCCCACACACACACACATACACACACAGACACTACTTTTTTTTTTTGCCTCCAGGGTTATTGCTGGGACTCGGTGCCTGTACCACGAATCCACTGCTCCTGGAGGCTACTTATTTCTTATTTCCATTTTGTTGCCCTTGTTGTTTTATCATTGTTGTGGTTATTATTATTGTTGTTGTTGATGCCATTGTTGTTGAATAGGACAGAGCAAAATGGAGAGAGGACAGGAAGACAGAGAGGGGGAGATAGATAGGCACCTGCAAACCTGCTTCACCACCTATGAAGCCACTCCCCTGCAGGTGGGGAGCCAGGGGCTTGAACCAGGATCTTTACGCCGGTCTTTGTGCTTTGCGCCATGTGCACTTAACCCGCTGGGCTACCCCCCACACAGACACACACAATATTTTAACAAAGTCAGAATTAATACATAGTTAATGCCTTCAAAGAGATTCCTTGAAGTGAATAGTTACCTAAAACCAACACCAAAATCAGCGCTTTGAATGTTATTAAGATTCTAGATTTTGAAAGAGGCAGGAAGATTCCTTCACTAACATCAGGTTACCACTCATAAAGTCTCACATCAATATGTAGGTCATGAGAACTCAGTCTGGAGATGTTCTCACATATTCCTGAGCAATTTGGAATCAGAATCTAAACCAGGTGATCTGAGTCAGTTAGGGGTCTGGAGCCCCAGTCCCTTACTCCATACACCTTAACAGCATAGAGGTTGAGTGACCCTCTCTCTACAGGAGTGAATGTAAACCAGCCGTCTCTTTTTTGGGACAAAACTGCAAAGTATAGCAAAAAAGAGACTAGACTACTTCAGAGTGAGCAAATCTACCTTTGAGGTTTAGAAAACCATATATTCCAACCTAACTCAGGTTCAACCGTTGAACGATAAAAGATACTGAACATTTCACACTGTGCAAAATTACAGGATGGGAAATACTGCATGTTTAAAACCAAACCAAATGGTAAAAGAAGCAGATAGGAGAGTCTCACTTAGCTAGAATCCATACATAGCTAATCTGTCAGAGATCCAAGTAAGATCCGTCCTGTCCTTGTCTCAGGTGATGGCTACTTTATTCAAAGCCAGACATGCCCTAGGAGTGAATGGATAGGAAATAAAAGTGCCACGTGGGTGATAAAAAGAAAAAGGAGAGGTTCTGGGCTACTGCTACTAAGTGATGGAAACTGAAAGTCCTCCACATGTTCCCAGAGCATTTATTCTTATTATTAAAATGCAAGAAGTTACCCTTACCTAGTGCTGATCGTGTGCCAGATACTGTTTGATTGTAACCCATAACCTTGTTGCCAACTTTCTCTTTCTTTCTTTTTCTCTTTCTCTTCCTTCCTATCTTTCTTTTCTTTCTTTCTCTTCCTTCCTCTTTCTTTCTCTCTCTCTCTTTCTCTCTCTTCCTTCCTCTTTCTTTCTCTCTCTCTCTTTCTTTCTTTCTCTCTTTCTTTCTTATGAGAAACACCAAATTCAAGGCCTGGTATATGCAAGGTGAGCTTCCCCCGTTTCAGTTAAAATTTTTTTTTTAATTATCTTTATTCTGTTTGATAGAAACAGCCATAAATCAGAAAGGAAGTGGGTGATAGAGAGGGAGAGAGGCAGAGAGACACCAGCAACACTTTTTGCCACTCACCAAGCTTTTCCCCCTGCAGGTGGGGACCAGGGACTTGAACCTGGGTCCTTGAGCACTGTAATGTGTGCGCTCAACCAGGTGCACCACTACATGCCACCACCACCCCTCCCCAGCTTCAATTTTAAACAACTCTGCAAAGGGAGTTCTGTCATTGATTCTCTTTTAGAGGAAGCTGAGGCTCAGAGAAGTTAGTTCATGTTCCTAAACTTCCAATCTAGACAGCTCAGAATTGACTCCGAATCACTTCTCTGTTCTGTCTATAGGACCAAAAGCGCTTGTATTTCAGATGTCTTCACTCAGAGTTTTCAAACAGCAGCTTCACAGAAAGACCTCCCTTAAAAGAAAGGATTTCACTGATGAAAAAGTCCATTAAGTCTGTTTTCATCTCTTCACTCAGTTTATCAGTGGATCAAATACTAGTTCTACTTTTTATCAAAAATAATTATCAACATTAAATTGCTAATGTTTTATTCTATAACTTTCTAAGATTTTTTTTCAAACTGTTTCCCACTTAGAATACAAAGTAATTAAGTGACCAAGCATCTGAATAGCCCCTCCCACACCCCTATAGTTTGTTGTTTATTTTATTGTTGTTTGTTTTATTGTTGTTTGTTTTCCTTTGAGTGCTCTGATTTGAAATGCAACAGTTCTATCTCCTGGTCAAGCACAGCAGATGTTGAATGAGACCAGACTCCTGCAAAAGAGACCTTCAATTTACAACTAAAACAAGTCTGGAGAATCCTGCCTGGTCAGGGGAATGTTCTAAGTTTACAAATCCTCTTAAAAATCCTGAGTTCAAGGGCAAGGGTAAGATAGCATAATGGCTATGCAAAAAGATTCTCATGCCTGAGGCGCTGTAGTCCTAGTTTAATTCCCTGCACCACCATAAGCCAGGGCTGAGCAATACTCTGGTAAAATAATAATAAATATCAGGATTCCAAAATGAAGTAAAACATTTTTTTAAAAAACAGCTGAATGCTCAGAAAAAGCTTGGTGCTTGCTATAATCAAAGTAGTCTATTTAGGGGCCAGTGAAATAACTCACTTGAGTAGTGAGGTACATTGGTTTTTTTTGTGACCCATATTCCAGTGTGAGCCCCCCACCCACCCACCAAGGAAGTTTTGGTCTCTTTCCCTAAGATAAATAGAGGTTGGGTGGTGTTTTACAGGTGGGGTGCACATATTATCCTATAGGAGGACCTGGGTTTGGGGCCCAGGTCCCCCTCAGTAGGGGAAGCTTTAGGCGTGGAGCAGTGAGTGGTACAGGTATCCCTCTCCTATTTCTGTTTCTACTGGGGAAAGGAAAAAAAAAATAGTGTATTTAAATAAATGAAGAGGGGCTGGGTGGTAGAGCACCTGGTTAAGCACATGCATTAAATAAATGAAACGAACAAATGTTCTGCTCAGTAAGGCTGCACTGAAACCTCATTGAACTCAGACCTGATTTTTTATTGTTGTTTGTTTTCTGAAAATCCTCCAAGGAGCCTTGATGACTAGCCTGGGTTTTTTCCAATCCTTGGCATTCTTAGAATATAACAGCAACACAGAAGTTCAAGGGCATAACCCGCACACTGTGCTTCAGGCCTGGCTTCCTGACCTAATTTGTCCATAATTTAGGAAAAGTGTTGATCTTAACTGCCAACTCACCCCTAAGAGCACTTATAGCAGGCTGAAGCTCATGCAAGGTCCGGTGACCTGCATTAAAAATGTGAGGATATGCTTTTGCCTTTTCTATTATAAAAGTGACTATTACTCATAAGAAAAATATATCACAGAAAAGGAGACAATGGATACAAGTCCATTCTTATGATGAGATCAGTGTTGTAGAGCTGGCAAGATAGCTCACCTGGATAGACCACTTGCTTTGTCAAGTCTAAGACCCAGATCTGAACTTGCCTCCCACCCCCCACCCTCTACCACGACCACCACATTGGAAGAGGTTTTTGTGCTGTGGTCTTTCCTTCTCTTCCTAGCTGAAAAAAAAAGGTTAGCTCAGACAGTTTTACCTAGTTGTCTAATTTTTTTCCCTTAACACCGAAAGGATTTTTTTGATTTTATTATTTATTTTTACTTTTGTAAGAATATGATGAGATTAGAGCACCCTGCTAGCATATTCTGTGGTACCAGGGATCAAACTCAGGGTCTCACACAAGACTGTACTCTGTTAAGCATCCTCTGCGCTCTGTCTAGCTGCATTAAATTTTAACTTTTTCTCATAAATTTTATTTTCCATACCAGTGATTGGTTCAAGTTCTTGTTTGTTTTGCACTGTTACATGCAATGTTGCAATATTCACTTTCCTCATGAGGCAGTATTACATTGCTGTTTGGAAGTCACACACTACTTTTTGCATGCATGACCTTGGTCAGATTGTTCAGTCTGTTTCATTTGTAAAAAAGTAATAGCGCTTACTTACCTAACTACAACTCTTGTGAAATCTATGGCTTCAGTGACTGTTATTGAATTTAAATCTACCTATCTAAAATTTTATCCAAATGGATCATAAAAATAGTACTCAGTAGGGGGTCGGGCGGTAGCTCAGCAGGTTAAGCACATGTGGCGCAAAGTGCAAGGACTGGTATAAATAAGGATCCCAGTTTGAGGCCCTGGCTCCCCACCTGCAGGGGAGTCGCTTTACAGGCGGTGAGGCAGGTCTGCAGGTGTCTATCTTTCTCTCTCCCTGTCTTCCCCTCCTCTCTCCATTTCTCTCTGTTCTATCCAACAATGAACGACATCATCAACAACAATAATAACCACAAGGCTACAACAAGGGCAACAAAACGGGGAAAAAATGGCCTCCAGGAGCAGTGGATTCATGGTGCAGGCACTGAGCCCCAGCAAAAACTCTGGAGGCAAAAGAAAAAAAACAGTACTCAGCAGAAATCCAAGACATTCAAATTATTTCAAGTTTTCTGAGGGATGAAACTGAAGCACTGGGACCTACGAGTGACCCTTGGCCTCTACACGACCTTGCCCTCAATGTGGAACAATGGTAGAAATTGTCCCACTCTCTATAAAGAGAGGCTTCATCAACATATTCTGCCAGTCTAGGAAGATGGGTCCTGAAATGAGCACAGCCTAGAATGTTCCTAGCTGTGACCATGGAATCGTGAGCTCAGACTGACAGGGATGCAGAGGTTACACAGGCTCCTGTGCTGAATATGAATAGACATAGGCCCTGGGTCAGATCCATGAGCTACCCTCTGCCCTGATCCAGCTTTCTGGTCCTATTTCCAACTCTGACACAATCCTCCCAGACAATACCTTTAGCCCACCTGAATGCTATGGGGTTCAGGCAAAAATCAGTAAAGTCATGGGCTACTTGTAGTAGACCTAAAATGGACTCCCTAGCTTCTTCCAACATGAAGACCCCAAATCTCACCTGCTATATTCTTGCCCATTAGGTTCTTGACTATTAAGCAATTTGTTCTGCTTTATTTTTTTAATGCTTTTCAGCCACCAAGTTGCAGATGCTTCCATGATATCCTGACTTCCCTGGGCAGATGACTTCACTCACCCATGAGTCCTGGAACTCCACCTTCCCAGAGCCCTACCCCACTAGGGAGATAGAAAAAGGCTAGGGGTACAGATCAGCCTGTCAACGTCCATGTCCAGCAGAGAAGCAATTGCAGAAGCCAGACCTCCCACCTTCTGCACCCCATAATGATCCTGGGTCCTTGCTCCCAGAAGGATAAAGAATAAGTTTCCAATGGAGGGCATGGGATACAGAACTCTGGTGGTAAAAATTGTATGGAATTGTACCCCTTATCCTACAGTCTTATCGTTATTAAATCAATAAGAATGAACAAAAAAAAGTGGTCCCTGGTTGTCTTGAGAATTTATTTTATCTAGTCAGGGCTGGGTGGTGGTGTACCTGGCTGAGCCACAAAGACCTGGGCTTAACCCTCAGTCTTCACCTGCAGGGGGAAAGCTTTGCAATTGGTGTTGTAAGTCTCTATCACCCCCTTCTCTGTCAATTTCTTGCTGTCTTTATCCAATAAGTAGATAGATTTAAAAAAATCTTTGTAAAAAAAAAAAACAAATCTTAACACATAAAGGATTTCCTAGCCAACTAATTCTTTCTAAAACATGCTGTAACACTATGGTCTGCAAACATCTGCATCCATTTCTGATTTGCAATACTATCCTATTAGTTTATTGCTAATTGATTGCAAAGTCAAATAACAAATCTTGTAAAATATTAAACATATTAAAGGAGAACTGTTATCATCATGATCAAAACCATAGTCCAATGATAGTCTAGGAAACTTGGGCCAGCCTAGAGGAATCTGACAAGAACGAGGTGTTTCCAAAAATAATCGCAAGTATTGAAGCGGCACTAAGGAATGTAATGGAGCTATCGTATTTATATTTTAAAAATTCTCTTTATGTTCATGCTGTAAATATAAGAAATGCCTATCTTAACTCATTATGTGAAAAAAAATATAACAATTACAATCTTGACTGTTCTAAGAAATTTAAATCTTAAAAATTTCTTTTCCATACTGTTTTTTAAGGTAAGGAAGGTCTCAATCAGACATTCCCACCACAAATAGTGAAGTCGTGTTATATAGCATGTCCTAGTTTTCCCTCTACTCACTGCTGTACCACGCTGTCACTTCCACAAAGTATATTAACATTTATGTATGGATGGAAATGAGCATATTAGTGACTAGTTGGTTTATATTTTAAGACAGGCTGGTCCAGGGTGCAGTTCAGTGGCAGAGTACAGTCCTTGCATGTTTAAAGTCCTAGGTTCAACCCTCTATGCCAATAATAACAAAACTTTTGGTGGAGGTTGTCAACAGGGCTTTACTGCACTGGAGTGAATTTTCCTCTTTCCAGATAAACAGAGGTAAAGAAATCACAGTAACAAAGACTCGTGCAATGCAGTGGGGGCTGAACTTGAACTTGGATCTCCCATATGGCAAATCAGGCGATTATTGCACTAGCCAAATGAGATATGTGTGGGACCCAATGTTAAAATTTTTTAACCATAGTCCCCAATTCTGATTCTGTAATAATCACTTCCACATCAGTTGTGGGAAGTCACTAGGACGGCTGGAAAGACAGCGACAGCATAAAGATCATACACAAAGACTCTGATATCTGAATCTTTACTGTTGTGGCTCAATCCCTCACACCACCATAAGCCAGAGCTAAGCAGTGCTCTCTGTATCCTTTTCAATAATAATAATAATAATAAAAAGAAACAAAGTCACTGGTATATATAAAGTACAGATCTCTGTATTTTTCTTTCTTTTTTTGCTTCCAGGTTATTGCTGGGGCTCGGTGCCTGCACTACAAATTCACTGCTGCTGGAGGCCATTTTTCCCATTTTGCTGTCCTTGTTGTAGTTGTTACTGTTGTCACAGCTGTTGTTGGATAGGACAGAAAGAAATGGAGAGAGGAGGGGAAGACACAGAGGGGGAGAGAAAGACAGACACCTGCAGACCTGCTTCACTGCCTGTAAAGCGACTCCCCTGTAAGTGGGGAGGCGGGGGTTCGAACCTTAGGCCGGTCCTTGCGCTTTGTGCCTTGTGTGCTTAACCCGCTGTGCTACTGCCCAGCCCTTCTCTGTATTTTTCTAATACATGTTTTAGCACAGGAGTCTACATGTGTGTATATATATTACACATACATGTCTACATATATCTGTAGCTCATGTTGTTTTATAACTTATGAAAGTACCGAGCACAACTGCCACAGAGCTGCTAACTTCCCAAGTCTAAGCCAATCTACTTAAATGCTCTTTGTTTCTGGAAATGTAGTCTCAGGTGAGGGGTAGACAGCATAATGGTTATGCAAAGGGAATCTTGTGCCTGAGTCTCTGTAGTCCGAGGTTCAATCCCCCACACCACCATGTGCCAGAGCCGAGCAGTGCTCTGGTAAAAATTAGGCCCTGGTGGAGCTCCTAAGTACCTTGGTTATCTACAAAGGCAGCAGCAGGTTCAACATTTTAGAATAATATTATCTTTCAGTAAACTAAGTTTTTCAATAGTGAGGAAAGCTAACGAAGGTGCTCTCTCTCAATTCCAGAACAAAGTCAGAACATTAGAAAGGTATCTCAGGAGTCTGCTAAGAATGGTAACAGGTAAATTTAGTATTTAAAACTTAGAATTTGAAAGTTCCAACAGCAACTATAATATTTATTTAAAATAATGCATTTGCAGGTCAAATAAGTTCTAAATTGTACATTTCAGGTTCCGCCAACTCCATAATAATCTGAAGACGGCTATATTCACAGGTTTCAACTGCATGGTTACTTCTTTGCCCACTCTTCTCTTTCTTTTCTTTCCCGAATAACCTCTTTCAGATATGGTTCAAGGTAGAATTTATCCTAAAGAATAAGAGAAAAATATTATAAACCACCATCACATATACTGATACACCCCAACCACTAAATAGCCCATCAAAAATTATTTTTCTTTTCCAATCAAGAAAATTTATCACCAAGTTAAAAACTCTCTGCTTTCCTAAAATGTAAAAAAAAGTCACTGTAAGTTCCTCTGACAGGTTATAAGAGTAAAGCCTGACAAGAGGAGAAAAAGTAGTTTCCAAGCTTTCATCTACTTTCAATGTTGTTCAAGAGGTGGGAATCGCTTCAGAGTGCTTCTTGCGAACTGCAGAGCTACTCAACAGGTTGATCCTGGGAACACTTAACCCTTTTCATCTGACCAGGAAGCAGAGCTCAGAGAGAGCAATGGCCTGAAGAGCAGAAGGCCTGGATTCTAGTCCAAAATCTTATTGTTTAGTCATTTTGGGAACAGTCACTTCGCTTCTACGTCTAAAATGCAGCTAATCTGTGCTCTGTTAACTTCACTGGTTTGTCCTTAGGTTATTTATTTGATATAAGGTTAGGAGATTAAAAAAAAAAAATCATACAAAGCAATGTTGTTCTGTTTCTAGTGACCAGTGTTATCAGATACATGAAAGTGGTGCTACCTCTTCATATTTTGTCCACTGCTCTTTAGGCAAGATCTGATGTCTCAGAGACAGGTCCAGTGCTCTCTTAATGCGGAACATCCTGTCATTATAAAGGTTCTCAGGAAGTCTTCTTATGGCTTCTTTTACATCTTCATCCTCATATATCGTATCATCTCGCATTAACCCTATGGTAGAAAGCAACAATTTATAAGCTGAATATGTATCTCAAAACCCAGCACTAGTCACTGAACATATATAAGGCAATATAGAAAAATACAAGTTATTTCATTAATTAGTTATTTTTGTCATTTCCTTTTGTGTTCTACTCTCCAGGATTTTACCACTCTGAACTGACTTTTTTTCTTCAGATAGAGAAAGACACAGAGCTAGGAAGCAAGAGGGAAAAAATACCATTGAGCCCAAGTGTTCTTCAATGAGGTAGAGATTGAACCCTCAACTGGGTCATGTGCGTGGTGAAGCAAAGCCACTCTCCAGCTGAGATGCTTTCCCGGCCTTAAGTTTCTTAAACTTATCACTGTCTTTGTCCCATGAAATACAAAGGTGATTCTTTTGAATAGATGCGATACAAGTGCATATACATGGATGTTCTAGCAGCTTTTTCATAATAGCACAAAAGCAGAAATAGTCCAAATGCCCATTAACACACAGCAGGCTACATAATGTTTATAACCTACTGCTCTATGCTATAAAATCATAAAGTAAATAGTATATAAAAGCAAGATCTTTCCTAAAGATTGATGTTTAGTGATGACTGGATAGATGATTCAGTGGTGAAAGGACCTGCTTTTCCACACATGCAGACAGTATCATCCCCAGTATCACAGAGAGCAGTGGAACAATACTCACTGCCCTGATGTAGCTTTCTAGTCCTATTTCCAACTCTGACACCATCTCCCTAGACAATTCCTTTGGCCCACCTACATGTTAGCTGTCAGGCTCAGGCAAAAATCAGTAAAATCACGACCCCCTTGGAATATACCTAAAATAGATCTACTTTTTCCAAAATGGAGACCCCAAATCTCATCTGCTATACTCTTACCTTTAGGTTCCTGATTATTAAACAATTTGTTCTGCTTTATACCTTAATGCTTTTTCAGCCAGCAAGTTGCAGATGCTACCACGATGCCAACCTGACTTCCCTGGGCAGATGACCTCACCAATGTGTCCTGGGACCCCATCTCCCCAAAGCCCTGCACCACTAGGGAAAGATAGAAACAGGCTGGGGGTGTGGATCCACATGCCAACATCCATGTCCAGCAGAGAAGCAATTACAGAAGCCAGAACTCCCACCTTCTGCATCCCATAATGACCCTAGGTTCATGCTCCCAGAGGGATACAGAATAAGGGAAGCTTCCAGTGGAGGGGAGAGGATATGGAACTCTGGTGGTGGGAACTGTGGAATTTTACCCCCCCCATCCTATGGTTTTGTTGATATCTTCTATTTTTTATTTTATAAACAATTTTAAAAAACCAGCATTAGGAAGAAAAAAAGAAAAGAACATTTTTAAGATTGCAACAAGACTTATCTAAAACATTAAGAGTTGACTATGACAGAAACACAATGGACTTCATACAAAGTAGTGGACTATTTCTCAAACAATATATATGTGAGCTTTCAAATCCACAAGCATAAAACTCACTCTCTCTTTTTAAATTCCCACCAGTTATTGCTGGGATTTGGTGCTGGCATTACAAATTCACCATTTCTGAACCCTCCCCCCTTTCTTCCTTTCTATTTTATTTGACAGCCAGAGAGAAACTGACAGGAAGAAAGAAAGAAAGATACCTGAAGACCTGCTTCTTTGCTTATGAAGCTACGATCCTGCAGGTGGGAAGCAGGGGCTTGAAATCAGGCCCCTGCACTATTTAAAAACCGTCTACCTTGCTTTTATAAAATACCAACAGACCACACCTCTACTTTTAAGATAAAAAAAATTCTTTAAATATTTTTAAAATGACAGTGTACAAAGGAACTTGTAACATTTAACAATGCTTCCATCAAGTTTCAATATAAGAGGCAAAGTTCATGGCAAATTATAAAGATCTTGTTCCATCATTCTTCTTTCTTCAAAAGAATAGTATGGAAAAGGATTTAATAGAGTAACAAAACTTAAGTCATAAAACTTTGATGACTTAAGTCATCAAAACTTAAAACATATTTTAGAACCTAAGGAACTCCTGCACATGTGTAAGTCTGGGGAAGGGGTGGGAGAACAAAGTACAGATACTCACCCAGTTTATTGAACCCTGCAGCATTGTAATACCATTTTCGAAGACCCTCCAACCAACGGCTTGAGGCTGCAACTGATATGTCACATTGTTAGTTGCTTACAATCTCCTCATACTATGTGTATACCCTAACAAGCAAAAAAAAATCAATACTCTTACAGTTACCTCATTAGAATAAGCAGCAAATTTAGGGAGCACTTTGCTTTTAAAAGTATATATGCGGCGGTAGCGCAGCAGGATAAGCACAGGTGGCGCAAAGCTCAAGGATTAACATGAGGATCCCAGTTTGAGCCCCCGGCTCCCCACCTGCAGGGGAGTCACTTCTCAGGCGGTGAAGCAGGTCTGCAGCTATCTTTCTCTCCCCTTCTCTGTCTTTCCCTCCTCTCTCCATATCACTCTGCCCTATCTAACGACAACAGCATCAATAACAACTACAAAAAAAAAAAAAAAGGGGAAGGGGGGGAAGCATATACTCTAAATACTTAAAGATACTTAGGCCTTTATACCTTCCTCTCATGCCCCCTACTTCACTTTCCTTAATCACTCTATTCAACTACACGAAAGTAAGAAATATCTCCTACTCTCTTCTGACAGCATCAACATTACTGTCACCCCTTGATAATCTTTAGATAAACACTGTACACAATTGGCCAAGATATGCTGGCAAATATATAAATATAAACTAAGGGACAATGGGTAACAGAAGCATAAACAAGTAAATGCAAGTCAAACTTATGGTTAACTTAGACCCCACTAAAATCTGAGGCAGTTTTCCTCCCTAACTTGAGGCCAGAGTCCATAAAACTAATACGGGTTTGAATACAATAAATGACACTCACCACTTTTAACAATGGGGACAAAGTCTAAACTCTGTCAGATAAAGAAAGGACTACAAAACCTGGATAAGGGCAAAAGTCTGGCTCACTTAATGATGGCCTTTTGGGCCAATACTAGGCCACCCCAACATCTGGTGCCCTCGTCAGGGATTCCCACATAGATATGATGGCCTGTCGTATGCTTTACATTGGTTTGTTCTAGCCCTCCCCCGCCAAGAAAATTGGATCAGTCCAGTTAATTTCGCGGCCCGCTTGGCCCCGCCCCAAGGAACCCCGAGAGAGGGTTCTTGAGTTCGAGAGTGCCAGAGTTGCAGAGTTCCTGAGTTCTTGAGTTCCAGAGTAAGAGAGAGTGCTTGTGCCGCCGCAAAGAGACAGCAGAGTTCTGTTTGGTGATTAGTTTGTCTTAGTTTATGAATCGTTGTTCCTGAATAAAGAAATACAGCTTCCCTGCCCAGCTGTTGTCTCTACGTCTCTGTTACCCGCCCGTGAAGCTAGACCGCCCGGCAAAAGCCTCCGAATTTTAACAACAAATGGCGCCCACGTGGACCTGACCTGCGCATCTCTCAGATAAGTAAAGACAATTTAGCTACCTATGTACTATGGCCTTCTCTTCTGCTTGTGAAGAGATCTCCAAAGACCTCTGCTCTTTCTTCACGAGACTGTTTTGCTGTTTCTGGAACATTTATCTCTGGACCACTCTGTGGTTTCCACTCGCTCGGGCGAACTCAGAACAGCCAGCGGAAATAGCCAGCGGGCGGGAGGCAAGGCGCGGAGCTGCTGTTTCCACCTGGTTAAACAGCCAGCCAGCTGGCTGAGCCCAAACAACCCCGAGCACCGCACCCGCAGCCCGCAAGAGGCCGACGCCAGCACACAAGAGCCCGATGCCAATACGCTAGAGCCCAACGCCAACACGCTGGAGCCCAATGCCAACACGCTAGAGCCCGATGCCACCGCGCAACAGCCCGATGCCAACACACAGGCCAACCCACAGGAGCCGGCTCTCCACTGCGTGGCGCAGGGCACTGGACACGTGATCCCTCCATGCTGCTCGGCCACTGCGAGCAGGGCAGCAGACATGACAGGGCCATGGGGCAGGGCCGCGGCGGCCTATTATGGCCGCCACCCCTGGGCACCTAGGCCCACGCCTTCTACAAAACTGGCCCGCCTGCCCTCTTGCTATAAATTCTGGAACGCTCCCAGACCTCCCGGACCCCCGGGCTCCCTGCCGAAACTGGGCACACGAGATCTCCAGCCGCCGGTCTGGTCTGAAGACAGACAAGCTGGAGTACACAGAGATTTGTGCAGAGATCACAACTAACAATTCCTAGAAGTGAAGCTGCGCGGGAAGCCACCTCCAGATGGTGAACCCCCCCCAACAACTAAGACAGTACAGATTTAAATTCGTGTTTAAAATGACATGTCTTCGTAACAAAGGTTTCTCTCCTTGTGTATTAATGACCATGTTCATATGTATGTTTAAAGTTTGGTAAACAATAACTTTAAGGCTAAATTCTTACTAGTCAAAGTTAAATAAAAAAGGTTTTCAACATAATTCTCATAAAGATAAAATTAACTTACATTTAAAGTCTGAGGTAAAAATTAGTTAACAATCAATATATTTTAACTAAGTTAGGCTAAACAAAAGGTTAAATAGACTTGTTGATATGTAAAACTCTCCATTACCTTCTCTATTAGAAATGGTAGATCGCACAATGGCTATGCTAATTATTCTCATGCCTGAGGTTTCCTTTCCTGACTCCATCTTAAATGGGTGTAACAAAAGGTTAGAAGACGTTGTTACTATGTAAAAGTCTCAAATGGGTGTAACAAAAGGTTAAAAGATGTTGTTGCTATGTAAAAGTCTCAAATGGGTGTAACAAAAGGTTAAAAGACGTTGTTGCTATGTAAAAGTCTCAAATTCCTTCTCTATTAGAAATATGCTAATAACAAGTTTTGTTTCATAGTAAGTAAGTTGCAGCCAGCTGCCTTTGGGACTCTAGACCTTTCCCCACCCCCATGCAAACGCCCGTCGAGGCAAGTAGCCCCCCAGAGGCAAGAAATGTTTTTTTTTTAAGCTGATAAAGTTTAGCCCACAGAGACAGATATGGCCCCCTCAGGCCTTCCCTTAGCAGTACACTGGTTCTTGTTACTTGCTTACATATTTCTCCATGTTTGTGCCAGTTTCTTTTTTAAAAAAAAAAATGCCTATATGATATATGTTTCTGTTCACCCCACACCCTTGATACTATAGTCATTTAGTTAAAAAAAAAAAAGGGAAAATTGTCGTATGCTTTACATTGGTTTGTTCTAGCCCTCCCCCGCCAAGAAAATTGGATCAGTCCAGTTAATTTCGTGGGCCCACTTGGCCCTGCCCCAAGGAACCCTGAGAGAGGGTTCTTGAGTTCGAGAGTGCCAGAGTTGCAGAGTTCCTGAGTTCTTGAGTTCCAGAGTAAGAGAGAGTGCTTGTGCCGCTGCAAAGAGACAGCAGAGTTCTGTTTGGTGATTAGTTTGTCTTAGTTTATGAATCGTTGTTCCTGAATAAAGAAATACAGCTTCCCTGCCCAGTCGTTGTCTCCACGTCTCTGTTATCCGCCCGTGAAGCTAGACCGCCCGGCAAGAGCCTCCGAATTTTAACAACAATGGCCTTGACCTCAGATCCCTCTCTCAACCATCACTGGTCACTTCCATTAGGAACATCATCATAAGCCCCCTGTGGGCCTCTACAGGACCTGCTCACTGTAGAGCAGCTGTGGTAGGGTCACCCCCACTCTCTGAAGGGAGGCTGGGTCAACATAACTCTAACACTCAAGGAAGAGTGGTCCTGAAATGAGAGCAGCCTAGAATGTTCCCAGCTGTGACCATGGACTGTGAGATCAGACTGACAGGAACTCAGAGGTTACGCAGGCTCCTGTGCTAAATGTGATTATACATGGGCCCTGGGTTAGATTGATGGGGTAAACAGTTAATTCTATTTATAGATTTTCTTCAAGTTTGGGAGCTATTTTCTACCCTAATCCAGCCTTCTATTTCTATTCTCAACTCTGATACCTTCTTCCCACACAGTATTTTTAGTTCACCTGCACGTTAGCTAACAAGCTCAAGCAAAAACTACTAAAGTCAGGGGCCCTAGTAGGAACACCTAGGAACATAACTAAAACAGACTTCCTAGCTTCTCTCCACCCTAAGATCCCTATTCTCACCTGCTCTATCCCTACTTTCTGGTTCCTGTTTATTAATAATTTGACCTGCTTTATATCTTACTGACTTTCAGCCACCAAGTTGCAGATGCTGCTAGATTCCATCCTTATTTCCCTGGGCAGATGACTTCACCAATGTGCACCTCGAGACCCTGCCTCCCCAGGGCCCTGCCCCACTAAGAAAAGACAGAAACAGGCTGGGAGTATGGACCGACCTGCCAACACCCATGTCCAGCGCAGAAGCAATTACAGAAGGCAGACCTCCCACCTTCTGAACCCAATAAAGATCTTTGGTCCATGCTCCCAGAGTGGGAGAAATGTTAGGGGAAGATAACCAGGGCTCTGAACTTCATCAGGATCCAGAGAGAGAAGTGGAAAACAGGAAGGACATTTGGAAGTAGTAAGAGGTGTAGGTATGACTGGAAAAGGAAGAGAAGGCAATATACCATAGGAAACACAAATGTGTGTGTGTGTGTCTGTGTATACATATATTTATTAGTCAGTCCATATCTGTGACCTTGAGAGAACTACTGCAGTTTCCAATGGAGGGAATGGGGATGCAGAGCTCTGGTGGTGGAAATGCTGCAGAATTACATCCCTGTCATCTCATAATTTTTTAAATCACTAATAAAAATGTTTAAAAAATTAAAAAATATATACTTAAAACTAACAATCACTTATTCTAGCCATTATCAAAAATAACGGAGAGGTTAAAAAAAAGGTACAGCAAAGCATGAGAAAAAGTAAAGTTAAACAACAGCTATAATTACTGCCACTCCAGTTAGATTTTTCCTTTCTACAAAATTCTATGTTCAGGCAGGTTGAAATGACCTTCATGATCTCTCTCTCTCTTTTAGAAGCAGCAAAGTCTGTCAAAGTGGTAGTACAACCTAAATCACGCATAGTGGGTCCGAAACATTACCTTTGCTTCACCTGCTCACCCTCTTAAAACTTTTGTGTTGTGCTAGCTCCTTGCTACAGGAGAGGTAACCCTCCTTGCAGAAACTCTCCTCACCCCCTACTGCTTTGTCCATTACAGATTAATATGGTCTTGACAGATTTCCTTGGAAATTAATAAACATCCTGTACAAAACCACCTCAGAGGAAAACAACTACCCAAAAGTCAACACTTGTTGTTTGACAAAAATCAAAAACACACTTGTAGAAGGCAAATTTAAAACTATTCAATAAAGCTAATTCCTTCATTCGCACTGTCTCACGTTTTTGACAAATATGCCTCACTCAAAAGGATGGGATACGACTTGCCTTACAGAAGCTAATCTATCCCATGTCAGAACTGGCAAGTGTGAGACAAAGTTCCTGATTCCCAAACACAGCACAGAAGCAGAATGCCTTCAACATGGGTCCAAAATTAATGAAATGCCAAATTCTTAAATGTTTTCCTTACCCCGCTTTAATTATTAGTCACTTAGGTGAACTCTTCTGGTCTCAGGTCTTTATGTCAGCAACTTGACCTTTTTTTAGTGGCTTTACAATTATTGGGGGCAGGAGAGGGGGAGGACAATGTTTTTTGTTGTTTTGTTTTTAGTCATTTATTTATTTTATTATTGGATAAGAGGCAGAGAAACTGAGTGGGGAGGTGAAGATAGAGCAGGAAGGAGACTGAGAGACACCTGCAGCCCTGCTTCACCTCTCGTGAAGCTTCCCCCTTGCAGGTGGGGAAGGAGGCTTGAACCCGGGTCCTTGTGCACAGTGATGTGTGCGCTTAACCAGGTGCACCACCACCTCCCCCCCCCCCAATATTCTTAAAGACTACACCAATGTTTATCTCTAAAGGGCAGATAGTCACAAAAAGTGTGAGTTGGGAAAAAAAAAAGAAAAAAGAAAAATCCCACTTGATGTTCACACTAGGTTTTAAAACATCTGATTGGTTTCTCCATTCATTCTCTCAAAACAGAGAGACAGAGATGGGGAGAGGCAGAGACAGGGAGAGAGACAGAGACAGGGGAAAAGGGATCAAGACTGTGTGTGTTCCGATGCCTGCAATAAACACCAAAGTCGACCAGAGACACACACACACACAAATAGATAGACAGATAGACAGACATCCTATGCCTACAATAAACACAAAAGTCAACCAGAGAGAGACACACACAGAGAGAAATAGACAGACAGACAGACATCCGGTGCCTACAATAAACACCAAAAGTCGACACACACACATACATACACACACAGATAGACACACATACACACAGACAGACACACACACATACACACACACACATAGATGGATAGACAGACATCCGGTGCCTACCACAAGCACCAAAGTCGACGAAAGACAGAGACAGACAGACACACACACACACACACACACACACACACACACAGACACCGGGTGCCTACCACAAACACCAAAGTCGACGAAAGACAGAGACAGACAGACACACATACACACAGACAGACACACACAAACACACATACAGATAGACACACACACAGACACATATACACACAGATAGACACACACATACACACACACATACATACACACACAGATAGACACACATACACACAGATAGACACACAGACACAGATAGACACACATACACACAGACAGACACACACAAACACACAGACACACAGATAGACACACACACAGACACACATACACACAGATAGACACACACATACATACACACACAGATAGACACACATACACACAGACAGACACACAGACAGACACACACACACATACACACAGATAGACACACACACACATACATACACACATACACACAGATAGGCACACAGACAGACACACAGACACACACACATACATACACATACATACACACACACAGATAGACACACATACACACAGATAGACACACAGACAGACACACAGACAGACACACACACACACTCTCTCTCTCACCGGTGCCCACCACAAACACCGAAGTCGACAAGGCTACAGACCAACCTCAAGCCCGGCCATCCCCCGCGCCCCGCCGCCTCTACCTCCCCCTCGGTGAACGGCGAGGCGGTGCACGGAGCTGAGTCCCCGCAGCAGCCGGGGCGGCCTCGCGCCATCACTGAGCTAACGGCGGCGCCCGCCCGCCCCGCCCCCCGCGCTCAAGGTCATCGCTCAGGTGGCTCCCCGACCCCTCGCGGCCCCACCGTCCAGGGCAGCCGGTAGGAGCCACCCCCGTCCCTTACGCGGCAAACCCAGTCACTCCGAGAGCACAGGGAGCGGGGCACCTGCTGACTGAAAGTTGCGCACCCCGACCCCCACCCGCACGGCTCCCGTCACTCACCGGCCGGCCTGCCCGCCATGTTGACCCGAGACAGAAGCGGTGCCTGCTGGGTAAGTTCTGCAGGGCGGTCAGGGCGCTGTGCGCGCAGGCGCCTGACGTCACGTGGGGGGGACGGGGGCGGGAGAGCGCCTTCTGCGCAGGCGCAACCCTGGTGACCCGGGCGAGGCACTTGAAGGGCGCGGGCTCTCACCGAGTCCAGGTTAATGGGAGTGATCGGTGAATGAGGAGCTGCTCGCTTTAGTCTGACTTGTTGTCGACTCGCTTTAGTCTGACTCGTTGACTTTTTTAAAACCTATTTTATTGCTGTCGAAGTAGTTTACTTGGATAATTCACCAGCTGGGCTCTAGCCCGGATGCAAACCGCGTTGGAAAGGGTTTTGGTGCTTAATCTTTGTCTCTTTTTATTTGAAAAAGTGCAGAACAATGAACTCCTGGCAACAATATAAAAATTAGGGGGAAAAAACAAAAAGATTGGTGGTCCGGGAGGCGGCGCAGTGGCTAAGACATAGACTCTCAAGCATGAGGTCCTGAGTTCCTGAGTTCGATCCCCCACAGCACATGTACCAGAGTGATGGCTGGTTCTTTCTCTCCTCCTATCTTTCTCATGAATAAATACATAAATTCTTAGAAAAAAAATTGTTTTATTGAGAGGCCAGAGTACCACTGTAGTATATAAGCAGCGCTTGGGTTTGAATCTGGTATATGCGTATCTGGGTAGATTGCGCCTACCTGCGGGGAGGCGGGTGGGGACGACCAGATAGCTCTTTCCACTTTATACTATTTCATTTATTTTGGATAGAGACAGAAATTGAGAGGGAAGGGGGAAGTAGAGGGAGAAACCTGCTGCACTATTTCACCTCTTGTGAAGCTTACCCTCTTCAGGTAGGGACCAGAGGACTGAACTCAGGTCCTCTCACATTTTACAATGTGCATCCTATCAGGTGCACCCCCCTTCTCCTCCTCCACCTTCCCTATTTCTCTTTCTGTCAGAGGGAGGAGAAGAACTAGGAGAACTCAGCAAACTCTTTTCCTTCTTTTTTAAAAAATATTTTATTTATTCCCTTTTGTTGCCCTTGTTTTCTTGTTGTAGTTATTATTGTTGTCGTTGTTGTTGGATAGGATAGAGAGAAATGGAGAGAGGAGGGGGAGAGAAAGACAGACATCTGCAGACTTGCTTTACCACCTGTGAAACGACTCCCCGCCCCTGCAGATGGGGACCCGGGGTCTCGAAACTGGATCCTTATGCGGGTCCTTGCATTTCGCCACCTGCGCTTAACTCGCGGTGCAACCGCCCGACTCCCTTTCCCTTCCTTCTCAACGTTCAAATCTTCATATGGTTAGAGTGGAAAAGTAGGTTAAACCTTTAGTATTTTTTCACAAAATACAGCTTCTATGGACATTGAATTTTAAGGGGGCAGGGGAGACAGCATCACATTTGGGTAAATTCTCAAGCCTGATGCTTTTAAGTCCCATCTTTAAATTCTTTTTATATTTACTTATTCCCCTTTGTTGCCCTTGTTTTATTGTCGTAGTTATTGTTGTTATTGATGTCATCATTGTTGGACAGGACAGAGAAATGGAGAGAGGAGGGGAAGACAAGAGACGGGAAAGACAGACACCTGCAGACCTGCTTCACCGCTTCTGAAACGACTCCCCTGCAGGTGGGGAGCCGGGGGCTCAAACCGGGATCCTTGAGCAGGTCTTTGCGCTTTGCACCACTTGCTCTTAACCTGTTGCGCTACCGCCCGGCTCCCTCAAGTCCCATGTTTAATCCCCCATACCACCAGAAGCCAGAGCTGAGCAGTGCTCTGGTTGACAAAAAAAAAAAAAAAAAAAAAAAAAAAAAAAAAAAATATATATATATATATATATATATATATATATATATATATATATATATAATCTTAAGGGAACCTCTGTTTACTGGTGGTTATTAGTGTTGATCCAGAACCTATTTTTCATTTTCCCTCCTGGTATACGGGTCACATTTTTCTGTCCTGACTCAGTGAGTGCAGACTACTTAGAGTGCAAGCAATCAGGTGTGGCTCCCTGGGAACCACCAGTGTTAACAGTTTACCCAGTCTCCTTCCTGACAGGGAACTAACTGAAGTCATAACGCTTCATCAAACTGAGAATAAATCATACAATCAAACTAAGAATAAATCATTTGTCAAGAATTACACATGTGAGTGGTGAATGGGGAAAAAAATAAAGTATCAATTACTAACAATAGTCACAGGCTTGTTAGGATTTTTTTTTTCTTAACTGTGTTTCATTTCAAATTATTCCCCAACCCCCTTTTCCCAGATTCTCAGAAGCCAACTATGGATAGTTTTAAATTATCTTTGTGCTGAAGAAAACAAAATAGAGAATTCAAAAGTGGAACAGAGGGAGAGAGACAGACACCTGCAGCCCTGCTTTACCACTAGTAGAGCTTTCCCTTGCAGGTGGGGCCCAGGGGCTTGAACCTGGGTCCGTGAGGATTGCTAACATGTGCACTTAACAAGGTGTACCATCACCTGGGCCCAGTGGAATAGGTTTTCTAGCAATATCAACGTAGCAGGTATTAGATAAATATATTAAAGAAACTTTTTGCATAACCATTATGCTAATTCCCCCACTCTTTAATTTTCTTAGCTTTTTAATTTGATGGGGCTCAATGCTGGCATCTATGTGCATGGTAACCCGTGTATTCAGTATATGTACCACTGCATGGCCTCTCTAGAAACTGAACATTTCAAAGAAAATAAAGCTATCTTGTGATGTCATATTTAAAAAAAAAACAGTGTAAGAATCAGGAAATCTTCCGTTGTTTTCATCTTCACCAAAATGACAGTACAACAGCCTGTCTCTAAGCTTGATACACTTATAGTTCATTGAGTCGATAACTAGGAACTTAAAGAAAAAAACCTGCCAAATGTGTACTTAGATTCAAATATAAAGAAATATCAAGTGAGAGATGATGAGTAATTTTGTTTAAAATGTATTAATTTATTGATATTTACATTGACATTACATTTTAACATTGATCAAAACTAAAGAGTTTTTAAAAATTTTTCAAAGTCCCAAACTGAGGCTTTGGCAATCTCTTCACAAAATTTTTCATCAGGCACAGATACCAGTTTGTCCAAAGAGATGTAGTTAGGTTTTGCTGGATCATACTGTGCTCTGCCTAAATAGTGAAGAAACAAATGTCTTTCTTTTACTTTAAACAACCTTGTGTTAAATACCTAGAAAACAAACACACACACACAAAAAAAACCCTTAAGCAGTAGGCATTAGAAGATAAGCTGAAATGTTTCTTTGCTAAAAATATTAATAGGTTAATAACAATTATGACAACATCAGTAATCTCAATTGGGAGAACTAGCCGGATGTAAATAGAGACTGGAAGCTGGGTTCCCCAGCAAAGCCTATGTGATGCACAATCTTTTGTCTCTTGGCCATTCTTTCAAATGCACTGCACACATACATAGTAAAGCAGCACTCTAATGAGCTATTTTGCTAATCCTATTCTAATCTCCCTCTCCCCCCTGATATATGGTAGAGTTGGGGAAGAGAGGGAAAGACACCAAACAGCACTCCACCACGTACAGACCCACCCATTCACTCCCAAATGCCACCCACGGTGCTTCCATGTGGTGCTAGGGCTCAAACCCAGAGCCTTGCACAAGGTATGGCACACTCTCTACTAGATGAGCTCATATCAAGAATGCATCCAGATGGGACAGGTGGTGGCGCACCTGGTTGAGCACACATGTTACAATGCGCAAGGACCCAGGTTCGAGCCCCCAGGCCCCCCCTGCAAGGGGAAAGCTTCACAAGTGGTGAAGCAGGGCTGCAGGTGTCTCTGTCTCTCACCCTCTCTATCCTTCCCTTCCCTCTCGATTTCTGACTGTCTCTATCCAATAAATAAATTTAAAAAAAAAATTAAAAAAAGAATGCATCCAGCAAACGGAGTACAGGGACTGTTTCAATGAAATTCAATCTTTCATTTATCCTGTGAATACTGTTTAGTCACATGACAGAAGAATGACTTTGATGACATTCAATCATTTACTTGTTCAATAAGTACTTTTTAAAGTAGCTGTTAAAGGTGTCAGCAATATATAAATTAGACAAGGCCTCTGCTCTCCAAGAGTTAGCTTTCTTGTGCACAAACAGGTATCGCTCACAAGGTAAAGAACAGGAGAGCCTGATTACTTAGAAAGTATAAATATGGGAGGGCCAGGTGGAGGCACACCTGGTAGAGTACCCACACATAACAGTGTGCAAGAACCTGAGTTCAAGCCCCCAATCCTCACCTGCAGGCAGGAAGTTTCATGAGTGGTGAAACAGTGCTGCAGGTATCTTTCTCTCACTTTCTCTACCCTCCATCTATCTCCTCCTTCCCTTCAATTTCTCTGTCTCTATCCAACATAAGTAAAAAATTTAAAAAGAAAGCATGAGAGAGTCGGGCGGTTGTGCAGTGGGTTAAGCGCAGGTGGAGCAAAGCGCATAAGAATCAAAAAGTGCATAAGGATCCTGGTTGAGCCCCCGGCTCCCCACCTGCAGGAGAGTCGTTTCACAGGCGGTGAAGCAGGTCTGCAGGTGTCTGTCTTTCTCTCCCCCTCTCTGTCTTCCCCTCCTCTCTCCATTTCTCTCTGTCCTATCCAACAATAACGACATCAATCATAACTACAACAATAAAATAAGGGCAACAAAAGGGAATAAATAATAAAAAAATATTTTTAAAAAAGAAAGCATGAATATGGCTTTGGTATAATTCGCAAACTGGAAATGTTTGCTACTTTGCAGAGAAAGCATTATAACAACATGGCTTAACTAGTAGACTTAGGTAGGCTGTGAATAAAAAGTACATATAGCATTAAGAAGATCTTTAAGGGAAGTTACCTATTTCAAATTGAAATGGAGGAAAACCATATTAGACTCCAGAGACAGAATGATGAACTGCCAAAACATAGAAAATAACTATTTATTTCTCCTCAGAAGACATATATGTGTGCCCTGGGGGTTGTAAACTTTTCACAAGTCATCTTCTTGATCCATTTGCTAGATGTGACATTGTTATAAAGATGGGCCATTAAAAGCAAAAACAAAAAACCCAAACATATACCAAATACAAAATTTCTTTTTTTTTAATATTTATTTTATTTATTCCCTTTTGTTGCCCTTGTTGTTTTATTGTTGTAGGTATTATTGTTGTTGTCGTTGTTAGATAGGACAGAGAGAAATGGAGAGAGGAGGGGAAGACAGAGAGGAGGAGAGAAAGATAGACACCTGCAGACCTGCTTCACTGCCTGTGAAGCGACTCCCCTGCAGGTGGGGAGCCGGGGTTCGAACTGGGATCCTTATGCCGGTCCTTGTGCTTTGCGCCACCTGCGCTTAACCCGCTGCGCTACAGCCCGACTCCCCAAACACAAAATTTCTTACAGTTCTTAGAAATGGACTGCATTTGGTCCAGTTCTTACAGATAGCCAACAATTTCCACAAATTGTTGTACCATGTATCACGTATGTACCCCGAATTCCAAAGAGGTAATGCCAGATGCTACACAGAATGAGAGAGTTGTGCACACATTACCTGTGGGAACTTGACGATGAGGTGGTGGGGAACACTCATCACATTGTGCACAAAGTCGAAAGTCTCAGTAAGCTTCCTTTTATTTGCAGTTAACATCTTTGGTAATCTGGTTATCATATGTTGAATTTCATTCCTTTTAAAACCAAGTTCTAGTCGGTAAACCTAAAGTAGAGTTGTCAAGAGTCATGCCCAGGAAGAGTGACTGGGTACCATGCCAGGAGACATAGATTCTTTTCTCCCCTTCTCTGCTGCACACCTTGATTCTTTTAATTTAAATTAAGACTACGAAGACCTGAAAACAGCCAGGCCAGTCGCCTTCGGTGAACATAATACTTTCTTGCTTCTTGGGGTAACTGAATTTCAAACCCCTCTCAGCAACGTTATCAGGAAGATCACCAGAACAAGTGACTACTGATATATTATGAGCCATAACACTGGTGGACATGGAAGGCTGGGTCAGATTATTTGTCCAGATGTCCATACAAACCAGCAGTAAGATTTTCAAAGTGCTTCTTGAGCTTCTGCTCCCAAGCACACTCATATACATGTTATCAGAAAGAAAAAAAAAAACTCCATGTCCGATTCCAGAGAAGATGACACTGAACACTTAGTGGCCTGCTATATATTCATGTTATTCTGTGTCTTTTCTATAACCCACAATTATTATTTTTTAAACTGTCTATCATATTCCCATGAGATTGTAAATTCCATGAGTTTAGAGACTATCTCCTCAGCATAATGTGAGGTTTTCAGAAATGATTTAATTTAGGATGGTTTTCTTTTTTTAAAACGGCCGTCGTAAAAATCATTCCTCTTTGAAGGACTGAGAACACTTACAGAATAAGGTTATTTCTTATAATTTTCAAATTGTCCTACCTTCATATTTTCTTTCACAGGTTCCAGACTTCCAGTTAGCAGCCTTGGGAGACGGACTACCAGATCTCTAGTCTATAGTTAACAAAACAATGTATCATTACTACACTGGTTGGGAAATCAAAAGTGTGACAAGGAAAATAAAATGAATAGAAAAAAAAAAATGACCTAGGCAGAGAAATGCTGAGCTCTAGAAGCCCATAAACTTAATAGTACTTGAAGAAAAAAAAAAAATACTGCAAACAAGGAATCAAACTGGCAGACTATTATAAAATGATATAGACATATATATATCCCAGAAAGGTAATTTGTTTCTGTACAGAAAGTTGCAGGCATTTATAAAATCATAAGAGCCTCTCATATGTTAGGAATATGAGATTCAGTAGTAAGTAAATGTAGTTTACATAGAAGTAAACAACATTTCTCCTCTTCTTTACCTTCTTCACACTAAGTTCAAGTTCTTTTTGGAAAAATCCCAGTCTGTTATCCAGCCTCTCCACTGAAAAACTTAGCAGGAATGGTGCTTTTGTGACCATCTGTGTAATATCTGCTTTACTGAAATTTTTTGACTGTAGATAAGCCACTCTAGAGAAACAAACAAAAAAGTTTATGTAATAAACAACTCATTTCATGCTATACTCTAAAATGACAACTTTAAAAAAAATTTTACTTATTTATTTTCCTATATGTTGCCCTTGTTTTTTATTGTTGTTGTAGTTATTAACCCTGAAAGTTACAAATAGATGTCCCTTTTCAGTTAATATGATTGATTTTATTACCTGGTTAAAAAATTACCTTATTTTTACATTTTTTATATAAACAAAACAACTTTTTTTTTCTTTCCTCTTAAGACAAATAAAGACCCTTAATAACCAGATGGGGGTGGGTGGGTGGTGGTGCATTGGTTGAACACACATTAGAGTGTGCAAGGACCTAGGTTCAAATCCCCTGGTCCCCACCTGCAGAGGTAAAGCTTTGCGAGTGAAGCTGGGCTGGAGTTGTCTCTTTGTCTCCCTCCCTCCCTCCCTCCCTATCACCCCCTTCCCTCTCCATTTCTGGCTGTCTCTATATAATAAATAAATAAAATGAATGACTAGATGAGTAGGGAGATAGCATGTTTATGCAAAAGAGTTTCATGCCTAAGACTGAGGTCTAAGGTTTAACCCCTCCATACAACAGAACTGTGAAGTGTTCTGTAGAAAATAAACATACAGTGGTCTGGGAGGTAGCACAGTGATAAAGCTTTGGACTCTCAAGCATGAGGTCCTGAGTTCGATCCCCCGCAGCACATGTGCCAGAGTGATGTCTGGTTCTCTCTCTCCTCCTATCTTTCTCATTAATGAATAAATAAAATCTTAAAAAAAAAAAAGAAACATACATAAACCAGAAAGAGGAGAGAGAGAGAGAGAAGTGAGGACAGTAGAACCAAAAGGAACTTTTTACTTTAGTACATTTACTAAATATTCTCACAGGCAATTTTTACTACAATCTTTTAATATATTTAATACCATTTGTTAACTGAGAAATTTCCTGCTAAGTTTTTGAAGAGAAATACTTATGTACTGACTGAGCAAGAAATTGAAATGATATGTAATTGGGTGAATGAAGCTGTCTTGGGATTGGAGAGAGGGCTCACTGAGGCTAGTGCTTGTGCTTTGCTGTGTATGTGAGCCAGGTTTAATCCCTGACACTACATGGATGTCTCATGGTCCCAGGAAGATACCTCTCCCCCTCTCTATGGAAAAGCTGGTCCAGGGCCAGTAAAACTAGGTAGTACACTTGCTTTGCCACATGTGTGTTTGACCTTCAAGCCTAATCCCTACCACACTGAGGGAAGCTTTGGTGCTGTGGTGTCTTTCTGTCTCTGTTATCTTTTTAAAAAAATATTTATTTTCCCTTTTGTTGCCCTTGTTGTTTTTTATTATTTTAGTTGTTATTGTTATCGTTGAGAGAAATGGAGAGAGGATGGGAAGATGGGGCAAGAAAGGTAAGACACCTGCAGACCTGCTTCATCGCCTGTGAAGTGACTCCCCTGCAGTTGGGGAGCCAGGGGCTTGAATTGGTATCCTCACGCCGGTCCTTGTGCTTTGTGCCATGTGCGTTTAACCTGCTGCGCTACTGCCCAACCCCCCTGGTGTTATCTTTTTATCTGAAACACCTTACCTTGAGAGGTGAAGTACCAATTATAACAAAAAAAATTATTACCACTGTTTTGAAAACTTACTCAGTACTTATATTTACTACTTTAATAGACTTAAAAGAATAGCTTTAGCATATATTTTCATCACAGTCACTCCTTGGATTATGTGAAAAACATAAACAAACAAAAAGCCAATATCCATACCTGGTCTGAAGATTTTCAAGGTCTTCAGAAAAAATAGCATAATTTTTGGTTAGGAATGCTCCCAGTTGGTTATCCTCTATCCCCAAATCTTTAAGGAATAGGAGTATGTGTTTAATGTGTTTTTCAAAATCCAGTCTCAGGAGGAGGTTGGCTGCATCTGGATGTTTTTCTATCTTGGATAAATCCACTCCTACAGTAAATTACAAATATGCTGCTTAAAGATAACCATTTAATTCAACTATTAAAACTGTGTACTATTCAAACTAGATACGTAAGAAATTAGAGAAGGTCAACAGCCTATCCAAAGGGAACTGAGACTGTCCCACATATATGCCAAATCTTTGGAAGCTAGATTGTTTATAGAATGAAAAATAAAATGAAGATACGGTATTTCTAAGTCACATAGAGGAGAAAATAGTACCATCTGGGCTAAGTTTAGATCCCCAAACAAATTCACTAATAGTCACCTTGAATCATCTTCATCTAAAACTTCTTTTTTTAAAATTATCTTTATTTATTTATTGGATAGAGACAGCCAGAAATCAAATGGGAAGGGGGAGGTAGAGAGGGAGAAAGACAAAAGAGACACCTGTAGCTCTGCTCCACTGCTTGTAGCTTTCCCCCTGCAGGTGGGGACCGGGGGCTCGAACTTGGGTCCTTGTGCATTGTAACAAGTGTGTCCAACAAGGTAAGCCACAACCCGGCCCCAACAAGTTCTTGAATATGGTCTCAAGAATGCCTCTATGCCCAATGATCTCCATAGTAACTGCTTAACTGGTAATTCTGAGGGTTATAAGCCCTACTGTTACTTTTTAAAAATGATTTTTAAAAACTATTTCCTGGTTTATAAGCTTGAACCCAGGTCCTTGTGCATAGTAATATGTGCACTTAACCAGGTGTGTCACCACTGACTCCCTCCATAACATTTCTTGATATTAATCAGGAACTGATACTAAGAGTATCGTGGGCCAGGAGGTGGCACAGGACATAAAGCATTGGATTCTCAAGTATGAGATTCCAAGTTCAATCCCCAACAGCACATGTACCAGAGTGATGTCTAGTTCTTTCTCTCTCCACTTCAATCTTCTTCCTGAATAAATAAAATCTTTAAAAAAAAAAGCATATTAAGAATATCCTGAGCAGAGAAATAGATGGCACACACACAAACACACACAATGAAGATTAGAAACAGCTAAGCAAACAAACCAGATAAACAAACAAACAAGAGTTATAACAATGGCATTTCAAAGTCAATGGAGATAAGGTGGAATATTTAAAATATAATGTGTCCACTAACTAAACATTTAAAGAAATTTCAACTTCACCTGTGTTTGAAACAAAAATTAATTTCATTAGTCTAACTGTGCACTGAGGTTGACTACATAAAGTAATAAAACTTATGTATGGCTTTTTGTATGGCGTATTTCTACAGAGAAACGCCTAGAAAGATATTCAAAAAATTGGTGGTAGTAGTTACCTCTGGAAAGTGGAAATGGAGATGTAGAGCGAACTACTTTTTATAATATTTGCACTCTGGATAACTAGATGCAATTCTTATATAATTTAAAAATAACATTAATAGAAAACTAAATTAAATTATTGGCGAATGGACGGATGGATGAATAAGTACAATTAAAATTAGTTCTCAGACTCTGTGATCGGTGAGGGAAGGGATGCTTTGAAAATAACACAAAAGGCTCAGACTTCAAATTTAACAAAATATTACAGCTTACATGTGCTCAAGTGCCTTGCTCCACATGAGCTGTCATTCTGGTGGCTGTGCTCAAACAGAAATCCTGAAAAGCTGCTTTTAGCAGCAACAGGAGAGCTGAGTCTCACTGGGAGAGCACACTGCTGTCAACACAGATCACTTGGGCTTTCACGATTTCATTAACTTGAAAACACAGTCACCGAGGACCTATTTGGACCATGAGCTTTTGGGAGGGTCTGGGAATATATATATATAGATTAATATATGATTCTAATTTTGAAGTGGCCACGGTCTAACTTAGCTTTATTCTGTCGGTTCAGTTAACTACAAATATCAACACTGGATCTGGTTATGGATACACATATTCGGTGTCTCTTTGGCAACGGAAAATTCCAGTGAAAAGAACTCTAATGAAGGAATGTCATACAGTGGTGTAGGCAGAGCAAAAGGACCAAAACGAGGGCACCCTTGGGCTGAACAGACAAGGGAGGAAAAGGCATCAGCGCGCTCCAGAGGCGTGTGGCAGCTACACTGCAGAAGCTGCTGTCAAGGAGTAAGGTAGTTCTATCACCCGAACCAGGGAGGGGATAGGGGAAAATTACTCCCACTCGGCCTCCCAGTATCGCAGGTGTCTCCTACTGGCTGGAGTTGCACAGGAGTTCATTGGTAAAGGAATCAGATGCATAGGGGCTAAGTCTCCTGGGACACAGAACAGGCCGTGAAAGAAGAAAACAGGTCTTGGAAGTCATCAAAGAACCGAGGCACTCTTTGAGTTCTCCAAAGTACTGTCCCAGCAGGTAGAAAATCTGACTTGAAAAGGCCGATAGGTGGGGCCAGGCAGTAGTAGTGCAGCACATTAAAAGCCTATGGTGCAAGGCACAAGGGCTGGAGCAAGGATGTCGGTTCGAGACCCCGGCTCCCCACCTGCAGAGGGAGTCGATTCAAAGGTGTTGAAGCGGGTCTGCAGGTGTCTATCTTTCTCTCCCCTTCTCTTGATTTCTTTATGTTCTATCCAATAACAAGAACAACGAAATGGGAAAAAATGGTCTCCAGGAGCAGTGGATTCGTAATGCAGGTAGTGAGCCCCAGTGATAACCATGGCGGCAAAAAAAAAAAAAAAAAAAAAAAAAAGGTTGAGAGGTCCTGTGTTTAAGTTACTTCTTTTATTTTATTTTTAATATTATATTTATTTATTTATTTATTTATTGGATAGAGACAGTCAGAAATTGAGAGGGAAGAGGGAGATAGAGAGGGTGAGAGACAGAGAGACAACTGCAGCACTGCTTCACTACTTGTGAAGCTTTCCCCCTGCAGGTGGGGACGTGGGGCTCGAGCCTGGGTCCCTGCACATTATAACATGCACTCAACCAGGTGCACCACCACCCAGCCCCTATTTTATTTTATTTTATAATGAACGACAAGTCTATAGGATAAGAGGAGTACAATCCCACACAATTCCCACCACCAGAACTCCGTATCCCATCTCCTCCCTTGAAAGCTTTCCTATTCTTTATGCCTCTAGGAGCATGGACCCAGGATCATTATGGGGTGCAGAAGGTGGAAGATTTAGCTTCTGTAATTGCCTCTCCACTGGACATGGGCATTTAAATCACTTCTAAGACATACTGTTGAAGTGTCAGCATACAGATAAATAGAGGGCTGGGATATCTTCCACGGCACTGTGCACACCAACCATGTCCCATGTTCATATCATAGTACCTATTACAAAGCTGGGAAAACGGTTCCAAAAGGAAAGTGATTTGCCTTTACCTGCTCATATATCTTCTTCCACCTCCCCCAGCCCCCCCCCCTCCTGTGAACCCACAGAACACTTTATGGATCTCTCATGGGGGACCTATGACTTCATCCTTCATTTCTGCTTTCCAGCTATATCGACACATTTAGCTGCTGAAGACTTGAGGCCCAAGGCCTTTCCCTCTATCTATGAGTAACTTGTGCAGGAATAGATGTGAGTACGATGGAAAATGTTTAACTCTAGAAATAAAGAAAAATAATACAATTTAAGAGAAGGCAATTGGGACCTCCAGGCAAATACAAAGTTGTGCAGGAGGGAAAACAATCATAGCGCACGCTCTGGAGAGCAGGAGAGCAGGATTTACAGCCGCACTGTCAATAGACTGAATGGTCTAAAATTTATTACTATGAACTATATGAAGACAACTGAAAAGAAGTGGGAAAAGCACAGATAGCATTCCAGGAATCAACTGTTGTCTCAAACTGATGAGCTAAGCGACATGATTATATGAACAATGCAGAGGTTCCGTAGGAAGCGAAGGTATACAAGTCGAGTACGTAACAGTGCAGAATAGGACGTAGGATAGAAAGGACAAAACGGGTCTAGGTGCTTGCTTTGGGAAAAATAAAAAGTGCTGCCGTAGACAGTTTAAAAAACAAATGGAAGAGCCCATTCAATAAGTACTTTTAGGTCACTCTGACTTACCTAGAAGCACTAACTTCTGCAGAGTCTCAGAATGGTCCACATAAACTCGCAGTGTGGATGAAACGGGGGGCAATGGCGGGTTTGCAATAATTCGAATAGCCTCTTCCTCAGATACTGGCTGCAACGGAGACAATGGAGGCAAATCGTCCAATTCTTTCAAGTCAGCCAAGGAAAGAAGAGAAACCTTGTTAGCTGTCCAATTTGCACACTTAAGAGCTGC
Organism: Erinaceus europaeus; assembly: GCF_950295315.1. Lineage (NCBI taxonomy): Eukaryota > Metazoa > Chordata > Mammalia > Eulipotyphla > Erinaceidae > Erinaceus > Erinaceus europaeus. The sequence goes on from NC_080169.1 coordinate 16,809,954, forward strand.
TTCTACAAAGAGAACCTCTTCTCTAGTTTGCTCCTTAAATCTTAGGACTGTTTCAGAGTTAAGAATTTTCTACATTCTAAGAGGTACTGTCAAAACTAGAAAGAGCAGCTATTACCTCCCTACAGTAAGAAATGTGTTAAATGACTATTTCATTAGGGAGGAAATCCTCTAAGTTCTGTACAAAAGTCTTTTTCTTTCCAACTAATTTTCAAGTATATTTTGAATATCGATTGACTCAACTATAGTTTCTTAACTTGGCCAAAAAACCAACACATATTCTATTAGCCTAGCTATATGTGTTAAAGTTCTTATATTCTGAAATATTCCTTTTGATCCAACTCTTTATTCAAGTTATTTTCAATTCTATCTTTAAGAGTATTTCCAAGACTCTGTTTCTATCTGTAATACTTTGCTAGTGACATGACCCTCTCTAGTATAACCCTGATTCTGATTTCTTTTTTTTTCTTTTTAATCAAACACAACTTAGAAGACTGAAAAGTGCTATGTACTTTAAAGAATCTGGACTGTGATTTTTTTTTTCTAATTTGTTTTAAAATCTCTAATCCTTATCCCTTCTCATTTTTTAAAAATTTATTATTATCTTTATTTATTGGATAGAGACAGCCAGAAATCAAGAGGGAGTGGGTTGATAGAGAGGGAGATAGATAGACACCAGCAGTCCCGCTTTACCACTCATAAATCTTTCCCCCTGCAGGTGGGGACCAGGGGCTCAAACCCGGGTCCTTGTGCATTGTAATACATGCGCTCAACAAGGTGCGCTACCACCTGGCTCCCCTTTCTCATTTCTTATGGCCACATATTCTGCCTTGCTCCTCCCTCCTAGCTTTATTTTCTTCTTCATAGTCTACTAAATACACAGTATTGTGGTTAATGTTACACAAATAAATACATGTCAGAATATATTGAACCACATACCAAAGGCCCCAAGTTCAATCCCCAGCACCAGCAATAGCCAGAGCTAAACAGTGCTCTGATTAGTTAAAAAAAAAAGTAAATGCTACACAAAATAATACTAAATAATCATATATATATATATATATATATATATATATATATATATATATGTATATTCATCTTTTTTCTTCTTAGTAAAATAAAGGTATAACAGAAGTAATGAATAGAACTGACATTATTCTTTTTCCTAGTCTCATACAAGGTATGACTTGACACAAGGTAACAGAATATAAATAAGTGACTTCTTCAAACTACCCATGCAAGGCAGTGGGGTCTTTTCTGAAAGTTCAGAATTACCTTCCAGAGACAGTTCAGAGTCAAAGCTGGGTATCTGTTGTGTCTTCTCTGACTGTTCAATCACAGAAGGAAGCAGAGTGCTCTGGGCAGAATTATTCTCCTGCCGAGTACAGGTGGGAGACTGGGAACTATTCCACAAGGAGGAAGTGCTGTAAGTTTTAAATCCCCACTGGAGAAAACAATTGTCAGAGGACACCTGAGGCTGAGCAGAAAGGCCACACAACACTGTTTTTCTGGGTCTCGGCAGACGTTTTCTAAGCTGCATAATATTAATGAAGTTACTCGATTTAATTGAGTCAAACCATCTGGGTATCTGTCGCGCTGATAGGGCCATTTTCCTTAAAGTGCCCTACAGAGAAAAAAAATATAACCATAAGTATATGCATGTATTATATATTTTTAAGTATATACACATGTACCATATAAACTATCAATAAACTTTCTCATTTAAATATTTAAAACAATATTCAATGAAAAATTACTTCTATATGAAAGGTATAGATGACTAGTCAAAATTTTTTATTTTATTTTTATTTAACAAGACAGAAATTGAGAGGGGTAGGGGAGATAGAGAGGGGGAGAGATAGACACCTGTAGGTGTCTATGAACATGATGTGTTCCCCCTGCAGGTGGGGAACTGGGTCTCGATCCCGGGGCCTCGGGCATACATAGTAGTATATGTGCTTAAGGGGGTGTGCCATCACTCAGCCCCCTCAAATGTTTCTTAAGTACAGGTAAAACCAAAACAATGCTGCCTCAGTTACAAACCAAAAGACAGGACCTTCTGAACTAGGAAAATAAAGATATGTCCCACAATTTAAATATAAAATGCAGATCACCAGAAGAGAAAAAGACAAGTAGAACCTGAACTGAAATGTTGCACCAAAATAAAAGACTCTGGGGTGGGTGGGGGGAGAATACAGGTCTAAAGAGGATAGCAGAGGACCTACTGGGTGTTGTATTATTATATGGAAAACTGGGAAATGTTATGCATGTACAAACTATTGTAAAAAAAAAAAGAGATTTAAGTAATGGCAGTATTTGAGTTCTGCAAATTACTGGGTGCCTTTTGAGAAGATAAGCTGTTAAAAAGTTTCATAACCTTTAAGTTGGACATCATTACCTCTGAGTAGTTCTGAAGAATGATTACTATGACTATATGTAATATATGTAGTGTAAAATAAACTGATACTCATTAAGTGCTAAAAAAAAAAAATGCAGATTACTGTGTAAGAAAAACATTTTAAACAAAAAAATTACAAGTGTCCAAATTATGGGTAAACTCAATAATCTCTGATTTAGTTAAAGAAAATAAGATATTGCAATTAGATAATTTATAAATTTGGTTTGAAGAGCACCAGCTGACTCACAGTGATCAAAATAACTCTAAATTACTCAAAGACATTTTAAGCATAGTTTAGTCACAAAATAAATACAATCTTCTTAGACACACTCAAAATCAAATGTGGGGGAGATAGCATATTGGTTATGCAGACAGACTCTAATGCCTGAGGCTCCTAGGTTCCAGGTTCAATTTTCCAGACCACCAGAAGTCAGAGCTAAGCAGTGCTCTGGTAAGAAAAAATACTCATAATAAATAAATAAATAAATAAATATGATCACTGCTCTATACATGGTTGTTTCTTGCTTCATTCTGAGGGCCAATAATATGAATTCTACACTTCTCAATAATATGATTATGTTATAAAGATTCTACACTTCTCAAAAGAAAGATCAATAAGCCCAGTTTTGATCATTTTACTACAGGAAAAAAAAGCCTTTAAAAAAGAAAAAGGCAAGACTCACAAGCAAAATGAAATGAAACACATCAGAACTAGCAGAATACATATTTATTTTGACTGAAAAACTAGCCTTTGATTTTAAAAGATTTTTTTTTTTTAAATCAGGAAAGCCCATGGTGTCTTTAAATTCTAGGAAAAAAATGTGAATTTTTATATTAGAAAGCTTAATCAGAAAGGTAAAGTTGATGTGTATAATTTTGTGCAAAAGTCAGTTCATATAAAATACAGCATGGAGACTAGGGAAAATGCTCAAGAAATTATTAACCAGTAATAATACTGACTACGCCAAGATAAATTCAGTTGAATTGCTGCTTTGTCTTTTTACATAATCAAATGCAGCTTGTTTTACACTTTGAATTAGATCAAATACTTCATTCAGGCCTATGCTTTTTTTTTTTTTAACTTATTTTTACTTATTTATTATTGGAGAGAAACTGAGAAGGGAGTGGGAGATGGGGATGGAAGGAGATACAGACACCTGCAGCCCTGCTTCACCGCTCCTGAAGCTTTCCCCCTGCAGGTGGGGACCAGGGGCTTGAACCTCAGTCCTTGTGCACTGTAATGTGTGCGCTTAACCAGGTGTGCCACCCCCTGGCCTCTAGATCCATGCTTCTTTTGGAGATCCGTAATTCAGAGAAACTCTCCTAAGATCTATAAAAGTGCCATTCTGAAGTGATTTTAGAAAGGAAATCTAAATCTGCAGTGTGGGACAGATTTTGTTACATTTTGAAAGGAACCGAGCCTCCAAATTTGTCACATTTCCCCTCAAAACTACAACACAGCTTTCTCAGCAGAGCAAAGTCAGTGAACTGGAAGCTAGACCTTGGTTTAACCATCTGGAAAAGACTAGGTTATCTTAGTGTTCTAATAGCATAGCTGGCCCATGCTAGGAGTTCAGTAATGATTTTTTTTTTTAAAAAGGGCAATAAAGCATTTATTAAAATAACATGGCAAGAATGCCTACTGTTTGATGGCACAAGAGCAAAATCTTTACGGTTCTGGTTGCTCTGGGAAAAAACAAATTCATTGCCAGTAACTACTCTTTAAATTTTTTTTTTTTTCAGAGTATAATAAGATTGCTGTTAAGGTCTCAGTTCTTTCTAAGATGTTTTGATTACGTTTGTCTAAGCATTTCCTCTTCAAAACAAGCCCCTGGAAATCCAAACTCATTGTGAAACCTTTTCAGGCTCAAATCAATTCTCAGTATACATCATTTAGATTAACTTTTGAATTCCATCCATAGTTATTAAAAGACCTTTATGGGGGGGGGGGCAGAAAAAAAGACCTTCATGCACCCAACTAGTATTTACCGCTCAATTTTTTTCACAAGTGTATCAGTTTCATTGCTGTTAATACTTGTCAACCATTAATCCTGGAGGCCGTGAAATAGTTGTTCATTTGCTGCTTTGCCTCATGCACAATTCAGGTTCCAGGCAGGCCTCCACCACACTGAAGGAAACTTAGGTGCAGTGGTCTCTTAGTGTCTCTCTCTGTCTTGATCTTTTTTTTAAAAAAATCTTTCTTTTGGAGAGCACTGCTGGACCTCACCTCCGGATGGGCCCTCTCTGTGACTCTGGTCCCAGCACTAACCCAACTTTACTTATTTATTTTACCAGAATAGTGCCCTGCTCTGCCTTATGGTGGTGCTGGGGATTGAACCTGGGGCTTTGTGGAGTCTCAGTTATGACTCTCTTTGTATAACCATCTTGCTATCTAACCCAGCCGCAGAGAACTGTTGTATAGGATGACTGGGAAAAAAGGGAAAAAGCCTTTGTGGGGAGTCGGGCGGTAACGGAAGTGGGTTAAGCAAACACGGTACGAAATGCAAGGACCGGCCTAAGGATCTCGGTTGGAGCTCCCCACCTGCAGGGGAGTCGCTTCACAAGCGGTGAAGCAGGTCTGCAGGTGTCTGTCTTTCTCTCCCCCTCTCTGTCTTCCCCTCTTCTCTCCATTTCTCTCTGTCCTATCCAACAACAACATCAATAACTACAACAACAATAAAAAACAAGGGCAACAAAAGAGAAAATAAATAAATATAAATATAAAAAAAAAGAAGAAAGAAAAAGCCTTTGCAGGTAAGACGTGATATTGGGTAATATTCACACACATCTTTCTGGGGAATATTTTTTTTTCTTTAAGCCTTAAAGAAATCTCAAGCTCAGGCCAGCAAAATAGCTCAATTGGACAGTGCGCTGCTTCTCAATGGGCAGGACCCAAGTTCCAGCCCGGCCCTCACTTAACTGAAGGAGGCTGCGATGCTGTGGTGTTTCTATCTTTACCTCTCTGTCTCTAGCTTAAAATGCATTTTTTTTTTTTTGCCTCCAGGGTTATTGCTAGGGCTCGGTGCCTGCACTGCGAATCCACTGTTCCAAGAGGCTATTTCTTTTTCCATTTTTGTTGCTCTTGCTCCTGTTATTATTGCTATTGTTATTGCTGTCGTTATTTTTGGATAAGCCAGAGAAATCGTGAAGGGAGGGGAAGACAGAGAGGGGGAGAGAAAGATAAGACACCTACAGACCTGCTTCACTGCTTGTGAAGCGACTCCCCTGCAGGTGGGGAGCTGGGGGCTCGAACCTGGATACTTCGGCCCTTGCGCTTTGCCATGTGCGCTTAACCCTCTGTGCTACCACCCGGCCCCCTTAAAATGCATTTCTATGCTCATGACAACATCACATCCTAGTACTCAATTGTGGGCTGCAGTGCCTTGCTAGAATAGAAACCAGACACTAGAAAAATAAATTATTTATTGGGGCCAGGAGGTGGTGCGCCTGGTTTAAGCGCTCACATTGTAGTGCACAAGGACCCAGGTTCGAGCCCCCGCTCCCCACCTGCTGGGGGAAAAGTTTTGCGAGTGGTGAAGCAGGGCTGCAGGTATCTCTCTCCTTCCTTACTTCTGGCTGTTTCTAGCCAACAAATAAAGATAATAATTAAAAAGAAAATCATTTATTTACATGAATGGGGTGGGGGTGAGGAAAAAGACAAGACAGCCCTGCTCAGCTCTGGTAAACGGTGGAGCACGGAGGTCAAGCCCGGGGCTCCAGGCATGCACACCCGGGGAAGGGAAGAAACTGAAGGGCCGGGGCCGGGGCCGGGGCCGGGTGGGTGGCGGTGCTCCTCGTGGAGCGCACTTGCTGCAACGCACAAGGACCCGGGTTCGAGCCCCCGGTCCCTATTTGCAGGGGAGGAAACTTTGCGAGTGGTGAAATAGGGCTGTGGGTGTCTCTTTCTCTTCCTTTCCTCTCCATTTCTGGCTCTTTCTATCCAATAAATAAATAAAGATGATAGTAATAATAATAATAATAATAATAAAAGAACTGAAGAGCTGACCCGCTACGTTGCATGCGTCGACTGGGTATACCCGAGCCTTCCTTCACCATATTATATTTTATTTGCCTTAGAGGTCGAAACAGCAAAGCCACATAGACTTGTATTTCACCTCTGGGGATATAGCGTAGCAATTTTTAAAAAATTATCTTGATTTATTTATTGGATAGATACAAAGAGCCAGAAATCGAGAGGAAAGAAAGAGAGAGACCCGGCAGCCCTGTTTCACCACTCGCTGTTTCCTCCCCTGCAAGTGGGGACCGGGGGCTCGAACCCGGGTCCTTAGGCGTTGCAGCAAGCGCGCTCCACCAGGAGCACCACCACCCGGCCCCGGCCCCAGCCCTTCGGTTTCTTCACTTCCGCAGGTAGCCGGGCTCCGGGCTGGTTCTCCTTCCGCCGGGTGCTCCCCGGCACGTTAGCTAAGCAACCACGGGGCTGCGTTGCCTTCTCAGCCGGGATGAAAACCCGAGCACCCCAGCGATGGGCCTCCTAGACCTCTAGGCTCGGAAGCACCGGGGCGCTGGCGGGCCGGGACCCGAACCTGCGCTGGCAGCGCGCCCCTGCGCCGCAGTGGCTCCGGCTTTACCTGAGCGCCGGCCCGCGCCTCGTGGTCTCTTCCGCCCGCGCAGGCCGCTGGGTCGTTCCGGCAGCGCGGACAGTCACGGCGCCAGCCCGCAAGCTGCCGCGCATGCGCATCTGCTCGCTGCCCCGCCCTCCAGCGGGCGTGGCCAGAGTGGGCGAGACCATCTGCAAGGCGGCGCCGGGGGTGCAGGAGGGGGAAGCGGAGGAGGAGGAGGACACAGAGCCGGTCGGGGGCCGCCGCGTCCTTGTTTCTATTGGTCAATCTCTGCCCGATCCCGGACGCCGACACCCCGAAACTGGAGAAATGTTTCTTCCAGGATGACAGCGGACGCCGGTGGGTGGCGCCTCCCCGGCCGCGCCCGCGTTGGTGTCGCCGCGACCCCGCCCTCCAAGGCCGGTGCTTCCCTCGCCTCCTCGCCTCCGCTGGGCGCCAGAGCTGGCCCTGCAGCCCGCCTGCCTACCTGCTGCGGCTCTTTCTCGCCGGGGTCCCAGCCTGCACGGGCCGGGGCCGCGGTCACTGCCGCAGGACGGGGAGGCGGGCCATGGCGGCCTGCGTGGGGAGTCGGACCCTGAGCAAGGATGATGTGAACTACAAGATGCATTTCAGGATGATCAACGAGCAGCAAGTGGAGGACATCACCATCGACTTCTTCTACCGGCCGCACACCATCACCCTGCTCAGCTTCACCATCGTCAGCCTCATGTACTTCGCCTTCACCAGGTGCGGGGAGGAGGGCCAGGCCGCGCGGTGCTGGGGGCGGGGGTGGAGGGGCGCGCCCTTGGGCAGGGGTGAGGGGGATGGGGTGTCTTCGGGGTGCAGAAGCGGGCTGACTCACACGCACACACAGACACACACACACACACACACACACACTGCACACACTGCACACTCGCCGCCCACGCAGCTCCTGCACCGATCCGTAGTCTGCCAGCGCGCTCCGGCTTCCTCCTCTGCAGCTCCTCTGTAATGGGGTGCGCCCCCACCGCCACCCCCACCCCTGTCTACATCATCTCTCCCTGGCGTGCATTGGAGGATCCGCAGATTCCCCAGCTTTCTTCTCCCCAGAGCTCGCTGTCCCTCTTCTCCAGACACATCACAACGACAACGAGGACGACGAGGCAGGCCAGCTAGCTCCTTTTCACCCTTACCTCCCTCCCTCCAGCTCCAGTGCACCACTTGCAGCTCGGGTAGAGCAGCCCCGTCCACACACGACACCCTGTACAAACCCGGGACACGACCTACACCCTTCCCGGGACACAGCCCCCACGCCAGGAAATACACACCATCTGCACTGCTGGGTCCCCTTTCCCGTGCACCACCTACGGTGGGCATTGCACACAAAACATCCAGCATGATCCTTCCCCCAGCCTCAAACACCACCACAGCCCAGACACACACTACACGTTGGACCTTTTCCTCTTCAACCAAGCCTGCCAGGTACTAACCTGCCAGGTATGGTATACACTGCCACACAGCATTGCAGTAGACAACCTGCATCTGTTAATGGAAATACTATTGTCCTGTATTTATGACAGTATCTGGTATAGTACATGTTGTTGAGGTATTAAAACCCATAAACCTCAAACAGTGTAACAGTACTCTTTCTTGCCGTGGAAATGCTCGCACACATGTTCAAAGCATTTCTTTCTTTTTTCAAATTACTTTATTGAGGAGATGTTGAATTACAGGGTTCTTGCCAGGAGTACAGTTGCACATCTCCCTAAAATGGATGTCTCCAGATTTCACCTTCTACCCAGACATCCTCTTCCTTCATTACCAAGTCACATTACCTACCTCTTGAGTCTCTCCAAATCTGCTGTTAAAAACCACAGTGTTTTTTTTAATACTTTAAAAAAACATTTATTTATTTATTTAATTTTTGAGAGAGACACAGAGAGAAACATCTGAGCACTGCTCAGCTCTGGCTTATGGTGGTGCGGGGGAATTGAACCTGGGAGTTAGGAGCCTCAGGCATGACAGCCTGTTTGCATAACCATTATGCTATCTCCCCCACCCCAAAACCACAGTTTTCCTTCAGTATTGTCAAAGCAGATGTAATATACCCATTCCAGCCCATACCATGGAAATCATGTGGCCCCTCTATGCCATCCCAAGGAACTAATGATTCATCCCATCTGGTAACTACACACACACACACAGATTGGTGTTTTCAAAGTGAACTTTTTATTATAATAATAATAATTATTATTTTAAAATTATTGGATAGAGACAGCCAGAAATTGAGAGGGAAGAGACTGATAGGGAGAGAGACACAAAGACACCTGCAACACTGCTTCACCACTTGCAGTGCTTTCCCCCTGCAGGTGGGGACTGGGGATTTGAACCCAGGTCCTTGTTCTCTGTGACATGTGCCCTTAACCAGGTGTGCTACCACCCAGCCCCCAAAGTGAACTTATTTAAATCTAGAAAGGATGTGCCTATCACACCATTATGACCTAGAAGACCATCCCAGAACAGTGTTGCCTTGGAGTCACACTATTGGTTTCAAAACCATGTGTCCTTGATTAACTTCCTTCACCTTTGTCTGAACCTAGGATCCACATAAGCAAAAATGGAGATAGAATGTGCTTTTACCTTATTACAGGGTCATGGAGATTAAATTAATGAGTAGGAATGTGGTCAGCAGAGCACCTGGTGGTGCATGTTGGCCAATTCATGTTGGCAGTTTCTTTAAATATTTATTTATTCACTTTTGGTGCCCTTGTTTTATTGTTGTAGTTATTATTGATCAGGACATCATTGGACAGGACAGAGAGAGATGGAGAGAGGAGGGGAAGACAGAGAGGGGGAGAGAAAGATAGACACCGGCAGACCTGCTTCATCGCCTGTGAAGCAACTCCCCTGCAGGTGGGGAGCCAGGGGCTCGAACTGGGATCCTTAGGCCAGTTCTTGCGCTTTGTGCCACCTGCTCTTAACCCACTGCGCTACCGCCCAACTCCCTACTGATTTTTTTTTTTTTTTTTTTTTATCCAGCAATCAATGGTTCTCATTCCAGGTTAGCAGAAAATGTGCGTGAATGTATTTTACCAATATTGGATGAACTTCTACTATTTAGTGGGTGGAAATAAAGGATGTTAGTTGTATCACAGTGAGTGGGCTGCATGCATTGTAAAACAGAGAATGAATAAATCCCCTCAGACACTGTGTGTGTACCTGCACCTCCACACACACAAAACACCAATGATGCCTCCCTTAGGAATTATTACAGTTTGTCAGATTTGCATAAAGCTGGTAATATCCTTCCACATCACTCTTGTTTCTTGGCTCTAATGTCCATCTGACTCTTGCAATACCTATCTTGTGTATTTATTTTTAACAAGAGAGAGACATATGTCTGAGTACTACTTAGCTCTGGCTTACTTTGGTGTTGGGGATTGAACTTGGGACCTCAGAATCCCCGGAAGTGAAAGTCTTACAGAAATTTTGTGCTGCCTCTCCAGCCTCTGTCCAACTCTTGGTTCTTATTTTGTGATTCTTCATATACATAATTGTAGCTGGAGGTATAAATCATGCATAACAATTACTGTTCATGATTGAGGAAGGATATAGCTACTACTGTTATAAGTTCTGCTAATGCTGAAAGGTGGGATAAGACCAGACCTTTTCACTAGGATCTGACCAAAAAACATTTATTTCCAGTTTTGGAGAGAAATCAGTCTTGTCTTTAATATGCTGTGGTCGGTTAATTTTTCTAAGCCTGTTTCCTTATTTGTGTATATGGAAATATTTGGTAATATTTCATAGGATGTCATATATATCACAGTGAATGGGGACCACACTTAACATGAGAGCGCAGTTCATTATTTCAGTTAATCTGTTTTGCTCAGCTATGATAAATAAGAAGTGCTTAGTAAACACTAAATATTATTACACCATCTCATTATATGCTGATGCCTTATAAATTATATTTGCTAGTGAGTGAGGATGTGTGTAGTATGTTCTATAGAAGCTAAAGACATTGGACAAAAAGACATAACTTTGTTTAAATAACATACTTGCCTTCTAAGCCGTTTTTTTTTTTTTTTTTTTTTTAACTCTTATGTGTGAGTTCACACTAGTGGAATTAGTGAGAGTTTCTTTTTTAAAAAAAAGTATGGTATCTTATCTTAAATAATGAGAAGCAACCACAGGTAGTTTCAGCCTTTTATCTTGTATATCATTATAGGGCCTTTCCAAATACATCTCTCTTCCTCTTTTGTAATACTGAAAGTCACATTCTTCTGGAGTTTCCCCTTTTATAGCTTATTCTGCCAAAGCAATCAATAAATATCAGCAGTGAAATTACAATAAGTAAATTTGAATTCTAGCGGCTCATTAGAAATAATGAAGGAAGCATGATCAGAACCTATGGTTATGGCCTTTTCCAAAAATGATTGTATTTTATTTTTTCTATCCATTTCATAGAGATGGAAATCACATATTGAATTAGTAGCAGATCTCATAGAAGATAAGAAACATCATTCATACAATTAGCGTAGACTCATTTTTTTGGTAATAGTTTGTAACCATTTGTAGGGGGTAATAAGAATGATGACTATCTTCCTACATAAAGGTGGGAAGCATTGACTTCTTAGATGAAATTTGGCACTTAGAACCCACTGTTCCTGGTGCCATTTCCTTTCTTCCTTCTTTCTTTCCTTCCTTCCTTCCTTTTCTTTTTTAATTGGATAGGACAGAGAGAAATTGAGAGGGGAGGGAGAGATACAGAGGGAAAGAGAAAGACACCTGCAGACCTGCTTCACCTCTTGTGAAGCGTCCCTCTTGCAGGTGAGGAGCAGGGACTCTAACCTGGATCCTTGTGTAGGTCCTTGTGCTTCAAACTATGTGTGATTAACCTGGTGTGCCATCGCCTGGTCCATTCTTTGATCTTTTGTGATGGTTATCTTTTGTACCTTACACTCATCTTCTGAGTTTAGTTCTGTGACCGTTCCCGAGCAGTTCTTCCAGTAAGACTTTTCAAATGTGTTTCCAGGGGACAGGAGACAAAATAGTTCTGTAGTGTCATATTACCAGTGTGTGAGGAACAGGGCCTGGGCCTTGTCACAAGCTACAGAAATAGCAAGAATTTCCGATCCTGAAGGATTGGATACCTCACACAGAAGTCTGAGTCAAGTTTGGATTTGTCAAGTAGCTCTTTTTTGTTAAAATAGCAAGTAGGAAAACTGCTCAAGCATAGTGTTCGTTCTACTCTCTCTCACTGTTGTTAAAAATAAAGGCAAGTGCTGTCAACTGTTAATTTCTCAATATTTGGAAAAATTGTGTTTTTTTTTTCCCTACATAAATATAAATGAAATGCTTTGGCATATATCTTAGAAATTTGTTCAGCCAAAGTGGGAGAAGGAGAACCAGTCTTAAGGTCAAGGTGTAACAATTACTGAGATGCCTTTTATTCAGAGATTGGTAAAGTTGAAAATACTGAATGATAATTCATCTGAAAAACTCAAGCATTTGATTTGAAAGGCCCAGAATCTAGTACAGCACATAGAGCAGAATCTAGTACAGCACATACAGCATAGAGCCCACCCTCCATTTAAGAGACATCTGACAGAAAGCTCCTTTCCAGAAACACTTGGCCTGCAAAAACTGTCAACTTCAGTAACAAATTGCCTCTCTGCATCTTGCTGTGCCTAAGTGACTTAGAATAGGTTTCTCCTTGATATTAGGACTAAAGGAGGCACATGAGGGCCAGCAGACGTGTAGATTTTTGAATGGTTGCTTCCTATTTACTTGATGATAATGGAGATTGCTTCATTTTCCTTTATGACTTTGGGGCTCCAATTCTCCACATCATTGACCTATAATTCCCTCATGGATACCTGCCAGCTTTTCCTTTCCTTCCCCTTTAAACCATATCAATTCCCATTAGAAAACATCTCCTGTGATACTCCTGATTCAGTTGTCTCAGTTCTGTTTCCTTTCTCAATGACAGAAGCCCTGACAACAACTGTATTTAAGTGCTTGTCCAGGGTGACTGTGTACTGGTGTTAAACCAACCCCGGAAGGGGCCAAAGAACTCATTCTTCTAGAACCAGAAAACACCTAGAATTGCCAAAACCATCTTGAGGAAAAGAGACAGAAATGGAGGCATCACCCTGCCAGATCTCAAACTATATTATAAGGCCATCATCATCAAAACAGCCTGGTACTGGAACAAAAATAGGCACACAGACCAGTGGAATGGAATTAAAAGCCCAGATCTAAACCCCCACACCTATGGACGTCTAATCTTTGATAAGGGGGCCCAAAGTATTAAACGGAAGAAGGAGGTCCTCTTCAATAAATGATGCTGGGAAAACTGGGTTGTAACATGCAGAAGAATGAAACTGAACCACCTTATCTCACCAGAAACAAAAATCAACTCCAAATGGATCAAGGACCTGGATGTTAGACCGGAAACTATCAAATACCTAGAGGAAAACGTTGGTGGAACACTTAACATCTCTTTTCTCCACTTACTGCTTTGAGTCTTATTTTGTATCAGATGTGAGTAAACATCGTTTTTAGATCTTATACTTATTTCTAGGATTTTCTGGCTCATTTATGATGACAGCCTTATTGAAATGGAACATGTGACATGTGTTTCTTGAGGGTCACCTATAGTAAATAGGAACCTGATTACCTCAAGTATTTATTCAGTTTAGATGATGCCCTTCGTAGGTGATACGCATAGGTGTTATGCTTAGTATTTGAAATTTCAGATCTAGTTTTATTACCAAAGGTAAATAAAACTAGATGTGCCCTGTACTATAATCCCTATAGTTTAGGCATGGCCATTGCTCATTCTCAGGGAATTAGAATCCAGGACTGGTTCAGGCAGCTGGAACTGCTTCTGGAGCCTCTGACTGGGCATCCATCCTTATTACTTGCTTTCAATAATTCAGCAGGCTCTGTTCCATCTAGTCCAGGGCCCTGCCACCCTGGAGTTCTTCCAGTTTACCCTCCCCAGGTCTGTTTGGGCCTTTGTCAGAATCATTCTTCTTCTTCTTTTTTTAAATTAATCTTTTTTTTTCTTTCTTTCTTTTTTTTTTTTTTTATTTAAGAAAGGATTAATTAACAAAACCATAGGGTAGGAGGGGTACAACTCCACACAATTCCCACCACCCAATCTCCATATCCCACCCCCTCCCCAGTAGCTTTCCCATTCTCTATCCCTCTGGGAGCATGGACCCAGAAGGTAGAAGGTCTGGCTTCTGTAATTGCTTCCCCGCTGAACATGGGCGTTGACTGGTCGGTCCATACTCCCAGTCTGCCTCTCTCTTTCCCTAGTAGGGTGGGTCTCTGGGGAAGCGGAGCTCCAGGACACATTGGTGGGGTCTTCAGTCCAGGGAAGCCTGGCCGGCATCCTGATGGCATCTGGAACCTGGTGACTGAAAAGAGAGTTAACATACAAAGCCAAACAAATTGTTGAGCAATCATGGACCCAAAGCTTGGAACAGTGGAGAGGAAGTGTTAGAGAGGTACTCACTGCAAACTCTAGTGTACTTCTGCTTTCTTACTTTGGTGCCATACTCCAAACTCAGTCAATTTCTGCTTTGCGTTTCTACTTCTTTTTTTTTTTTTTTTTACATGCATAACATTCCCCAGATTCCCATTTAACAATACAACCCCCACTATTTCATTCATCATTTTTCATGGACCTGTATTCTCCCCACCCACCCACCCACCCCAGAGTCTTTTACTTTGGTGTAATACTCCAATTCCATTTCAGGTTCGACTTGTGTTTTCTTTTTAATCTTGTTTTTCAACTTCGGCCTGAGAGTGAGATCATCCCGTATTCATCCTTCTGTTTCTGACTTATTTCACTCAACATGATTTTTTCAAGGTCCATCCAAGATCGGCTGAAAACGGTGAAGTCACCATTTTTTACAGCTGAGTAGTATTCCATTGTGTATATATACCACAACTTGCTCAGCCACTCATCTGTTGTTGGACACCTGGGTTGCTTCCAGGTTTTGGCTATTACAAATTGTGCTGCCAAGAACATATGTGTACACATAATCTTTATTTTTTATTGGATATTGGATCGACCTTCTCGTGGTGCATCCCGTGAGTACCCATTCATTGGGGAAGCTGATGATCCTTCCTAGCCGACTGAATCCACATGGATCCCAGTCACTTTCAAAGCCAGCAACAAGCAGCTCCTGACAGCTTTCAACCTGACGCTGTTGACTGGCTATGGAAGAAGGGCAAACGCTAGAAGAAGAAGAATTGGATATAGACAGCCAGAAATTGAGAGGAAGGGGGAGATAGTGAGTGAGTGATCTGCAACACTGCTTCACAACACTTGCAAAGTCTTCCCCCTGCAGGTGGGGAGTGGGGCTCGAACCTGTGTCCTTGCACATTGTAACGTGTGCTCAGCCAGGTGCACCACCACCCTTGTCAAAACCATTGTTTGCCAATCCTTTGGGATAGCCTTAACCTCATCTTTTTCCAGAGCATCCTCCATACTCATGACCTCGTGACAATTTAAAGACAATCATCCTCCCTTTTATTTCCTGTTCATGCTGTTACTGGACCTCATCAAGTATGGAAAGTACAAGATTACTCTTAAGATCTTAATTCTACTGGAGGGCAGCATCCACCCATGGTCAGGCCAACTGCTGCTTTGATGGAAGAGCAACTCTTGAAACCTCATGCCCATCACTCTTTAGTCATCCACCTAGATAGTTCCCTTTTGGCCCACCCCCTTGATTGGTTCAGGAAGCGCAGAGAAGGAAATATTTGTATATTTCTTCCCAACATCTTTTATTACTGTATCTTTTTTCTTGTCTTTATGTGCATTGCTTGAGCTAAACACCTTGCTCATCCAGAATATGGCCCAGAAAGAACTGAATGAACCAGGTACACAAAATTACTTATCCAATAAAGATTTCTAAAAATATCACTCTTCTCCTTCAGTTACTCGATCAGCTGTAATTCTTCACCAGGATGATAACTTTCAATAAAATGAAATGAAATCAGTCTTTCAAAGTGAATCCCCAATCCCCCAAACTTGACCTTATAGCCTGGGAGTGAAGTTTCTACTGGGAGAGAGAATTCTTAAACAGCAAGGAGTCTTGTAAACATACCCTGCCAGTGGGGGGTGGGAGGGGTCTCAGTATCTAGGACTGAAAGGGAAAGGAAGGAGAAGGTGGAAAGGGATCTGACTGCGGGGTTGTTTTTTTCTTTTTTTTCACTTAGGGCTGTTCTGAGTGGGGTTAGATAGCATAATGGTTATGCAAAGAGACTGTAATGCCTGAGGCTCTGAAGAAGTCCCAGATTCAATCCCCTGTTCCCCTGTACCACCATAAACTAGAGCTGATCAGTACTCTGGTAAAAAAAAAAAAAAAAAAAACAGGGCTGTCATGACACTTGTCTTTGGGCATTCTTTCTTCTCTAGGACAGTTTATCAATTGCTGAAACAGCAGGAATTGAGGTATTTCAATACTTGGTCAGTCAACAGAGGTCTGGGGTCTTAGAAGCTAGGCCTTATATTTTGCTGCCATGTGTCATCTTGTGCCATCATATTCCTAGCGTTTTAGGCTTTCAAAAGTCTCTATTGAGGATGCCCAGAGGTATCTGGGAGGAATAACATGGGGTCCGTGCCCTTTGGTGTTGAATTACAGTTACTCTTTAATCTCTACATTGGGTATTTTCACTGTTGTAGGCAGGGACACTGGAGCAGGCTTCCAGAGCACCCCACACATAGCAGACAAGACATGGGCCTTACTTCCCTGAGCTTGTCTGTGTGTATATCATGTTGGTGAAAGTGGCAGTGAGACCTGGAGCCAACATTCCAGCCCTGGCACCCCCTTCCACTCTGCCTCTGTGTGTATACAACTGTAGGCATGTTCAAGCCAGGGCTTCCTTTTCCTTATCTTCTTTTCCTCTCTCATCTCTTTTTTTTTTTTTTTTTCTTTCTTTCTTTCTTTCTTTCTTTCTTTCTTTCTTTCTTTCTTTCTTTCTTTCTTTCTTTTTTTTTTTTCTTAGTCTTCCTCTCAATCTAGGCACAGAACTCCTAAAACCTTTGGACTCTCCTAAGCATTGGGAGCCTGAAGGGTGGGTGTCTCATGTTACGCTAATGAGGTGACTTTAGGAACGTATTTAAGGCTGGGAGCTGATAACCAGGGAAATTATCCATTTGATAGAAGATTAGAACTAGTATTCTCTTTCTACCCCCCCCTTTTGTTTTTTTCCTAGGTGGAAGGTGAAAGATAGGGAGAGAAAGAAGGAAGGAGGGATACAAAGGAAAAAAAGGAGAGACCCTATAACCCCACTTGTGTAGCTTCCTCTTTGCTTGGTGCTTCCTTGTGTTGGTTGGGAGCTCAGAATTAGACCCCTAGATATGGTAAAGCGTGAACTCTTCCTCCACCCCTAAATTGGCACATATAGTATTACTTGCTTTTTCATACCCAGTGCTAATAATATACCATCTCCTAAAACTGTGCCATCCATTTGATACTGTCATAAAATTGCTCAAAATTAAGAAATTGAAGTTTCATTGGATTTCTATCTTTGTTTCTTGTTGATCTCAAGTTGATGGGTCAGTTAATTCTCAAAAGAGCCTCTTCCTTTTTAAGACTCCCTGTTTCATTGTGAAACAAGGGACCAGAATTTATTTAGTCCTCTCTAGGTTAACAGCCTGTCTTCCATTCTTTACAAATCACATAATATCATGATGACAATGTCAGTTTTTGCATAAATGAAGTTGTATCAGTAGGATAAAATAGCATACATAGGATTGCTGAGTTGCAGGCTACATGCATTTGTAAAGTTATTATTGCCTTCCAAATTTCTCCATTAAGGTAGATATATTTACCCCACTGCCAGCAATGTGGGAGAGCCTGTTTACCCCTTCTTATACTCACTACGCAATTCTTTCCATACAGTAGAGTAAAACTTGTCTCTCATGTTTTAGTTTGTTCATTGCGTGTCTTCTTGGGCCTCTTTTTTCCTAGCTTTATAGCCATTGAATTTCTCACTGAACTTTATGCCTTGCACATCATTCTTTCTGTTTGTTATTATGGCTGCGCATCCTCTACTCCTAGATGACTTTTTCAGATAGACAGAGGGAGAACAGGAAAGATAACCACAGCAGCCAAGCTGCCTCCAGTGCAATGGAGAGCCAAGCTCGAACCTGGGTTGTATCTGTGACATAGCAGGCACACTACTTAGGTGAGCTATCTTGCAGGTCACATTTCTGTTTTTCTTTGACGATCATTCCTTGTGTTAATTGGGTAGGGTGTTTTGTATATTTGGAAAACTAACGCTTGCCTTAAGAGGAACTGCAAATGTAGTTTTCAAATTTAGTCCTTTCTTTTGATTTTGTTATTGATTTACCATGCAATTATTCTCCCCCCTTTTTTCCCATTAAATGACTTTTGTGGTTTTATGTAAGATTTTTAGAAAGGTCTTCCCTACTCTGAGCTAGTTGGTTTTTTCTTGGCTTTAAGTTTTTCTATTATCTCTTCTATTTCTATTATCTTTATTTATTTGTTAGAGACAGTCAGAAATCAAGGCGGGGAGAGAGAGAGAGGGAAAGAGACATCTACAGCACTGCTTCACCACTTGAAAAGCTTTCCACAGCCACTGCAGGTAGAGGCTGGGGACTCAAACCTGGATCCTTGTGCATTGTAACGTATGTGTTCAACCAGGTGTGCCACCAACTGGCCCCTCTAAATTTTTTGTTGCTTGTTTTTTTTTTACTTTGAGTTATGCATTTGTATGGTTTGGTACAAAGCAGGAGTTACAAAATCAGACTGCTCCTCAGCTTTGCTTTTATTTTGTAATTTGCAAATTGTGAGTCCTGACAAGCTTTCTTAGCCCTGTGTGTCTAACATCAGTCAGATTGATATAGGATGATTTTTTTGTTGTTGTTCATTTTTTTGATAATTTTTCTGGGTTTTGTTTGTTTGTTTATCAGAGCACTGCTCAGCTCTGACTTATGGTGGTGCAGGGGGATTGAACCAGGGACTTTGGAGACTCAGGCAGGAGAGTCTCCTTGTATAACTATTATTCTATCTATCCCTGCGCTGACTATTTTTTTCATGCAGCAGCTTGGCATGGGGAAATCACCATCTTCAGGGATGATTTCAGGGCAAGTCTTCCAGATCCATCACTGAATTCTGCCTCTGTAGCTTTTTATCTATACAACCTACATCCATACTCACATAGTCTTATCTACATAACCTCTCTGAACCTATGGGTCTTCATTTGTAATATGTGGTTGACAACAGAGCATCTTGCTTATGTGTTGTAACAGTGTGAGTTAATGTTTACACAATGCCCTGATCAGGGTCTGGCACTCTGTAGATACTTGACAAACAGTAGCTGTTATCATCATCACCATCTTTACCAGTGTCAGTAGGCTGGTGCTGCTCTGCATGAGAACTTTGTGTTGCCACCCGCTTCCTGTCTGTATGCAGCAGTAGCTGGCTCTTCAGGAAGTGCTGATATTCTGGGAATGGCATAAGGGGCAGCTCAGATAGCTGCATAATTTTCAAATGAGCCTTTTAAAGATAGTGTTCATAATCTCTGGGGAGATGTTAAATGTTAAGGGCACTACCAAAATAAGATTGCACTTTGCTGCAAGAGGAAGTTCGATCCAGTGGCTTGTTTTTGCCTTCAGAGCTATGAAGTTTCTGTCAAGCGTGGCTCACTAAGCCTTAGTGATAGTGCTCACTGACAAGTGGCAATCTAGAGCATTTCTGATTTTTATTATTATTTTTATTTTTATATATTTTTTATTATTTATTACCTTTTGTTGCCCTTGTTTTATTTTTGTAGTTATTATTGTTATTATTGTTATCGCTGTTGTTGGATAGGACAGAGAGAAATGGAGAGAAGAGGGGAAGATAGAGAGGGGGAGAGAAAGATAGACACCTGCTTCACTGCAGTTCAAGCCCCTGCAGGTCGGGAGCCTGGGGCTTGAACCAGGATCGTTACGCCAGTCCTTACATTTTGTGCCACATGCACTTATCCCACTGTGCTACTGCCCGACTCCCTATTACTATTATTATTACTATTTTTTAAGATCTTATATTCAATCCTGTCATAAGTCTGGAAAGCACTGAACTGAGTACAGACATTTAACCACCTACATAGAAGCTGATATCTGAATTGACTGCTGTTTTTGAAACAGTGCCCCCAAATCTAGTCCTTTTTAAAAGTTTAGTATAATTTTTACTAGTAATTTAATAGTAGTTTACAAGATTATAAGATTACAGGGGTATAGTTCCACACCATACCCACCACTAAAATGTTAATCCTTAAAGAGATAATTCATTGTTATTTGATTTCATGCCTCTTCAGTTATTCTAATCTCTAGGGGTTTTTTTCCTTTTTTTATTTATAAAGATTTTATTTATTTATTAATGAGGAAGATAGGAGAGAGAGAAAGAACCAGACATCACTCTGGTACATGTGCTGCTGGGGATCGAACTCAGGACCTCATGCTTGAGAGTCCAGTGCCTTAGCCACTGTGCTACCTCCTGGTCCACAAGTTTTTTTTTTCTTATGTAAATTGGGGTTTCTAAGATTTAAAAAAAATTTTTTTATTATCGTTATTTATTGGATAGAGACAGCCAGAAATCAAGAGGGTGATAGAAAGGGAGAGAGACAGAGAGATGCCTGCAGCACTGCTTCACCACTCGCAAAGCTTTCCTCCTGCAGGTGGGGACTGGAAGCTTGCACTTGGGTCCTTGTGCATTGTAATACATGCGCTCAACAAGGTGCACCACCACCCGGCCCCCAGATTTTTTTTTTTTTTACCTCCTATTATTTTTTCTTCAGTGATGTTTTATCTTGATTTTATGGTTGTTTTTTAAAAGATCTTTCATTTCAATTCTCCAGAGAACTTTTCTCCAGTCTCTTTTTTCCCATTCTTTGTGACTGGTCTCCTCATCTCTAAAAGGTCTTCATTCTGTTCTAGCTCAGATTTACCTTCAACTCATCCTGTATCTTTTGAAGTTAAAACTATAAGTTTTCCCAAATTGCTTCATAATTATCAGTAATTCAGAAAATCTTAGCATTGTAGCTCTAAATATGTTAAATATGTTACTAGACTTTTTTTTTTTAATGTGAACTGTGAAGATCTAATTATTCATTATCAGTGTTAATTTAATGGATATTTCCATTTGGGAAATTTTACTTGGTTTTACACACACAAAAAATGTCCTCCCTAAATGAGAACCAGTCTGCTGAGTACCTACTATCTGCCAGACTCTGACGATAAAGTTGAATAATTACCTGCTTTCAGGAGTTTGCTTTCAGAGGGAAAGACAGGCACTGTGTCATCCAGCAAATGGAGTTACTCCAATTATGAGGGTTATACAGGAGGTGAAGAAAGTGGTAAACTAGAAAGAGGGATGAGAAGGAGGGAGCTCTTTAAGGTTAAATGTTTAGATCTGAAAACGATACTCTGTTCTTTTTTCTGTTTGCAGGGATGACTCTGTCCCAGAAGACAACATCTGGAGGGGTATCCTCTCTGTCGTTTTCTTCTTTCTTATCATCAGTGTATTAGCTTTCCCCAACGGTAAGTGTTGTAATGATGTATCACGTGTTCCCTCTGTATTGTTTACCTTCGGTATTCTTGAGATCCATGTTGCTGGGAAGATGAAAACTAGAAGATGGAATAAAAAGATAACCTGAGTTTCATGTAGTGGTTAGGGGCACACAGTGTGGAGACTGGCGCTCTGTTTTGCCACTTCTAACTCTGTGGCCCTGAGGGTGTCACCTGGCCTCTGTAGTAATCCTTCAGTGTCTATTCTACAAAATGGAGGCAACAGGTAGGTGGTATTGTAGAGGCTAACTAAATTAACAAATGTCAAATTCTCTGAAGAGTGACTGACAAATTATGAGCTCAATGAATATCACCTATTTTTTTTTTGTAATAGTTGAACCATAAAATGTTTCTGTTACTGCATTTTGAAAATTTTTTTTCTCATCTTTATTTATTGGATAGAGACAGCCAGAAATCAAGAGGGAAGGAGGGGATAGAAAGGAAGAGAGAGAGAGAGAGACACTTTCAGCACTCGTGAAGCTTTCCCCCTGCAGGTGGGGACCAGGGACTCAAACCTGGGTCCTTGCATATTGTAACATGTGTACTCAACCAGGTGCGCCACCACCCGCCCCCCTGCTTTTTTCTAATGATAAGATAATTCTACAATGACTACCACTTGACTATTTTTGTTATCCAAAGTGATTTTTTCATTATAATAAACTTGAATGGTGATGCATTGGGGCTATGAGTTTTTACCATGTAAAAAAAGCAGTTAATTACTACAGTGAATTTTACCTCCTCATCATAATTAGATAGTTAAGCAAAACTTTTATTTAAAAAACAAAACTAGTTTGGAGGAAACACCTATTCGGAAAGACCTATGCATACCTATTTCTTAGCAGCACAATTTGTAATAGCCCAAAGCAACCCAGATGAGTTGCTAAGAAAGCTGTGGTATATATTCACAATGGGATACTATGCAGATAATAAAAACAGTGAAATCATCTCTTTTGCTACATCTTGAATAGAATTTGAAGATTGCGTGTTAAATGCAATAAGCCAGAAAGAAAAAAGTGAATACTCACTCATAGGTGGAACTTAGCAAGAACAGTAAGGGAAAACATAAGTTGAAACTTGGACAGAGTGTGGTATGTTGCACCATAGCAAAGGACTCTGGGAAAAGAAGCAAAGGGATAGGATGGAAGGGCTCTGAGGTCCTGGTACCTGATGGTGGAAAAGGACCCAAGGTGGGGAAGAGTGTCTTGCAGAGGCTTATGGAGAGATGAGAGATTATACCTATATATCAGCAACTGTACTGTAAACCATTAACCCACCAATAAAGAGGAAAATCTAGTTTGTTAATCTGCTATATCTGCAATTCATCCCTTTCTTCTGAATTGTCCCTCGTAAGTGGCATGACTTTTTACCTCCTTATTTTCTGTTAATACCTTTCCACTCAAATACTCTCTGCTCTGCAACCATCTCCATAGTCTAAATATTTGTAATCTATTTCTTTCACACTTAACATAATTTGGAATTCTTTCAGTCTCCCATATAAATTATAGTCCAGGGGTCCTACATAGATTTTAGATACCTTAATTTAAGAGATGCTTCTTTCCTATTTTCTCATCTGTTCGATAGAGTATAATGTGCCTGAAGGCTGCCAGCACTTAGGAGATTCCAAAGGTTTTAGTTCTGTGCCCAAAATGAGAGGAAGACTAAATGTCTGCTATGAATCACAATGTAATAACAAGACCCACATCACTCCAAGATGACGGCAATGTTAATTTCTTCTTTGCTTTGATTCCCTTATGTCACACTCGGATTTTTGGTAGCTAATAAGCCTGGCATTAACACCATGACTTGGAAGCTTTTAAGGAACGAATTGTTCTACATCAGTGTGGGGGAACATCTGATGAACTGTGTATGGCCCAGGAGATCACTTGGTCTGGCCCTCCCAAGGCAACTATAGACAGAGCTTGAAATTAAGCACATTTTTAAGTTGATGATTTCCAATGGGTCCACCAATGATGTTATAAATATCTAAATGGCTATTGGCAGGAAAAAAAAAAGGTTTTTTTTTTTCCTATCCTTGCTCTAGGTGGCTAAAATTTAACTCTCCAATCACTCAAGATTTTAGAGTATCATCATTTTAGGTTTTTTTTTTTTAACTTTTTAAAAATTTATTTATTTATTCTCTTTTGTTGCCCTTGTTGTTGTAGCCTTGTGGTTATTATTGTTATTGTTGATGTCATTCGTTGTTGGATAGGACAGAAAGAAATGGAGAGAGGAGGGGAAGACAAATACCTACAGACCTGCTTCACCACCTGTGAAGCAACTCCCCTGCAGGTGGGGAGCCGGAGGCTCGAACCGGGATCCTTACGCCGGTCCCTGCGCTTTGCGCCACGTGCGCTTAACCCGCTGCACTACCGCCTGACTCCCCATCATTTTAGTTTTTTTTTTTTAGTGAAAATCTTTCAAGATATGAAAACCTACAGTCTTAGCAGAGGATGCTACAGTAGTATAACATAGACTAGGTGACTAAAAGGACAGAGGATTCACTTGAAGGCAAAACTCCTCTCCAACTAGGAACCTGTGAAACTAAACAAGTTACATGCTTACAAGACATAATAAAGGATACACACAGGATATAAAGATTCCTATTTTTATGAGAGAATAAGGAAAAAATAACTGACAGGTCCACAGGGGAAAAAAGTACGAAGCCACACTCTCTGGGCTCTTATAGCCATAGAAAAGTCCTCTTTGACTACTTGTTCTGCCTCCTAGAACCACTGGAGCTATTGCCTACTCCCACAGCTCTAACCCAGGGGCTCTATTAACAGACCCCGTCTTCATGAACTAGACTCTTGCCCTCTGATACCAAAAGTGACAGTACCACTAACCCATCTCCCTCCATGACTCATGCTTTCCAAGCGTCTGGTGGAAGTGACAGCTCTGATAATCTCTGAGGTCCCTTTAGGACATTTTTTTTTTTTTCTATCAAAGGGAAGGAAATTTTGTAGCCAAATACAAGTAGTTCTGTGACCAAGTGCAGTATCTAAAATCTCATCAGTCTTCACTTTGGGGATTAGCATCCTCAGCATATCCATTTTGGGGGAACACAAAGACCTAATTAATACAATGTCTGCATACTTTATGCTGACATACTTAAAAACATAAGCTAGTCCTTCCAGCGCGACTAAGAGTTCTGAGTGTGTACAGCTATTACAGTGCGAAGACAAAATGCCCACGATACGAGTCATAGAGTAAGAGGATATTAAACATGGCACAAAATTTACTTTTGGAAAGTGTTCCACATATCAGACATTTTTTTTTTCCTGGCTATTTGACTGTTTTCTATTTTTCCCCCCCTCCTGCCTCCAATTATAAAATCTCAAACTTTTAGGTTTCATGAGAGTTCGGACTTGATGGAGGCCGTCTCTTTCCAGGAAGATGTACAGTTGTGACTAGTACACAACCTCAGCAGCTTCTTGCAGGAGAAGTTTTGTACCCCCTCAAACTACTGAGGTTCGGGGTGCCCCAGCCTCACCATAAGCTCTGAAACCTGACTTTTTCAGGCAAAGGGATCATAAAACTATTACCAAAAAGAGGTGCTGGTGAGTTCTAGCCCAGGTCAGTTCCACCACAGGTTCACCACCTCCACTGTCCCAAGGGACCACGAGTCTGTGGCTCTTCAGATGGTGACTCAATCGTTTGTATTTCATTGTCCTTTGAAGGTCACTGCTTACTTCTCTGCCAGCAGTTGATGCAATGACCATTGTTGATCTGTGTCGCCTAGTCTCTCATTCTCCTGTCCCCTCTGCTACTGCTACCATTTAAACAGGTACATCAACCAGCAGAATGTAAGTTCATGAAACTGATCACTCCAAAAGTATGTCTATCTAGCTAGGACTGACAAAAATGACTCTCTCGGATAGTGCAAGTCACTTCTGTGTCATGTGTGTGAACCACATACAAGCCTGGCCCCCACCACATTGAAGGAAGCTTGAATGCTGTGATCTTGTTCACTTTTCTCTCTTTGCCTGTCTCTCTGTCTCTGTCTTCAAAAAGTAAGTATTTTTGGCTAAGTCTTCAGCTTTTCTGGACTATGGGAATTTGCTGCTTAGTTCTCAGAGTTGTTTTTACTCTTTGAAGATTATTTATTTTTGCTTTTTTTTTTTTTTTTTTCCCCATCCACACTTTTGCTATTTCTGAGTCTGGAGCCATTTTGGAATTTTTTAAAAATCTTTATCTTTATTTACTTCTTGGATAGACACAGCCAGAATTTGAGAGGGAAGGGGTTGATAGAGAGGGAGAGAGACGGAGAGACATTACTGCACCATTTGTGAAGCTTTCCGCCTGCATGTAGGGACCAGGAGCTCGAACCTGGGCTCTTAAACATTATAACATGTGCACTCAACCAGGTGCACCACCACCTGGCCTCCGTTTTGGAAGTCTTAACATTCCACTAGCCATGATTTTTACAACCATCTCTTCAATGAAGTTTTTGTAGGAGATGAGTTTGGAGACTTCATTAGATGTTTTTCTTTAGCTCCCAAAACATACAGAGGTTGCGGGATTACAGCCGTTGGACATTAATATCCTGGATGTTCTATGCTGATTTTCCAAGTCCCTAGTGAAGTCTTATCTTCTCAGTCCATTTGATCAGCTCTGTCTCTTACTGTGAAACTGGGATTTTCTTTCCCTTTTGGAAAGATAAAAGTTAGCCTATGGACATATTGATTGACCTGCCAATGCCCATGTCCAGTGGAGAAGCAATTAGAGAAGCCAGATCTCCCACCTTCTGCACCCCATAAAGAATTTTGGTCCATATTCCTAGGGTGCCTGAACTACAGATCCACCGCTGGGTGGGGTGGGGGGCATGGAGGGGACACTTTTCCTTTTCTTTTTCCTAAAAAAAAGGACAGAGAAATTGCAAAAGGATAGGGAGAGAGAAAGACAAATACCTGCAGACCTTCTTCACAATTCGTGAAGCGTCCCCACTGCAAGTGGGAAGTGGGGACTTGAACCTGAGTCCTTGCACATGGTGATATTTGTGCTTAACCAGGTGCACCACCACTCTGCCCCAATAAGATATTACTTGCTTTGGGCAGGACTCCAGGCTGCAAGCAACCGTGGCTGAGTGTTGATTAAAAGCACTTATGGGATGTTGTCTGTTTTGCAGAAGCGTAGCAGGGTTAGGAAACCAGGCCCCAGGCTGAGCCAGGAAGCTGGCATGTCACCCAGAATTGTTGCAAAGAAGAAACCCCAGTGAGCATTGGCAACCATCTACTCTCCCCATGCTGGCTTTGTTTTAAATAAATATTTTCATGAGCGGTACTGTGTAATCTGGACTTAGAACTTCACACATCTGTCTGTAGATATCCATTGCTGAAGTTTTAGGACAATATACTATCAGTTTTTTACCCATTCCTGCCAACCTCTTCCCCTCCCCAAGATCATATATTTCTTCCTAAGAGTTGTTTTTGTTGTGATTATTCATAGCTCTAGTTGTGTTTATGTACTACGTGTGTGTGTGCACAGACATGTTAAATACTAAGGGAAAACCCTCCAGTAATTTAAACTTCCTGATTTATCTCATTATTTCATATTTTCTTTCTTAAAAAATTTTATTTATTTATTGGGTAGAGACATAAAGAAACTAAGATGGGAGGGAGAAATAGAGGGAAAGAGATGGAGAAATACCTGCAGCTCTGCTTCACCACTTGTGAAGCTTTCCCCCTACAGATGGGGACCAGGGGCTTGAACCTGGGTCCTTGTACATTGTAATGTATGCGCTTAGCCAGGTGCGCCACTGCCTGATCCCTGTTTCATACTTGCATTTGCACAGTCACTTCAAGTTCCACTCTGGACAGAAGGCAAAATTTCATCTTTCACAATGTAGTATTAGACTGAGTGTATATTATACATCTTCCCTACCTCCACCCGCAGGGCTATTTCTGGGGTGGAGTCATGCTATCCGTACAGAAGGTCCCAGGGCTCACCCATGCTAACATGTGTGCTCTTAATGTGTGAGCCACCTGCCAGCCCTCTGTATCCCATATTCTCTAGTCATCTATCTGTGGACACAGAGATTATCCCTATATCTTGACTATTACAGGCCATGTTGCTATGGACATAGGACATTCAAGTTAATGTTTTAATATTCTTTGCATAAATATCTAGCAATGAGTGCAGCACAGAATGTTCCTAGCTATGACCATGGGATATAAGCTCAGACTTATAGGGATCAGAGGTTACACAGGCTCCCGCACTGAATATGGGCCCCAGATCAAATCCATGGGGGTTACAGTTAATGAGATTTATAGACTCTCCCCATATTTGGGAGCTACTCTCTGCCCTCATCCAGCTTTGTAGTCCTATTTCTTGACACCAGCTTTGTAGTCCTATTTCTTGACACCAGCTCCCCAGACAATAACCTTTGGTCTGCCTGT
The DNA here is from genome assembly GCF_950295315.1 of Erinaceus europaeus. NCBI lineage: Eukaryota > Metazoa > Chordata > Mammalia > Eulipotyphla > Erinaceidae > Erinaceus > Erinaceus europaeus. The sequence goes on from NC_080169.1 coordinate 16,837,890, forward strand.
GTGTTGGCTGTCGGACTCAAGCAAAAATCTGTACTTTCTATAGAGGCTGTACCAGTTTACATTCCCTGTCTCTCTCACTTTTGCACTGACCTGTGATGAAACTTAGAATCATGTTCATTGTGAAGAGAATCATCTCCCCCATTGGGAGGGGCAGGTGAAGTGATGTGAGCACTGTGTGCTGACTTAACTGCTGCTCTTCCCAACCTCTAAAGTTCAGTCTGCGTGGGTACAACTGAAGGATGGAGAGAAGCCTGGTCATGAGCTCTACCATCTCCCCTGGAGCTATGGGACACATAAACTTTGATACTTCTCCAATGTAGAAAGACCTTTTAAAGGTGTCCACAAGAGCCATTGCCAGTACTTGCCGTTTGGCACATAGGCACTGAGCCCCAGCAATAGCCCTGGTGGCAGAAAGAAAGAAAGAAAGAAAGAAAGCAAGAAAGAAAGAGAGGGAGAAAGAAAGAAAGGAAGGAAGGAAGAAAGAAAGAGAAAGGGAGAGGAAGAATGAGAGGGAAAAGGAAGGACAGGAGGGGGAAAGGAAAAAAAAAGGGAGGAAGTGAGGATGAGTACAAGCGTACTTGCATGCCTCTGTTGTGGAGATGGCTGCCTGTCCCAATGGTGGCAATTTCTACCAGGTAGCTTGATACATTTCAACCCAGACTTTGACCTCTAAAGTGTCCCTATGGGAAAATGTCCTTTGTTCAATAGGGAGCCTTTTATTGTCTACTATTATTTGTCTCTGTGGAAATTAACGGCATTTCCTTTTAGCTTTAGTCTGATTGAAACCTGCTGGTGCTAATATCATGTTCTCTCTCTCTCTCTCCCCACAGGCCCATTTACTCGGCCTCATCCAGCTTTATGGCGAATGGTTTTTGGTGAGTTACTGACCAACCCATCACTAGGTTTAAATATAGCTTCTATTTTTTAATTTTTTTTTATTATCTTTATTTATTTTATAGAGACAGCCAGAAATAGAGAGGGAAGGGTAGATAGAGAGGAAGAGAGACAGAAAGATACCTGCAGCCCTGCTTCACCACTCCTGAAGCTTTCCCCCTGCAGATGGGGGCCAGGGACTCGAACCTGGGTCCTTGTGCATTGTAACATATATCATATATAACAAGGCACATACTCAATGATTCATTACTTCACAGAGAGGAAGGAAAAACGGTATCAAGTTTCTTCTGTTATACAAGTGATTATGAACAGGAAACAAAAATCTTAGAGGAATTTGATAGTTGAAGAAATTCTCAAAAGTTTGGAAATATTAGAAAAGATCATCATATTTAAAATAGTTTTTTTTTTCCCTTGATGTTCTACTGCATTAGGAGAATCTGATGTTATAACGACTTTTTTTTTCTTTTCTATTTTGAGAAAATGGCTCACTTGGCATATAACATTTTCAATAATTTCACAACCTCAGAGATCTCTTTGGGAACGGTAATGTTGTTGGCAGATAAGAATTGTCAGATGCCTCCAAGATTAAAATAACATAAAGTTCATATCTTCAAAAGTAATATCCGTAAGGAATGGCTCAACCCTTTGTCATTAAAGGGTTACTGCTGATGTTTAAGTGGTCATAGGAGAACTATCAATTCACTCACGACCGCAGTTTCCCTTACCACTTTACTGTAAAATTTGATAGCTTTTTTGGTGTTTCTAGTATTAATCTCTATTAAAATTCTTTTTCTTAAAAAAAAAATTCCTGATAGATTTTTGTGCATCTGAACTGTTTCACCTCCATATACCCTCTTTTGTTGCTGTCTCTTAATGCACACAGGGTTTGACGGGATTCAACATACGGGCTTATGCCTTGGTTGTCTTTTTTCTTTTTCTTTTTTTTTCATTTATCGATCGGATAGAGACAGATAGAAATTGAGAGGGATGGGGGAGATAGAGAGGGAGAGAGACAGAGAGCCACCTGCAGCCCTGCTTCACCGCTTGTGAAGCTTTCCCCCTGCAGGTGGGAACCGGTGGCTTGAACCTGGGTCCTTGCGCACTCTAATCTGAGCATTTAACCAGGTGAGGTGCACCCCCACCCGGCCCTGCCTTGTTTTTCTTTTGGCCCATCACTGAGGCACACTCGAGTTCATCCTTTGAGATTATTTGTTTTGCTGGTGTCAAGGAGGAACAGAAAACCCAGGATACTGCTCAGTGAAAAACCTGGGAAATGTGTGAAACTCTGGTGGGAATTATGTGGAATTGTACCCCTCTTATCCTCCGGTCTTTTCCATCATTATTAAATCAATAAATAAAAGAGTTGGCATTATTGAGTCACAGAGATAGTATAGCATTTGATGCAACAGACTTTCATGCCTGAGTCTTTGGGGTCCCAGGCTCAATCCATAGCACCACCATAAGTCAGAGCTGAGTAGTGCTGCATTAAAAAAAAAAAAAAGGAGGGGTGGGGTGGTCAGTAGGTCATAAAAAATGAGGGTATGGGGAGTCAGGCGGTAGCGCAGTGGGTTAAGCGCACGTGGCACAAAGCACAAGGACCGGCATTAGGATCCCAGTTTGAGCCCCCGGCTCCCCACCTGCAGGGGAATCACTTCACAAGTGGTGAAGCAGGTCTGTAGGTGTCTGTCTTTCTCTCCCCCTCTGTCTCCCCCTCTTCTCTCCATTTCTCTCTGTCCTACCCAACACAACGACATCAATAACAACAACAATGATAACTACAACAATAAAACAACAAGGGCAACAAAAACAAAAAAGGAAATAAATATTTTTTAAAAGTTTGTCATGCATTATCTCAATAAAAGAATTAAGGAAATAAATATTTTTTAAAAACTGAGGATATGAACAGTGGTTGAGGATCAGGTTCTGTTGTCAGAAAAAATACCAGGTCTCTAGGTGCTATGTTAGAATATTATGCCTGCTTTGGCAATAAGCCATTTAAGTCTGTGTCTGATGCTCCGATTTCTCCTAAGTGAGAGTGTTTTTGTTTCACTCAGGACTCAGTGTGCTCTACTTCCTCTTCCTGGTATTCCTCCTCTTCCTGAACTTCGAGCAAGTCAAATCCCTCATGTACTGGCTAGATCCCAATCTTCGCTATGCCACCAGGGAGGCAGATATCATGGTATGTATTTGGCACAGCTGTATGGCTAGGTGTCCGAGGTGTGGACTTACCTTTCTGCTTTTTTCTCCATCTGATATTGATAGGCCCTGGTCCATCCTGGTAGCAGACACTAAAATTCACACTCCTTTTCCTTGAGCACTAATATTACCAGTTCAGTGGTGGTTCATTGAAATCCCATTAAAGGCAGTATGTCTGTGTGATAGTCTTTAAAGCTTGCTACTATTCTGTTTTTTTTTTTTTCTTTGCTACTATTGTAAATATCTGTTCTTTTCCCGATGACATATTTGAAGCACATCCAATGACTACTCTGGGTTGTTAGTAGCCTTTGGTTGATTAAATTGTCACCGAGCTTTCAAGTTAGCTGCCCTGCTGGTGGTCATGGGAGTAGGGTCAACATGTCTCCTGTCCCCTTGGAGCCCAGCGCAGTATTGACAAGGCCAGTGAGATACATACTGGTTGACTTGCCCTCTCAGATGGTGTCCGGCATTGTTGAAAGATTTTTTTCAGCAGGTGCCCAGTCTTATTTTTTCCTCCCTTCACTTGGGGTTGTTTTAAAACAGTTCTCAGACATGACATCCAAATATCGTAAACTTTTGGAGGCCACCCAGTGGCCCACCTGGTAGAGCATATACAATGCTCACAGGTCAAGGTTCAAGCCCCTGGTCCCCACCTGCAATGGGGGAAGCTTCATGAGTGGCGAAGCAGTGCTGCAGATGTCTCCCTTTATCTCTCCTTCCCTATCTCCTCCTTCTTGATCTTTTTCTTTTTTCTTTTCTTTGCCTCCAAGGTTATTGCTAGGGCTCAGTGCCTACACTATGAATCAAGTGCTCCTGTGACCATTTTTTTTTCTTGATAGGACAGAGAGAAATTGAGAGGGCAGGGAGAGAGAAAGATAGACACCTGTAGACCTCCTTCACCACCTGTGAAACGACGCCCCTACAGGTGGGAAGCTGGAGGCTCCAACCAGGACCCTTGCACAGGTCCTTGCACTTTGTGCTATGTGCTTTTAACCTGGTGCGCCACCACCCAGCCTCCTCTTCCCTTGTGATTTCTGTTTTTATTAGATAAAAACAGAAATCTCCTCCCCTCTATTTCTCTGTCTTTATCTAAAAAGTAAATAAAATATTTTCAAAAAATACAGGAACTTTTGTCTAGGTACCCAAAATAGCCATTTTCAGTTGCTTTATAGTTACCAGTGTGCTGTCCCTGTTCACATTTCTCCTTCACCTCCTTTCTGCAATCCTTTCACCACAAGATCCAGAGAGGTTGACACACTGCAGCTGATTCAACTCAACACCTCAGCACCGCCTTGTTTCTTTCCTTGTTGGGCGCTCACCACTCTGGGCCATCTTTTTCAGGGAGAGTGAGAAGGAGAGACACTGGAACAAGGAAGCTTCCTCCACTGTCTTAGCACCTCCTGTGTGACTTACCAGGGACTCCGGCAGGGTCATGTCCATGACAAAGCAAGTGTCCCTCCATGTGTGCTTAACCCGCTGCGCCCGATCCCTGTTAGTTTGTGTTTTTATAGTGGGACTCCTTCAGAGGGAATGCTGTGGTTACCTTATTCCAGAGGTCTAAGCAGGAATGAATGGTGGCAATAAACTGGTAGAAATAAAAACCTCGAAGGTGAAATGAATGGAGCTTGGTGTTAGGTGTGTTGAGGGAACAAAGTGGAAGGATAGGCTCCAACTGCGAAGAGATACCTGTCCTGACCTATTAACATACACACCTCCCGCACTCAGCTCCTTTCCAGGGCTCTGGCTCCAGAGAGTCCTCATTTTCATACATGTTCTTCCTGTCTGTACAGTACTCCCCGGCCAACTGCACTGATCTGCATCTCTTCCACCGGGACCTGGCATCTTCTGCATGCCATAACCAGCACAGTTGGTCTTTAGTAATTCTAATGCCACGAGGTAGACTTGGCTCATTGTCATCTTTCAGAGTACCTTTATTCATTTTTTTAAATTTGGTATTAGTAATTTAATAATAATTAACAAGATTGAGGCAGGGATAGTTAGCATAATGGTTATACAAAGAGACTCTCATGCCTGAGACTCCAAAGTCCCAGGTTCAGTCCCATGCACCACCTTAAGTCAGAGCTGAGCAGTGCTCCTGGGGGGGGGGGGGGTCGGGAGGGGAGGGAGAGTAAGACAATAGGTACAGTTTCAACTCCCAAAACCAGAGTTCTGTTTTCCATTCCTTCCACTGGAAGCTTCCCTCTTTATTGAAATATAGAAATTGTCTCATGGAGAGGAGAAAGCTTCAAAAGCTTTCTTTAGGCTGGGAGTATGGACCAGCCTGTCAACGCTCATGTTCAGTGGGGAAACAATTACAGAAGCCAGACCTTCCACCTTCTGTACCCCTTAATGACTCTGGGTCCATACTCCCAGAGGGTTAAAGAATAGGAGAGCTTTCGAGGGAGGAGGTGGGATACGGAATTCTGGTGGTGGGAATTGTATGGAATTGTACCCCTCTTATCCTGTGGTCTTGTAGATATCTCCATTTTATAAATAAAAAGAATTAAAAGGTAAAAATCTGATTAAAAAAACTTTAACCTATGATTACTTTCTTTTTTTTTAAATTTCTTTATTGGGGAATTAATGTTTTATATTCAACAGTAATTACAATAGTTTGTACATGCATAACATTTCCCAGTTTTCCATATAACAGTACAACCCCCACTAGGTCCTCTGTCATCTTTTCTGTACCTGTATGATTACTTTCAAGAGAAGCATTCTGAAAAGTACCACCCTTTCTTACCTGACTCTAAGAAGTGTTTTGGAATAAATAAGTGGACCCGTGGCAGGAATTTTGAGGTTTACATGCTCGTGTAGCAATCCTTAGCCGCACATATAACACCATATAACTCTTCAGCCCCATATTCAAGGTATTTCTCTCTTGGGTCTGTGGTCCCCTGTGATGACCATATGTCATTTCAGCACCTAGAAAGGGAATTCTCACCTAAGTGGCAGTGAGGTTTTTTTTTTCTTCTTTCTTCTTGAGATTGTCCACTTAATCATCATGATAGCACATCATACTATTTAACTTTTAGAAATGTTTCTTTAGCGGGAGTCGGGCTGTAGCGCAGCGGGTTAAGCGCAGGTGGCGCAAAGCACAAGGACCAGCATAAGGATCCCGGTTCGAACCCCGGCTCCCCACCTGCAGGGGAGTCGCTTCACAGGCGGTGAAGCAGGTCTGCAGGTGTCTATCTTTCTCTCCTCCTCTCTGTCTTCCCCTCCTCTCTCCATTTCTCTCTGTCCTATCCAACAACAACAACAACAATAATAACTACAACAAAAACAACAAGGGCAACAAAAGGGAATAAATAAATAAAATAAATAAAAAAAAAAAAAAAAAAGAAATGTTTCTTTAGCTTGGAACATTAAAATGCATTTCATGGGGACATGTGGTGGCACACTTGGTTAAGCACACACATTACAGTGCACAAGGATCCAGGTTCAAGCTCCTGGTCCCCACCTGCAGGGGGGAAGCTTTACAAGTGGTGAAGCAGGGCTGCAGGTGTCTCTCTGTCTCTCTCTCTTCCCTCTCAATTTCTCTCTGTCTCTATCCAGTCATAAAAACAAAGAAAATGTCTTTAAAAACTCATTTGATCATTTCAAATTCATGTGAAACATTTCAGTTTCATGTAGTGGGTTCCAAAAAAGATAAAGGAATCCTGGACTGATTCTCCTGTATCACTCTAGAATCGGAAAATATTATACTTTATTCTTTCAGCTGGTGGCTAATAGGTGGTTGTTTCTAAATCTTGCTTCTTCCTATGAGGTTAATTTAGGATGAAATGTAGTAATTACTTAAAACGGTTACGTTGTCACATAAATATTGCTTGAGTGTGTATGTGTATGTACTCATCAATGTACATTATATGAAAATGTCTTAAAAACTAAAGGAGTGGGCCAGGTAGTGGCACATCCAGTTAAGCCGCACCTAGTACCATGCGCCAGGGCCTGGTTCTCTCAGTTCAGTCACCAGTAACTCTATTAGAGTAGTATTCTGGCTTCTCTTTCTCTCTCCCTCTCTCTTATGAAGCTTTCAATTACAGATGAAATAGATAAAGGCAGAGATCTAGATCACGGGGTAGATAGAATATGTGCCTTGCCATGTGCACAGCCCAGGTTTGAGCCCTGACACCACATAGGATTACCGGGGGGCACCTGGGCAAGCTCCAGCACTATCATGTCTCTCCCTCTCCCTCTTTTCTCTCTACCTGAATGGAAAAAGGAAAAAGAATGGTCCGAGAATGGTGAAAATGTGTATGCCTGACACCCTGGTACTGGGGAAAAACAAAAGATTCAGAATGCACACAAAATCATTCCTGAATTTTGTCATTTTTGACATTAGGTATTGTAAGAGTATTTTGTAATTTGAAAAATAGGGTATGATTCCTGTTTCCTCGAATTTCTGAAGTTGGATGCTTTAGCATTTCTTTTCTGATCTAAACACTTAAGTCTTTCCATTGCCCTCTTAAGTTTGGCTTGATTGTTGTATCCCATCCATTTTGACATACACTATTTTCATTATCACTAATAACAGATATCTTTACATTTCTGCTATTGTTTTATCCTCGGTTCATGATATGTAGCCATATATGGTTTAAGTTTCCAAACATGCTGGCATTCTATTGATTATTTGTTGAAATTCCTTTTTTTTTTTTTTTTACTTTGTTACTGGCTTCAGC